>NC_092418.1:14672249-14995749 GCF_040894005.1 Engystomops pustulosus
TACTAGTTATGTTCCTGTACAAAGGGGGCAGTATTATAGTAGTTATATTCCTGTACATAGGGGGCAGTATTATAGTAGTTATATTCCTGTACATAGGGGGCAGCATTATAGTAGTTATATTCTTGTACATAGGAGGCAGTATTATAGTAGTTATATTCTTGTACATAGGAGGCAGTATTATAGCAGTTATATTCCTGTACATAGGGGGCAGTATTATAGTAGTTATATTCTTGTACATAGGGGGCAGTATTATAGTAGTTATATTCTTGTACATAGGGGGCAGTATTATAGTAGTTATATTCCTGTACATAGGGTGCAGTATTATAGTAGTTATATTCTTGTACATAGGGGGCAGTATTATAGTAGTTATATTCTTGTACATAGGGGGCAGTATTATAGTAGTTATATTCTTGTACATAGGGAACAGTATTATAGTAGTTATGTTCCTGTACAAAGGGGGCAGTATTATAGTAGTTATATTCCTGTACATAGGGGGCAGTATTATAATAGTTATATTCCTGTACATAGGGGGCAGTATTATAGTAGTTATATTCTTGTACATAGGAGGCAGTATTATAGTAGTTATATTCTTGTACATAGGAGGCAGTATTATAGTAGTTATATTCCTGTACATAGGGGGCAGTATTATAGTAGTTATATTCTTGTACATAGGAGGCAGTATTATAGTAGTTATATTCCTGTACATAGGGGGCAGTATTATAGCAGTTATATTCCTGTACATAGGGGGCAGTATTATAGTAGTTATATTCTTGTACATAGGGGGCAGTATTATAGTAGTTATATTCCTGTACATAGGGGGCAGTATTAGAGTAGTTATATTCTTGTACATAGGGGGCAGTATTATAGTAGTTATATTCTTGTACATAGGGGGCAGTATTATAGTAGTTATATACTTGTACATAGGGGGCAGTATTATAGTAGTTATATTCTTGTACACAGGGGGCAGTATTATAGTAGTTATAATCTTGTACATAGGGGGCAGTATTATAGTAGTTATATTCCTGTACATAGGGGGCAGTATTATAGTAGTTATATTCTTGTACATAGTGGGCAGTATTATAGTAGTTACATTCTTGTACATAGGGAGCAGTATTATAGTAGTTATATTCTTGTACATAGGGGGCAGTATTATAGTAGTTATATTCTTGTACATAGGGGGCAGTATTATAGTAGTTATATTCTTGTACATAGGGGGCAGTATTATAGTAGTTCTATTCCTGTACATAGGGGGCAGTATTATAGTAGTTATATTCTTGTACATAGGGGCAGTATTATAGTAGTTCTATTCTTGTACATAGGAGGCAGTATTATAGTAGTTATATTCCTGTACATAGGGGGCAGTATTATAGTAGTTGTATTCTTGTACATAGTGGGCAGTATTAAAGTAGTTACATTCTTGTACATAGGGAGCAGTATTATAGTAGTTATATTCCTGTACATAGGGGGCAGTATTATAGTAGTTGTATTCTTGTACATAGGGGGCAGTATTATAGTAGTTATATTCCTGTACATAGGGGGCAGTATTATAGTAGTTGTATTCCTGTACATAGGGGGCAGTATTATAGTAGTTGTATTCTTGTACATAGGGGGCAGTATTATAGTAGTTATATTCCTGTACCTAGGGGGCAGTATTATAGTAGTTGTATTCTTGTACATACTGGGCAGTATTATAGTAGTTATATTCCTGTACCTAGGGGGCAGTATTATAGTAGTTGTATTCTTGTACATAGTGGGCAGTATTATAGTAGTTATATTCTTGTACATAGGGGGGAGTATTATAGTAGTTATATTCTTGTACATAGGGGGCAGTATTATAGTAGTTATATTCCTGTACATAGGGGGCAGTATTATAGTAGTTATATTCCTGTACATAGGGGGCAGTATTATAGTAGTTATATTCTTGTACATAGGGGGCAGTATTATAGTAGTTATATTCTTGTACATAGGGGGCAGTATTATAGTAGTTATAGTCTTGTACATAGGGGGCAGTATTATAGTAGTTATATTCTTGTACATAGGGGGCAGTATTATAGTAGTTATAGTCTTGTACATAGGGGGCAGTATTATAGTAGTTATATTCCTGTACATAGGGGGCAGTATTATAGTAGTTATAGTCTTGTACATAGGGGGCAGTATTATAGTAGTTATATTCTTGTACATAGGGGGCAGTATTATAGTAGTTATATTCTTGTACATAGGGGGCAGTATTATAGTAGTTATATTCTTGTACATAGGGGGCAGTATTATAGTAGTTATATTCCTGTACATAGGGGGCAGTATTATAGTAGTTATATTCTTGTACATAGGGGAAGTATTATAGTAGTTATATTCCTGTACATAGGGGGCAGTATTATAGTAGTTATACTCCTATACATAGGGGGCAGTATTATAATAGTTATATTCTTGTACATAGGGGGCAGTATTATAGTAGTTATATTCCTGTACATAGGGGGCAGTATTATAGTAGTTATATTCTTGTACATAGGGGGCAGTATTATAGTAGTTATAATCTTGTACATAGGGGGCAGTATTATAGTAGTTATATTCCTGTACATAGGGGCAGTATTATAGTAGTTATATTCTTGTACATAGGGGGCAGTATTATAGTAGTTATAATCTTGTACATAGGGGGCAGTATTATAGTAGTTATATTCCTGTACATAGGGGCAGTATTATAGTAGTTATACTCCTATACATAGGGGGCAGTATTATAATAGTTATATTCTTGTACATAGGAGGCAGTATTATAGTAGTTATATTCCTGTACATAGGGGGCAGTATTATAGTAGTTATATTCTTGTACATAGGGGGCAGTATTATAGTAGTTATAATCTTGTACATAGGGGGCAGTATTATAGTAGTTATATTCCTGTACATAGGGGCAGTATTATAGTAGTTATATTCCTGTACATAGGGGGCAGTATTATAGTAGTTATATTCCTGTACATAGGGGGCAGTATTATAGTAGTTATATTCTTGTACATAGGGGCAGTATTATAGTAGCTATATTCCTGTACATAGGGGGCAGTATTATAGTAGCTATATTCTTGTACATAGGGGGCAGTATTATAGTAGTTATATTCCTGTACATAGGGGGCAGTATTATAGTAGTTATATTCTTGTACATAGGGGGCAGTATTATAGTAGTTATATTCCTGTACATAGGGGGCAGTATTATAGTAGTTATATTCTTGTACATAGGGGGCAGTATTATAGTAGTTATATTCCTGTACATAGGGGGCAGTATTATAGTAGTTATATTCTTGTACATAGGGGGCAGTATTATAGTAGTTATATTCTTGCACATTGGGGAAATGACATTACTGAAAACATTATTTTGTTGCTGTACTGCTGCCGGCTGTCCACATGAGGGCGCTAGATGCAGGGGTGCTGGTCATACTGCAGAGCATTGCTCTCTTTTGCTTGGCTCTTCTCCATGGTGCTGAGCTAGACTGTATAACACACTGAGCGGGTCAGAGTCATGTGCTGTCTGTGTTATTTCTTTAAAAATGTGTTCGGAGATATCACAGATCAGCTGCTGCTTCTATGGTCTCCAGGCTGGAGAATACACACAATCTGTACTGATACATTGTAACGGACGATCAGGTCAGGAGAGATTGATGTGTAATGTCACAGAGGATTGTGCAGCTTTGGGACAGATACCTGTATTTCCTAGTCACCGACAGCAAGCAGAAATTTTGGGAATTAGTAAAACCTAAAACAACCTGTAATAGGGGCAGGAGTTGGGGTGGGGGGTGTCTGGATCTCTAAGGACAAAGACTGTGTATGGGGGGGCTACTTATGTGTTGGGGGCTCTGAGGGTTTGTGTATTGTTGGTCTTCATGTGTTTAGTGGTCTGTAGGTGTTTAGTGGTCTTGCTTGGGGTTAGGTAGGTGTTTAGGGATCTGATGGGGGTCAGTATGTATTGAGGTGCTCGGGTTTTGGGTCTGTGTTTGTTTAGCGTCTGATTTGGGGTTGTTTTTTTTTGTAGTGTCTGCTCTGAGGTCTGTTTGTATTTAGGGGTCTGTTTTTTCTAGTCTAGTGTGGGACCTGAGTGAAGTTGGCCCCCCCACCTTGTTCAAATCAAACAAAATTGGTGTCAAACGTTTGTGCTACGTTTGTGCTGGTTTGTGCAGCAGAAATTTTCGTTTGTGCCGCCATCGTTATCGAGATTTTAATGAAAGTTTCCAGAGGTCATCAGAGGTCAACCAGCCCCCCCACATTGCCCAAATCAAACAAAACTGGTGCCGAACAATTCTGCTACGTTTGTGCTGGTTTGTGCTGCGCAAATTTTTGTTTGTGCTGCTTTTGTTTTGAATATATGAACAAAAAATTAAAGTTCAAAAGTTCAAGCAGCCCTCCCACATTAACCGAATCAAACAAAACTGGTGTCAAACGTTAGTGCTACGTTTGTGCTGGTTTGTGCAGCAAAAATTTTTGATTGTGCCGCTATAATTTTTAAGGTATGTTCAGGTGTTTGAGGTGTTTAGGATGAACTGGTAAAAAACAAACCTAGTGACACTTCCCTGGTTTGATCACCAGGGGGAGCTAGCAAACACATTGTACTTTGGAAGAAATGAACTCTGATGACCTCTGCAAAAAAGTATGAATATATTAAAAATGATAGCAGCACAAACGAAAATTTTTGCTGCACAAACCAGCACTAACGTTTGACACCAGTTTTGTTTGATTCGGTTAATGTGGGGGGGCTGCTTGAACTTTTGAACTTTAATTTTTTGTTCATATATTCAAAACAAAAGCAGCACAAACAAAAATTTGCGCAGCACAAACCAGCACAAACGTAGCAGAATTGTTCGGCACCAGTTTTGTTTGATTTGGGCAATGTGGGGGGGGGGCTGGTTGACCTTTGATGACCTCTGGAAACTTTCATTAAAATCTTAAAAACGATAGCGGCACAAACAAAAATTTCTGCTGCACAAACCAGCACAAACATAGCACAAACGTTTGACACCAATTTTGTTTGATTTGAACAATGTGGAGGGGCCAACTTCACTCAGGTGTCTAGTGTGGGGTCTGTATGGTTTGGGGCTTGTGGGCACTGAAGTGGTTAATGTTAGTGGGAATTAGGTGAAAAGTGGAGATCACAAGCAGCTCAGGGCTTGGGGTTACATGTGTGACCATTAAAGTTAATAAGAGGGGGTTGAGGGGCTACGTGTAGTCCCTCGCTGGCTACAAGTGCAGAGACGTCTGGTCACATCCCTCTTACATGCACGTCACCCCCTCCCGGCTGGTTGTGGTTACAGCCAGGGCCGGCAGTAGGGGGCAGCAAACTGGGCATTTGCCCAGGGCCCCATGTCCTAAAGGGCTCCCTGCATTTGGAATTTTGTGGGCAGAGGATGTATCTATCCAGTTTTTTGTTTATCTATTTATCTCTATA
Source organism: Engystomops pustulosus (assembly GCF_040894005.1). NCBI lineage: Eukaryota > Metazoa > Chordata > Amphibia > Anura > Leptodactylidae > Engystomops > Engystomops pustulosus. The sequence goes on from NC_092418.1 coordinate 14,677,669, forward strand.
TCTCCTATCTATTATCTATCCATCTATCCATCTTCTACTGTATCTATCTATATATAATCTACTTTATCATCATCCATCTCCCTATCATCTCCTATAAGTTTCTCCTACGGCCCCATATTACACATACTTACCTACTACTGTGAGTAACTACAAAGTGTTCATGAAATAATGTGATATTGGGGCCCCACTTTGTCTATAACCGGCCCTGGTTACAGCAGATTGGGGGGGGGGGGTAGTGTATTTTCTATTCCTTGACCATTTTTATTGTGTTTTCCGCTTCACATGTGGCAGCGCGGCTCAAGGTTGATGTAAGTCCCTCTGTCAGGAACCAGGAGTAGTGGACCCATTGGACCACCACGGATGATGACAGAAGCCGACACCTGGGACTGGACTGGTAGCCGATTTTCTCCAGAGCACAACGGGTTGGACTTGCTGCGGCATGGTACCACCAGGTTGCTCCACAGGTGCGACTTTGTCCGCGGTGGGAGCCAAGGCGCAGTACAGAATCGTGAGGCAGAGACGGAGTCAGGGACAGGCAGGAGGTCAGGACACAGGATCAACGTCAGGAGATCAGGGCAGGCGGAACAGGATCAGAGTCAAATGCAGAACCGGGTTCACAACTGGAAATCCTAACACTATCCGTCAGGGCGTGCAGGGAGCGGCAGCGTTAAATAGGATTCTGGGTAAAGCCAGCGCCAGTTAACGATGGTAACAGCGTGCGCCGTAGGGGACGCGCACACACGCATGGCCGAGGACCCGGAAGCAGGAGCGAGAAGTGGTGCGTAATTGTGCCGTAGAGCGGAGAGGTGCACGGGTGAGCCCGCGATCCGAGACATGGGTTCCAGGACCCCCCGTGACACCCTCTGTGCCTCTTAGTTACCAATTAGGACTGATATTTTTTATATGTTAATATAATTGTGGCCACTACAATTGGCTTTTCTTTCTTTTGGGGATTTGTGGGTTCAGGTGTTCCCTACAGTCTGTAAGTGTTTAGGTGTCTGGAGTTTGTAATATAAGTGTTTAGGGGTATATAGGGGTTTGGGTCTGGATGTCTTTGTGGCACCTGAGTTTGTACCCTGATACATCTGCAACATCTCCCACTGGGGCCTAGCCTTTTCTTGGGGCCTGGAGGCAGCCGGGGCCCAGAATACCGGAGTGGCTGGTGGTTGTGGCCTAGGCACGCTAGTGTCACGGTGCTAGGTATGGGTACCGGAGGGCTGTCCTACAGCCTGGCAGCTCTCCAGCAGGCGGTGTTGGCAAGAAATGAAGTAGAGGGAGAGGCTGTGGTGCTGGTTCTCCCTGGGGCAGCCCTTAGTGTCTGTAAGATGAGCCCAGGAGGATAGATGGGGTGCCCTTGATGGTGATACAGCCGTAGCAGGGACCAAACGGAGGCAATGTTGTGCAAAAATAACTTGCAGTTCTTTATTCGAACCAACAGCAGCAACAGGCCAAACGATTCTGTACAAAGGCAGATTACTGGAGTGGTCTTGGAGAGGGAACCTCAGGAGTTTGGTCACCAGCCTGGATGCAGGGGCAGGCTGGGATGTAGCTGTGTCCAATGCTGGAAGCTGCAGCTTTGTCCTGGTTGTTCTGTGTGAGCTCACTAGAGGTGTGAGGCACACGCTGTCTCTGGTCACTCAGTGTGGAGTTGATCTGCTCCTCTGTCAGGAGCTGGGTTCCAATAGCTTGTGGTCTAAGAAGTTTCTGGAACTCAAGACCTCTCTGGTAAGAGGTGGCTGGAAGGAGATGCTCCTCAGTCAGGAGCTGGGCCTAAAGAAAATTTGTCACTTCCTGTCCAGGGGTTTTGTAATCCTCTGGTCAGGTGATCTCCCTCTCCAATCACGCTCCAGTTACAAAGATGGAACATTATTGGATGATAAACATTAAACAGTCTTAACCCTTGCCTGTCTAGGCAGTATCTACCGCTGCACAATTACCTCTATATGTACTGAATGGTACAAGGGGCTTATTCGCAACTACTCCTCTGCTTTGCGCATTGGCAGGGTGTTGCATACCCACAGGGCAATTGAAAGAGCCGCCCACGGCTCGGCTATGGACCAGATGGGAGTAAGAAGTCCCAATGCTGTCCAGCAGCAGATGGGCTCCAGAGGGTCCATTTGTGTATTACGGCCGGTAGGGGTGTAGATGGAATAGGTTTTGCACTTGCTGTGAAGTGCTGGCTATGTGTGGTGTAGGGGACAAACTGCCCATGGTCCTGGCTATAGGCGCCTTGGTTGGTGTTGGACTAGCTACACAAAATACAGCGAATGTGACAGTTGGTAGCTAACGCCCTTAAACCGACTGTATGTGGGAAAGGTGTGGTGTCATGTCCTGTAATCCACTCCTTGCACCAAGGCCTGACTATTTGTTCGAAAACTCTTCTTCCTTGGCGACAAATAGTAATACATTTAAGTACATGCTATACATACAGTACATTTTACCTGCCGTCTGACAGTCTTACCCTGTGTGTATGACATCTAGGTGCTTCTAGGTTGAACACCTCCGGTTCCCTAAAGACCCGTGGTTTACAGAATACCATAACGTACAAAGCTTCGGTTTGAAGCGGAAGCCTGCGGTCAGGATTTACATATAAAGACGGTCCAACACAGTCATAGTACCACCTGCAAAGCCTATGAAAGGGGTAAACTTCCTGGCAATAAAAGACAGTTGTGCAAACATTATACAACACACACTGGCTTTAGCAGCCCAATGGGTAATTTGCTTGAACGTTCCAAGCGTTACATAAACGTTACTGGTATCACAGTAGAAATAGCAAGGATGTCCATTTTCCTGTGGAAAACAAAGTCACCTGAAGACATCTGGTGGTAGAAACTGGAACTGCTGACATAGGGCACCCAGGAGCTGGAGCTGGAACAGCATGGAGGTCATCTGTGGCAACAGGCATCTCAGCAAAGAAAGGAGGCAGGCGCTTCTCTGACCGGCCTTCAGTAGCTGGGGGGGGGGGGGGGGGGAGTGTAGAGCGCATGATGATGACCGCAGTACCTGCAACTTCTCCATTGCTGACAGCTGAAGGATTGTTGTTCCTTGACTGACCTGTAGCTGTTGGGGCACTCCTGCGCTGGCGGTGGCAACCTCTGTAGCTAGATGGGCTTTCTCACAAGACAAAATTGGCCTCTTGGCAGGTGGTCCTGGATACTCAGCAGGCTGGTCAGCATCGTCACATAAGGGGTCAGGCCCCTTTAATAGAGTCCCTTTTGTAGCCGGGCCTCCTCTGGGGAGATGTTGGTCCTCTGCAGGGAGGCCGGACTGTACCCCAGCCGGGGCTAAGGGAGATATAGTGACAGTCACTGTGATATGGGCCCTGGGGGCCTCTCCTGATGTTACCACCACCCCTCTCCTGATGTTACCACCACCCCTCTCCTGATGTTACCACCGCCCTTCTCCTGATGTTACCACTACCCCTCTCCTGATGTTACCGCTACCCCTCTCCTGATGTTACCGCTACCCCTCTCCTGATGTTACCGCTACCCCTCTCCTGATGTTACCACCACCCCTCTCCTGATGTCACCACCACCCCTCTCCTGATGTTACCACCACCCCTCTCCGGATGTTACCACTACCCCTCTTCTGATGTTACCACCGCCCCTCTCCGGATGTTACCACTACCCCTCTCCTGATGTTACCACCACCCCTCTCCGGATGTTACCACCACCCCTCTCCTGATGTTACCTCTACTCCTCTCCTGATGTTACCACCACCCCTCTCCTGATGTTACCACCACCCCTCTCCTGATGTCACCACCACCCCTCTCCTGATGTTACCGCCACCCCTCTCCGGATGTTACCACTACCCCTCTTCTGATGTTACCACCGCCCCTCTCCGGATGTTACCACTACCCCTCTCCTGATGTTACCACCACCCCTCTCCGGATGTTACCACCACCCCTCTCCTGATGTTACCTCTACTCCTCTCCTGATGTTACCACCACCCCTCTCCTGATGTTACCACCACCCCTCTCCTGATGTTACCACCACCCCTCTCCTGATGTTACCACCACCCCTCTCCGGATGTTACCACCACCCCTCTCCGGATGTTACCACTACCCCTCTCCGGATGTTACCACCACCCCTCTCCGGATGTTACCACCACCCCTCTCCTGATGTTACCACTACCCCTCTCCGGATGTTACCACTACCCCTCTCCGGATGTTACCACTACCCCTCTCCTGATGTTACCTCTACTCCTCTCCTGATGTTACCACTACCCCTCTCCGGATGTTACCACTACCCCTCTCCGGATGTTACCACTACCCCTCTCCTGATGTCATCACTAGCCCTCTCCGGATGTTACCACTACCCCTCTCCTGATGTTACCACTACCCCTCTCCGGATGTTACCACTACCCCTCTCCTGATGTTACCACTACCCCTCTCCGGATGTTACCACTACCCCTCTCCTGATGTCACCACTACCCCTCTCCTGATGTTACCACTAGCCCTCTCCGGATGTTACCACTAGCCCTCTCCGGATGTTACCACTACCCCTCTCCTGATGTTACCACTACCCCTCTCCGGATGTTACCAATTGTCTCTGAGTGGAAATTTACAGAGAACGAGGTGTTGGAATGTTGTCGGCCCAGAGAGTAACCGGTTTTGTTCCCACACGGGCCGCACCTCATTCATGGACAGTAACAAAACACAAAGACTAAGTACTCAGCCGGGTGTGAGGGGAGCAACCGAAATACATAATAACTAACACAATAGAAATATTAAAAAATGTATCAAAAAGATGTTTATAAAAAAGAGGAGCCCAAACATCTTCCATACTATATATATACTGCTCCAAATCCCTGGGATACCTTATAACAGTGTATGCAGCTGGCTCCCCCTAGTGGTGGCAGCAGGAAGAGGGAATGATTTATGTATCTTAAGGTTTAGGCAGAGGATGTGGAGCTTTATATCAGTCAGAATTATAACAATGTATTAAATATGTAATCAGAATAATCAGATGCATGTCATTGTGTTGGGTGCAACTTCCTTTTAACCTTTAAACAACCTTAAGGATTCAGTGTTTATTTTGACAATAATCACCTTGACATTTAATCAGAAAAATCTTCCTCATTTTACTACACAAGAATGTCACCACATTCACATTCTGGTTACTCCACATTCTTTTTTGACCTGTTGTGATTCTAGTCTCCTCCTACTTGACACATATATGATAGTGATAGTGATATATAAGAGAGCAGAAAGTGCAGCATCTGAGGGAGGGCTGTGGGATGTCTGTCCTCCCTTCACTCTCATTTTATATTCAGTTTTTTCTACTGGTTATAGTTCAGTAAGTATCTATTATCTATCAATCTATTGTCTCATATCAATCTATTGTCTCTCTATCTGTCAATCAATCAATCAATCAATCAAATATCTCTCTATCATCTCTATTATGTCTATGGGGGGATTTATGTTAGTTGGATGCAGGTGTTTTGTTTTTGTGCAATTACTTGTAACTGTGATTTATCTATCTATCTCATATCTACCTATCTATCTATCTATCTTTCTCCTATCTATCTATCTATCTCATATCTATCTATCTAATTTCTATCTATCTATCACCTATCTATCTCCTATCTATCTCCTATCTATCTCCTATCTATCTCCTATCTATCTATCTATCTATCTATCTATCTATCTATCTTTCTCCTATCTATCTATCTATCTATCTATCTCATATCTATCTAATTTCTATCTATCTATCTATCTCCTATCTATCTATCTATCTACCTATCTATCTATCTATCTCCTATCTATCTATCTATCTATCTATCTATCTATCTATCTATCTATCTATCTCCTATCTATCTCCTATCTATCTCCTATCTATCTATCTATCTATCTATCTATCTATCTATCTCCTATCTATCTCCTATCTATCTCCTATCTATCTATCTATCTATCTATCTCCTATCTATCTATCTATCTATCTATCTATTTATCTATCTATCTCATATCTATCTATCTATCTAATTTTTATCTATCTATCTATCTATCTATCTATCTATCTATCTCATATCTATCGATCTAATTTCTATCTATCACCTATCTATCTCCTATCTATCTCCTATCTATCTATCTATCTCATATCTATCTATCTATCTAATTTCTATCTATCTATCTCCTATCTATCTCCTATCTATCTCCTATCTATCTCCTATCTATCTATCTCATATCTATCTATCTCATATCTATCTATCTATCTCCTATCTATCTCCTATCTATCTATCTCATATCTATCTATCTCATATCTATCTATCTATCTCCTATCTATCTATCTATCTAATTTCTATCTATCTATCTATCTATCTCCTATCTATCTCATATCTATCTATCTCCTATCTATCTGTCTATCTATCTCCTATGTATCTATCTATCTATCTATCTATCTATCTATCTATCTATCTATCTATCTATCTATCTCCTATCTATCTATCTATCTATCTATCTATCTCCTATCTATCTCCTATCTATCTATCTATCTATCTCCTATCTATCTATCTATCTCCTATCTATCTATCTATCTATCTATCTATCTATCTAATTTCTATCTATCTATCTATCTCCTATCTATCTATCTACTATCTATCTATCTCCTATCTATCTGTCTATCTATCTCCTATGTATCTATGTATCTATCTATCTATCTATCTATCTATCTATCTATCTATCTATCTATCTATCTCCTATCTATCTATCCATATATCTATCTCATATCTATCTATCTATCTATCTATCTATCTCCTATCTATCTCATATCTATCTATCTATCTATCTATCTATCTATCTCATATCTATCTATCTATCTATCTATCTCATATCTATCTATCTATCTATCTGTCTATCTATCTCCTATTTATCTATCTATCTCATATCTACTTTTTTACTATTCTTTCTCTTATCTTCTCTAATCTATCTTATTTCCTTTGTGCAGATGAATATACAAATAACAGGTTGTGTAGAATTACAAAATCATGAGCACTTTCTTCCAGGAATAGCGCCCCCCCATGCACTTGCTATTTGCCTGGTATTGCAGCTCAGCATCATTAATATGATTGGGAATTGGATGTATTAGTGTGAATGGATGTGGTTCTGTTTTTAAAGAATTTTTTTTTTATTTCTCTAACCTGTCCAAAAAAAGGTCAACTCCAAATTTCTCTGAAAATTTTTGTCATAGTTGTTTATTAAATAAGTTTTCCTGAATAAAGAAATGCAACATTTCCAAGTTCCATGTGATATTATTTTCCAGTCTTTCACTTGGCTGTATATCAAATCGGAGCGTAGTCATACATGGGATTGTGTGTAGAATAGGAGCGTAGTCATACATGGGATTGTGTGTAGAATAGGAGCGTAGTCATACATGGGATTGTGTGTAGAATAGGAGCGTAGTCATACATGGGATTGTGTGTAGAATAGGAGCGCAGTCTCTCACATGACTGTGTGTAGAATAGGAGCGCAGTCTCTCACATGACTGTATGTAGAATAGGAGCGTAGTCTATCACATGACTGTATGTAGAATAGGAGCGTAGTCTCTCACATGACTGTATGTAGAATAGGAGCGTAGTCTCTCACATGACTGTATGTAGAATAGGAGCGCAGTCTCTCACATGACTGTATGTAGAATAGGAGCGTAGTCTATCACATGACTGTATGTAGAATAGGAGCGTAGTCTCTCACATGACTGTATGTAGAATAGGAGCGTAGTCTCTCACATGACTGTGTGTAGAATAGGAGCGCAGTCTCTCACATGACTGTATGTAGAATAGGAGCGTAGTCTATCACATGACTGTATGTAGAATAGGAGCGTAGTCTCTCACATGACTGTATGTAGAATAGGAGCGTAGTCTCTCACATGACTGTATGTAGAATAGGAGCGCAGTCTCTCACATGACTGTATGTAGAATAGGAGCGTAGTCTCTCACATGACTGTATGTAGAATAGGAGCGTAGTCTCTCACATGACTGTATGTAGAATAGGAGCGTAGTCTCTCACATGACTATATGTAGAGGAGGAACTTAGTCAAAAGAGGTGGTGTTTACATTATCATAAACCCGGAAGTTAGTTTTGCGGAAGGACTACCGGTAGACCAGCGGTTCATCCACATAAATTGTTCAAAGTCGAAGATGCGTAAGTTACTTTGATTATTATCACGGTGTGTGTTATATAAGCAGCAGAAGCCATGACATGAAGGCCGGGGAAGGGATCGTCCTCCTTCTTATGACCGGCCCGACACCACATAAACACCGCAGACCAGAATCTTCATTAGTTATAATTGATAGGATGACCGCCCAGCCATAACAATGCAATCATATCACTTCTAGACAAACACCATGGATAATACTGTCTAGCTGGTGGCGGCCATCTTACTTTTTAGAAGTAGTGTATGAGGACTATAACTGTTTTCCGAAGGACCACCATATGAGAAGACGTCACTATACCTGGTATGGTGGAATTGGGCTCAGGGTTATGAGACAAATGAAACAACATTTGGGAAGGTCCCCACCTAAAATGAGATCCATGCCCCATAAAAAATGGAAATTGAACTTGTATCCGGGATGAGACTGGGTGGTCCAGGGTAAGGTGGTCCAGAGATGGGCCTCAGGTCTCTCATGTTGGCCAGAACTACATTCCCCAGGGACATTTCAGGTGCTGGGGGGCTCCTCCTTCTCATCTATAATGAGATATAATTAGATGTTGTATGTTTACTCTCTACAACCCGGGAAGCCACGTCCTACAGACACAAGGCCCCACCGTCTACCACTCGTCTACCACCCGTCTACCACCCTTCTATCACACGTCTACCACTCGTCTACCACCCGTGTACCACCCTTCTACCACCCGTCTACTACCCGTCTACCACCCGTCTACCACACGTCTACCACCTTTCTACCACCCTTCTACCACCCTTCTACCACCCGTCTACCACCCGTCTACCACCCGTCTACCACCCGTCTACCACCCGTCTACTACCCGTCTACCACCCGTCTACCACCCGTCTACCACCCATCTACCACCCGTCTACTACCCATCTACCACCCGTCTACTACCCATCTACCACCCGTCTACCACCCATCGATGATGAGTAGCTATAACAGAGCTGTATATTTGTTAGAATCCATAATTTCTTATAATAGTCTAGTAGGGGAGGTCCGAGCAGCTGCAGAAGCTCCATGTCTTTATGTCCAACCATGGGTGGTCCACCTATATTACGTGTAAGTGCTATATCTCTGTATTATAGGGCTAGGACTTGATCTGTATGTCCTGGAGACACCTCTGTCTGTGCAAGAAACCAGCCCAGACCCTCTAGTATGGCCAGCTGACCCCCCACTAGTGCACGGCCCATCAGTCACATCACAAGGTAATGGACCATGTGGACCCTTCTTCTCCCTGATTCTTGTTTGTATGTCTAAGGATTTATGGGGCCATTCTGTTATCACCCAAACCTTCGATGGAAGGTTTATGCTGATGGTGACATCCAGTTTATCTTTATCCAGGAAAGCCCCACGACAGCCACCCATTACATACTAGAGGAAGCAGGTATGGGAGTCCCAGATCTGTGGTTGGACCATCACATGAACGTTTAGCACCAGGTCAGTGACCCAAATATGGCCAACTGTTTCCATCCTGCATCCATGAAGCCAACTAAAAACTACTCAAACGTTCTTACACTCTTGTGTTTTAGGGTCAGAGAATGTTCTGGAGCGATTGTCACGCCCCACACAGGACACAGAATCTAATACCAGAGACATTCGGCCTCTGAGAACATCAAATATGGTCTATGATTAGGAACCACGTGGCAAAGAATGGAGAAGAAAGAGTTGAGATACTCAGAAGTTTGCTCGATGGCCGATAACACCGGCCCATTAATGGTTCATTAGGGTCCGGCTACGGAGTGTTGTGTCCATGTGAAGGTGTATGTAAGCATTGTGCGGGACCTACCAGTGTCCTAATCTATCCTGGATGTCTGACCTCTGTGTTATACCAGTATCTGTACCGATTCTACTGCCCTGACCTCTCCTGTGTCTGCGTCCGTCCCTTCTCCGACCATCCAGGACAGAGATCTCTTGGACTAGTCTGGAGGTGGTGACCTGGTGGTTCCCGGCAGAGCACTACCCGGTCCCTCTCATAGACACCAGAGGGTCACCTGGACTATGGCCTGCTGACCCCTTCAATGTCAGTGACACTGGTGGTTCATGTTGTATATATGTACATGTGTATGTATACTGTATATATACTATTCTGCTCTTATTGTATATAAAAGTATCTGTGAGAGTGTTCGGCACATTGGTTTCACAAGGGGAGCAGGACCCTCCCTGCCAGGTAAAACTAGGAAATAACAGGTTATGGAGAGGGACAGGGCTGGCACCAGCACTGGGAATACCTGGAGAAGTGCTGGGGCCCAGAGCTGCTGGGGGGGCCCACATAGAGCTGTAATGAATCCATAGGGTGTGAGGGGGCTGTATATACAATAATCATGAAGGGGCCTGTCCAGTAAGATAAACTAGGGAATATTTTAGGGAACAGGAGTTCATTATTCACTGTTCATTATTCCTCCATTTCTCACTTCCTTATAAAACACGGAAATCTCAACACCATACACAATTTTACTTAAATCTCCGGCTCAAATGCACTATGCCCATCCGGACTCCCAGATGACAAGTCGGCCAGACGAGCAGCACATTTAAGAAGTGTCAGCGCCGCATTTGTGCCACATGCATCCGTTTTGTTTCGCCTCTGCACTACTCTTCATGCAACACAATTTGCTGCACTACAGGGGGCGCTCTGGTGCTCAGCTGGACCGTGCGCCAGATTTATCATGCAAAGTCCATCCTTGCGTTAAAGGTGCACCAAAGAAAAGTGCAGGAGCAGCACAGGGGGTGCCAGATTCATGAAGACTGGGAACCAGAAATCCTGAATCTGGCGCCCCCTGCACACTACACAGGTAACTGCACCTAGTACACACTGCACTGCTCTTAGTAAATGTGCCCCCTAAGTCTTGTCACGGCTGGCAGGTAGGTAGTGCTGGTCGGTACGCAAGTGGGTGGTTTTTCTTTGTTCTTGTTGGCAAATATGCATTAAATTGTTTAATTAATGACTTATAAAATATGACAAACCTATTTTAAGTTCATGTTAAACAATGGGGCACATTTACTTACCCGGTCCAGTCTCAATCCCGTGGCGCGTTCTCCGATGAGGATTCGTGTCCTCTGGCAATTCACCAAGGTCGTGCACCTGATATCCACCAGGTGTCGCTGCTGCGCCGAGGTCCGCCGGAGTTCACCTTCTTCTTCCCGGTGCATGTAAGTGCTTGATCTTGCGACACAAAACCTTTTTTAAATTCTGCGGTTTTTCCAAATCCGTCGGGTTGTCCGACAGCCATGCCCCCCAATTTGTGTTGCGTGCAAGCTGGCGCCGATGCAACACAATCCGATCACGTGCGCCAAAATCCCGGGGCAATTCGGTGCAAAATGGAAATATTTGTGGAACCCGACGGAATAGCGGTCCGGGGAACCTTAGTAAATGAGCCCCATTGTATCTATGGGGGACATTAATCATAGTCTGTTAGACTGTTTTGAGCGTCTTTTAGCGCAAAAATCTGGCACATCTCGTTAATTAGGCGCATTTATGCGCGATTTTCTGGCGCACGGCAAAGTTCGGCACTTAGTGGTTTTGAGTCCCTGCGCCTTATCTGACATAGTGAGTGCGTCCTATACAGATGTTTGCACGGGATCTATCACATATTTGCGCCTAAAAAGGCACAAAATAGGCGCAGAAAATGCCCCTCCTCTGAGCAGCTGCACTTCCAAAAAACTTCCCTTTTCATTACTAAAAACATACATTTTAGGTCCCAAATGAAGAATTCCCTCCATGCAACATGGAAAATACTTCGGAGCAGTTATAAAATGTAACATTTCTCCAGTAAGGACTTCATCATTGTCTATGGGATCATCTCTGGGAGTGATTATTGTCTTATTGTACAGATCTGAGAATATTATCAGTCTCCATTTACTGTACATTATAATAAAAAAGGAAAAGACTCATTTCAGCAGGAATTTTTATTAATTTTTTTTTCCCATCTCTGTAACTTTTAGTCCCTGCAGTTACATCACAATGATAGGTTTTTGTGCAGAGATGACGCCCTGAACGTTCTGTCACATTTTCTCAGTTTCCTTTCATTATTGGTCACAAATGAGATCTAACAATTTGCGCTAATTTAGGAGCAAATGAATGGGACATACGACAATTCCAAAGTGCATTTACTAAGGCAGAACCAGATCCATCATAGATCAGGAGCCTAAAAAATAACAAACCAGGCGCAAAAATAGGCGAACCTGAGACCCCACTATGATTAATGTCTCCCTGTGTGTTTATCATAGGTGGGTGATGCTTTTGGGGACCGCGCTCCTAAGGATTCAGGGTGAATTTTATGTGTGCTGTCTCCCTCCCACGCTGAGGGGCTATAACTGGGAGAGTCTCCTGGAGTAATATAGACATGTGGTGCTGCCATGAATCGTCTTCCAGGACTCCATATAAGCAAATATCAGGGTCTAGTGCAAGAGGGACACAAATTCCAGTGGACAAGAGGCCCTGCTGTGGAGAGCGGAAGGGAGTGGTCTATATAGAGGGGGGCCTCACACATTAGGGGAGCAGAGGGGTCCATAAGAATAAACCTCCCCAGATCCTTGCATGTATCTACCACTCTCACCCACATTCCGTACCTCCCCTCCCCCCCCAAAATGTAACTTTAACAGAATATGGAAGAATTGCAACTGCAGCTTTGGATGTGACTGGAGTATAAAATACGTTATTGCAATATCAGAGGAAACAATATTCTGTTGCCTTATGAAACGTTACATTGTATCTGAAGAAATAACTTTGTATGTTACACAAATATAGTTTAGCACCAGTCATGTATCATCACCGCACGGTTGTTTCTTCATCATTTTATGCCTTCAAATCAAAGGAATCTATAATACGGCATTTTATTATGTATAGATATTTATTTTTTAACATTATAACTTTTTATTATTATTATTTATATGTATAATATTTATATTATATTTATGTATTGATCCAACTTCACCTGGTTTCCACTGAAGAGCTGCCTACTGTAAGGGAACCTGTCAGCTCATTCCACCATAGCAAGCTGTGGCTAGAGGTAGGGATTGTCCCTGGAGATCCTTTGTGTTTGTTGATAGCAGTGACAGGACTGTGAGAAGTGAAGTTATTATCCAGCTCTGCAGCTCTAGGGCTCTGGGAGAGTCTTTCCACGTGAAGAGCTTTCTGCTCTCTGCTCCACAGCCCCTCCCCCTAATAGGAGTAAAAGTTGTATCAGGATTTTGATTGGACACTTAGAGCAGTTACACAGAGGGGAGGAGCTGTGGTACAGTTCACTGCAAAGAGCAGAAAGCTCTTCACGCTGGAGAGACCCCGCCCAGAGCCCTTGCAGGAGCTGCAGAGGTGGATTAAATTCCTCTTTGTATAGTCTTGCTGCTACTACTACACACATAAAGGTATAGTTACACAGATCTCCAGGGACAATGCCCAACACCGGCTGCAGTTTATTATGGTCAAAACTGATGACAGTTTCCCTTTAGCCAATGACCCTGAGAGAAACAGTCCTTTAAATAATTCTTCAAACGCTAGAGGAGACTTTCCTGATTGGGCTGATAAGAAACAGCTACAGATAATCAATCCCGGACCCAGGAGATCATGATAATGGCAAATAGCATTTTGGCAAAGAGCTGAGGTTGCTACAGGTCTCGATTAAAATGCATATAGATTATACCATATAATATACAACATTTGGGTAAATATTAGGAGTAAAGAGAGACATAGAAGACCTGGCCACATTTTTAGAATTTCCTTAAAGGGGATGTCCAGCACAAAAATATGACCCATCTCAAAAATATGACTGTTCTTTCATAATCGATGGAGGTCCAACACTCGGCGCCCCCACTGCAGCTGATACACAGAGAACTGAAACAGCAGACAGCGCCACCCTATGTCTAGTGGTTGACCTGAGTCACTGCAGCTAAGTCAATGGGAGCTGATCGGCAGTAACCTTGGTCTGACCACTGAATCGCCCCTTTAATAGACCACTTTCTGCATCTGGGTTCAGTCTGTATTGGACGAGGAGGAGATGGAGGAGCAGGAGGTTATTAGCGATGGGATTAATGGGGGAAGTGGTCCGGGGATATATCAGAAATATGGATCCAAGGAAACTCCAGCCATGTACATCCAGTATATGGTATATATATATATATATATATATATATATATATATATATATATATATATACATACATGTATTGTACACATACCAAGAAATAATCACCCCCGACTTCCGCCACGATGACTCAGTTCCCCTAAATTACCTTGGAAAATTAGGAAATTTGTGAAAAGAGAAGCAGTAAGTGCTGACACAAGAGGATTGCGTAATACTGTAGGGCTGCAAGTCCAGGGCTCAGCAGCTGCTGTACATGCAGAAGACCCCTCATTATCAGGACCCGGTGTGGACCCCAACAATGCAGAGTGAGGCCTGGAGAGTACCAGTACAAGGGGAGGTCCTGGCCCAATAGACTCGTGTACTGGTGTAGAGTGGAGAGACATGAGGCGGGCTACTATAGAAGCCCTGAATGAGTGTGGGGGGGTGTGGGGGCGTGTCCTCACACTGCTGTGCTCTTATCTCTCTGCATTTGCAACATTCCACAGCTGGATTCCACTGGTACTGGAGTGGCTGGCTCTGGTCCACGGTCCACATGGAACAGGCCTTGTCCACTCCAGACCAGTATCAGTGGATTGCAAGAAAGTAGGAGATGCCAGGGATGGAGGGAAACAGTTCCCCCTGGGGCAACCCCTGAGGATCCCCGGGGTAGGTGGGAGGTGGGAGGCCCTTGTCTCACATTTCCTTCATTCATGAACATGAACACAGCAAAGGCAACGGACCAAGGTAACAGTGTGACTGGTCCTGGTGCCAGGTCCCCGGTGGGATGGTGTCTGGGTCCTTACAGTTGGGTTCCTGTAGCTTCAGGCTGGAGGGGCTTGTAGCACTGCTTCTATGGAGGCTCTGGTAGGGATCTGAGCTGAGGCAGGAGGCCTGGAGAACAGGTCATAGACACCTCTGCTTCTCGCTCCATCTGGACACAATGGGGCACATTTACTTACCCGGTCCTTTCACGATCCAGCGGCGCGTTCTCCGTCGAGGATTCACTAAGGTAGTGCAGCCGATGTCCACCAGGTGTCGCTGCTGCGCTGAGGTCCGTCAGAGTTCACCGTCCTATGCTGGGTGCAGGTAAGCGCGTGTCGAGCGACACATTTTTTTTAAAAAAAGTAGATGGTTTTCCGAATCTGTCGGGTTTTCCGATGGCCATGGCCCCCGATTTCCGTCGCCTGCATGCCGGCGCCAATGCGCCACAATCCCATCGCTTACGCCAAAAACCCTGGGCAATTTGCTGCAAATCGTTAATTTTTGGGAAACCCGACGTAAAATAGTGATTCGGGACCTTAGTAAATTACCCCCACTCTCTCTGGAACTTTCTAGCCACTGGAGGTTTGATATAACCTTCACCTGGGGCGGATAGTTCAGTTCTCCAAACAGGGATCTTCTTACAAATGAAAGTAACAATGAAGAAAGATGACATCCTATTGGTCAGTATGTAAACATTAGAGATGAGCGAACATACTCGTCCGAGCTTGATGGTCGTTCGAGCATTAGCGTACTCGAAACTGCTTGTTGCTCGGACGAATACTTCGCCCCCTCGAGAAAATGGCATCTCCCGCCGTTTTGCTTTTTGGCGGCCAGAAAACAGAGCCAATCACAAGCCAGGAGACTCTGCACTCCACCCAGCATGACGTGGTACCCTTACACGTCGATAGCAGTGGTTGGCTGGCCAGATCAGGTGACCCTGGGATAGACTAGCCGCTGCCCGCGCTGCTCGGATCATTCTGTGTCTGGATGCCGCTAGGGAGAGAACTGCTGCTGGTCAGGGAAAGCGTTAGGGTGTTCTATTAGAATAGTGTTAGGCAGGAGTGATTCTACAAGAACCCAACAGCCCTTCTTAGGGCTACAATAACGTAATACATTTTTTTTTTAGTTTGCTTGTGGCCGGGCTTGCTGCCACTAGTAGTGCAGCTAGTACCATATTGTGAGGAATTTGCTGGGAGACTTGCTACCGTTGTGTTTAGCTCTTAGTGACACACATATCCACCTCAAACACCAAAGTGGGACAATTTATTAGGGGTTTGAGTAGAATTAGGCAGAGTCTGCTGATTTTTAATTTTTTTTTACCTTTATTTCATTTTATAGCTCAAAGTCATCAGGCACAGCACAAAATCCAGTTGTGTGCTGTCAGTGTAGGTTAGAAACTAGCCATAGCAATAGGATAGCATCGTTTTGTTAAAAAAAATAAAAAAAAAAAAATAAACACAAAAAAAAAAAAATTTAAAGTTTACACTTTAATTTGGAAAATGTTTAACCCGAGGGCTAGGGGTAGAGGACGAGGGCGTGGACGTGGGCGTCAGAGGGTCAGAGGCCGTGGTCCTGGGCGGGGTGAGACACCACCTGCTGATGAGGGAGCAGGGGAACGCCGCAGAGCTACACTCCCTAGGTTCATCATGTCTCAAGTTACTGGGACTCGTGGTAGAGCACTGTTGAGGCCAGAACAGTGCAAAGAGGTGATGTCGTGGATTGCGGACAATGCTTCTAGCCATTTGTCCACCAGTCAGTCTTCCACGCAGTCCACCCATGTCACCGAAATCAGCACTCCTCCAGCTCCTCCACCTCAGCCTCCATCCCCCCAGTCTTCCCCCTCTCAATTTGGCATTTTAACCGGCATACTCTGAGGAACTGTTTTCTGGACCCTTCCCACAGTCACAAACCACTTGTCCGGTTGCTGCTGAGCAATTTTCCGATGCCCAGGTTTTCCACCAGTCACAGTCTGTGGGTGATGATGACATTATTGACGTAGTGGAAGAAGTGTGTAAAGAGGTGTCGGACGATGAGGAGACACGGTTGTCAGACAGTGGTGAAGTTGTTGTCAGGGCAGGAAGTCCGAGGGGGGAGCAGACTGAGGGATCGGAGGATGATGAGGTGACAGACCCAAGCTGGGTTGATAGGCTGGGTGAACACAGTGCTTCTGAGACAGAGGAGAGTCCTCGACCAGAACAGGTTGGAAGGTGCAGTGGTGGGGCCAGACGGAGAGGCAGGGCCAGAGCTGGTGCATCAGCGCCAAATGTTGCCCGTAGTCAAGCTCCCGTGGCGAGGGCTAGATTTTCAGAAGTCTGGAGGTTCTTTAAAGAAACACCGGATGACCAACGGACTGTGGTGTGCAACCTTTGCCAAACCAGGATCAGCAGGGGTTCCACCACTACTAGCTTAACTACCACCAGTATGCGCAGGCATATGAATGCTAAACACCCCACTCAATGGCACCAAGCCCGTTCACCTCCGGCCGGGCACACCACTGCTCCTTCCCCTGTGTCATCTGCTAGTCAGCCCCCTGCCCAGGACCACGGCCCAAACACCTCCCGTGCGAAAACCCCATCTTCGCCTCCACGATCCTCCACAGCATCCACCAGCGTTCAGCTCTCCATACCCCAGACGCTGGAGCGCAAAAGGAAGTATAGCGCAACCCACCCACACACCCAAGCCCTCAACGTCCACATCTCCAAATTGCTTTGCTGCCCTATAGGCTGGTAGAGACCGAGGCCTTTCGAAACCTCATGGCGGCGGCCGCCCCTCGGTATTCGGTCCCCAGCCGCCACTACTTTTCCCGATGTGCCGTCCCAGCCCTGCACCAGCACGTGTCAGAGAACATCCTCCGTGCCCTGACCAACGCCGTTTCTGACAAGGTCCACCTGACCACGGACACGTGGACGAGTGCTGCCGGGCAGGGCCACTATATATCGCTGACGGCACATTGGGTTAACTTGGTGGAGGCTGGGACCGAGTCTGACCCTGCGGCTGGTCATATACTGCCAACGCCGAGGATTGCGGGGCCTACCTTGGTCCAGGTCTCAAAGGCCTACTATGCCTCCTCCTCCTCCCACCCCTCCTCCACCACCTCCTCTGAATTACCATCCGTGGGCATGGCGCCATCAGTCGCTAGCTCTAGGCACAGCAGCAGTGCCATTGCCAAGCGACAGAAGGCGGTGCTCAAACTGCTGAGCCTAGGCGATAAAAGGCACACCGCCCAAGAGCTATTACAGGGCATCAGACTGATCTGTGGCTGGCACCGCTGAACCTGAAGCCAGGCATGGTTGTGTGTGACAACGGCCGTAACCTGGTGGCGGCTCTGCAACTCGGCAGACTGACACATGTGCCATGCCTGGCCCATGTGTTAAATCTCATAGTTCAGCGTTTCCTCAAGACATACCCCAATCTGTCTGATTTGCTCACAAAGGTGCGCCGCATCTGTGCGAATTTCAGGAAGTCCAGCACAGATGCTGCCACTCTCAGGGCAGCGCAGCGCCGCCTCCAACTGCCCGCTCACCGACTGTTGAGCGACGTGCCCACGAGGTGGAATTCAACATTAACCATGTTATCCAAAGTTTACCAGCAGCGCAGAGCGATTGTAGACTGCCAGATGTCAACTTCCACCAGAACTGGTAGTCAGGTCAGTAAGCTTCCTCAAGTCTACAATGAGGAGTGGACGTGGATGTCTGATATCTGTCAGGTGCTGAGTAACTTTGAGGAGTCAACACAGATGGTCAGTGGCGATGCCGCCATCATCAGCCTCACCATCCCGCTGCTTGGCCTGTTGAAAAACTCTCTGGTCAGCATGAAGTCGGAAGCTTTGCGCTCGTCACAAGAGACGGGGGAAGAAGATTCCCTTGTTGATAGCCAAAGCACCCTTAGGTCTGTTTCTCAGCGCATATCGGAGGAGGTGGAGGTGGAGGAGGATGAGGAGGAAGAGGAGGAGAATGTTGGCGAGACAGAAGAGGGGACCATTGTTCAGTCCTTCACTGTTCAGCGTGTATGGGCAGAAGAAGAGGAGTTGGAGGAGTTGGAGGAGGAGGAAATGGACAGTCAGGCCAGTGAGGGGAGTGAATTCTTGCGCGTTGGTACTCTGGCGCATATGGCAGATTTCATGCTAAGCTGCCTATCCCGTGACCCTCGCGTTCAAAGAATTTATTCCAGCTCCGATTACTGGGTATTCACTCTCCTGGACCCACGGTACAAGCAAAATCTTTCCACTCTCATCCCTGGAGAGGAAAGGAGTGTGGGAATGCATGAATACCAGCAGGCCCTGGTGCACAAGCTGAAACAGTATTTCCCTTCTGACAGCGCTAGCGGCAGAGTGCGTAGTTCTGTGGGACAAGTAGCGAGGGAGAGTAGGCGAGCAGGCAGCTTGTCCAGCACTGGCAAGGGTACGCTTTACAAGGCCTTTGCCAGTTTTATGTCACCCCAGCAAGACACTGTCACCTGTCCCCAGTCTCGGCAGAGTAGGGCTGATCTTTACAGAAAGATGGTGAGGGAGTACGTAGCTGACCATACCATCGTCCTAAATGATCGAACAGCTCCCTACAACTACTGGGTTTCAAAGCTGGACATGTGGCACGAATTGGCGCTGTACGCCTTGGAGGTTCTTGCCTGCCCTGCCGCTAGCGTCTTGTCCGAGCGGGTTTTCAGTGCAGCTGGTGGCATCATCACCGATAAGCGTACACGCCTGTCGACTGACAGTGCTAACAGACTGACGCTTATCAAGATGAATAAAGCCTGGATTTCTCCGGATTTTCATTCTCCACCAGGTGAAAGAAGCTCAACCTGAATAATGTATGCACTCCTCCTCCTCCTCATTGTCCTCCTTCTCCTCCTCTTTGTACACTAAAGCATAGGAAACTGGCTATTTTTTGCCAGGGCCCACTGGCTCTAGCTATAGTACTCTATGTATTTAATTTTTCTGGAGGGCCACCTACCCGGTCCTCTGTTTTAAGCAATTTTTGGGAGTGCCACATACAGGCACTAAATCTATTTAATTTTTCTGGAGGACCACCTACCTGCTCCTCTGGTTTGAAAACTTTTTTGGACTGCCACATACAGACACTATCCAAATTAAATTGTCTCCATAGCAGCCTCCACATGTCGTCTTTTTAGCTGGCTCCACACGTTGTCTCCATTGCTACCTCCACACGTCATCACCATAGCTGCCTCCAAAAGTCGTCCATATAGCTGCCTCCATACATGGTCTCCTTATCAAACGAACTGTGTCAGGCAGAATTTTGGGTTGTTTTCATGGATTCCACATCAAACTTGTTAACTTTGTCGCCACCCTGCTGTGTAATCCACAAAATATACTGGCAAACTTTTACCATTTAGGGATATTATTTCAGCGCTTCTTGCGCATCTGTTTACATTCCCCTCACCCGGCATATCCTAAACTTATAAGAACGCTACTACACTTGATCTTATACAAAAGGTTCTTAGAAGTGCTGTTTGGGGAGTAGCCTATAGACAGGGGCTTGGATAGGCGAAAGCTCGCCTGGCAGCGGAGCGCCAGCTCCATCCCAAGATCCAACTAACATAGTTTTAACTACAGCACCTTTAATCTACTACTAGTTCACTGCCTCCATACATCGTCCCCTTATCAAACGATCTGTGTCAGGCAGAATTTTCAGGTGTTTCACCAGATACATAGTGGAACGCGGCCCATCTGTCGCCGCCATGCTGGAGACCTGAAGTTGCAATCATAGCAGCGCAATATGGATGCCCCATACTGTCGCTTTTAATCATGGAACCATTTCCGTAAAAACAATTAAAAATAGAACCACTATGCTATTCCATTATTCCTAGGTGAAATATTCAAACGACCCGGCCTGCTTTGAAAATAATAATTTTTCAAAGTAAACGCTTCTGGCCCCCAGGCCCATTTTGGGTGGGGAGGAGCCGAGAGACAGGGGCTTGGACAGGCGAAATTTCGCCTGGCATTGGACCGCCAGCTCCATCCCAAGATTAGGCAGCCTCAGATGCATCCATGCATGCTGCCCCTGCTGTTTTCTGTCCATTTGCCTCCACGATCCTCCACAGCGTCCACCAATGTCTCATTTCAACTCTCTATACCCCAGACGCTGGAGCACGAGAGGATATGCAGCACATCATCCCCTTATCAAACGAGCTGTGTCAGGCAGAATTTTCAGGTGTTTCACCAGATACATAGTGGAACTCGGCCCATCTGTCGCCGCCATGCTGGAGACCTGAAGTTGCAATCATAGCAGCGCAATATGAATGCCCCATACTGTCGCTCTTAATCATGGAAGTCGTCTCCATGGCTGCCTCCACATGTCGTCCCCTTATCAAAAGAGCTGTGTCAGGCTCATAACCAGATACGTTATGGAACTTGGTCACTATGTCGCCACCATGCTGCGTTATCGACTAAATATACCGTCAACCTTTTGTTCACATAGGAAATCATTTCACCTCCCTTGGTGAAGCCTGAGTCCAATTAGGGTATGTCGCAATGCCACTCTCTAGCCTGCCACTGCTGCCGCTGCCTCTGCATGCCGTCCCCTATAGTGTCAGGGTCAATTATTGGATGTTTTAGATGCTATCTAGCTTCATTCTGTCACTCTGTCATGGCCATGCTGTTGCCCATAATTTTGGCATAATGGTGCGATTAAGCAGCCTCAGAGGCATCCATGCATGCTGCCCCTGCTGTTTCCTGTCCATTTCCGTGGTGTTTCCATCCTTTTCTGAGGTTCCCAGGTGTTTGGCCAAGCTTCCCTGTGCAGAGCCTTGGTCCCCTTGAAAAATGCTCGAG
This sequence comes from Engystomops pustulosus, assembly GCF_040894005.1. Lineage (NCBI taxonomy): Eukaryota > Metazoa > Chordata > Amphibia > Anura > Leptodactylidae > Engystomops > Engystomops pustulosus. Next base: position 14,699,437 of record NC_092418.1, read on the forward strand.
TCTCCCATTGACTTCAATGGGGCTCGTTATTCGAGACGAGCACTCGAGCATCGGGAAAAGTATGTCTCGAATAACGAGTACCCGAGCATTTTAGTGCTCGCTCATCTGTAGTAAACATTCCTTCCCAGGCAGATGTTATGCAGCTGCAATACCAAATGTAGACAGTAGATGGCACACAGAGGTGATCAGGCTCAATGAGACACATGCAGGCCATTACACATTGATGTGCTTCTCTCTGCTCAAAGTGACTGCTGTAGTACTTAAACAGAAGCATGCTCCAGCTTTAACTCAGAGATGAGGCTATTTTAAGCCCTTTAATGCAGAGAGCACAGAGCGCAGCAGTGTGAGGACACGCCCCAGTGCACTTAACCAAGATACAATATTAGACAGTTCTCCAGAGCTCAGACCTAACACCGTCTCCAGTCTGTATTGTGACCACCATTTATAGGTTCCCTTAAGTGCATTATGCTATTCAAATCAAATTATTAAACCCCACCCCCTTTGCACTCGTCGTATCATCCTAAAGGGTGTAATATCCAAATCCTCACTTACCAGTGTCACCCCCTTTACAAAATACATACAATGCAATATTACCAACAAATTGCGGTCACTGTTCTCAAGAGCTTACAATCTAATCCTTCATACATAAGAGAGACAATATTATATGACAGAATCTTTTTTGTTATTGGGGGATGAGGAATCTCCTTGCACATCACAGCCGGGCCTTCAGGTATGTGCTGGGCCACACTTGGAACACATCAGCAAAACAACAACTTCTTCATTCTGCAGACAGAGGAGCCTCAGTAGGAGAAGTGAGTAAGGATCATCCCTCTCACTTCTCTGTTCTTGTTATAAATATTTAATAAATTCCAACAACAGCAGAAACAAAAATACCAAAACCGCTAAAAAATCTGCCGAACTTGTGATTGTGTAATCTGAGTATCACACAGCATCCCACTGACCCGAATCATAGAAGGGAGAGGGCAAATAGTAAGAAGGGGGCAGTATTATAATAGTTATATTCCTGTACATAGGGGGCAGTATTATAGTAGTTATATCCCTGTACATAGGGGGCAGTATTATAGTAGTTATATTCCTGTACATAGGGGGCAGTATTATAGTAGTTATATTCTTGTACATAGGGGGCAGTATTATAGTAGTTATATTCTTGTACATAGGGGCAGTATTATAGTAGTTATATTCTTGTACATAGGGGGCAGTATTATAGTAGTTATATCCCTGTACATAGGGGGCAGTATTATAGTAGTTATATTCCTGTACATAGGGGGCAGTATTATAGTAGTTATATCCCTGTACATAGGGGCAGTATTATAGTAGTTATATCCCTGTACATAGGGGGCAGTATTATAGTAGTTATATTCCTGTACATAGGGGGCAGTATTATAGTAGTTATATTCTTGTACATAGGGGGCAGTATTATAGTAGTTATATTCTTGTACATAGGGGGCAGTATTATAGTAGTTATATTCTTGTACATAGGGGGCAGTATTATAGTAGTTATATTCTTGTACATAGGGGCAGTATTATAGTAGTTATATTCTTGTACATAGGGGGCAGTATTATAGTAGTTATATCCCTGTACATAGGGGGCAGTATTATAGTAGTTATATTCCTGTACATAGGGGGCAGTATTATAGTAGTTATATCCCTGTACATAGGGGCAGTATTATAGTAGTTATATCCCTGTACATAGGGGGCAGTATTATAGTAGTTATATTCCTGTACATAGGGGGCAGTATTATAGTAGTTATATTCCTGTACATAGGGGGCAGTATTATAGTAGTTATATTCCTGTACATAGGGGCAGTATTATAGTAGTTATATTCTTGTACATAGGGGGGCAGTATTATAGTAGTTATATTCTTGTACATAGGGGGGCAGTATTATAGTAGTTATATTCTTGTACATAGGGGGCAGTATTATAGTAGTTATATTCTTGTACATAGGGGGCAGTATTATAGTAGTTATATACTTGTACATAGGGGGCAGTATTATAGTAGTTATATTCTTGTACATAGGGGACAGTATTATAGTAGTTATATTCTTGTACATAGGGGGCAGTATTATAGTAGTTATATTCTTGTACATATGGGGCAGTATTATAATAGTTATATTCCTGTACATAGGGGGCAGTATTATAGTAGTTATATTCTTGTACATAGGGGGCAGTATTATAGTAGTTATATTCTTGTACATAGGGGGTAGTATTATAGTAGTTATATTCTTGTACATAGGGAGCAGTATTATAGTAGTTATATTCCTGTACATAGGGGGCAGTATTATAGTAGTTATATTCTTGTACATAGGGGGCAGTATTATAGTAGTTATATTCCTGTACCTAGGGGGCAGTATTATAGTAGTTATATTTTTGTACATAGGGGGCAGTATTATAGTAGTTATATTCCTGTACATAGGGGCAGTATTATAGTAGTTATATTCCTGTACATAGGGGGCAGTATTATAGTAGTTATATTCCTGTACATAGGGGGCAGTATTATAGTAGTTATATTCCTGTACATAGGAGGCAGTATTATAGCAGTTATATTCCTGTACATAGGGGGCAGTATTATAGCAGCTATATTCTTGTACATAGGGGGCAGTATTATAGTAGTTATATTCCTGTACATAGGGGGCAGTATTATAGTAGTTATATTCTTGTACATAGGGGGCAGTATTATAGTAGTTATATTCCTGTACATAGGGGCAGTATTAAAATAGTTATATTCTTGTACATAGGGGGCAGAATTATAGTAGTTATATTCTTGTACATAGGGGCAGTATTATAGTAGTTATATTCTTGTACATAGGGGCAGTATTATAGTAGTTATATTCTTGTACATAGGAGGCAGTATTATAGTAGTTATATTCTTGTACATAGGGGGCAGTATTATAATAGTTATATTCCTGTACATAGGGGGCAGTATTATAGTAGTTATATTCTTGTACATAGGAGGCAGTATTATAGTAGTTATAGTCTTGTACATAGGGGGCAGTATTATAGTAGTTATATTCCTGTACATAGGGGGCAGTATTATAGTAGTTATATTCCTGTACATGGGGGCAGTATTATAGTAGTTATATTCCTGTACATAGGGGGCAGTATTATAGTAGTTATATTCCTGTACATAGGGGGCAGTATTATAGTAGTTATATTCCTGTACATAGGGGGCAGTATTATAGTAGTTATATTCTTGTACATAGGGGGCAGTATTATAGTAGTTATATTCCTGTACATAGGGGGCAGTATTATAGTAGTTATATTCTTGTACATAAGGGGCAGTATTATAGTAGTTATATTCCTGTACATAGGGGGCAGTATTATAGTAGTTATATTCTTGTACATAGGGGCAGTATTATAATAGGTATATTCTTGTACATAGGGGGCAGTATTATAATAGTTATATTCCTGTACATAGGGGGCAGTATTATAGTAGTTATATTCTTGTACATAGGGGGCAGTATTATAGTAGTTATATTCCTGTACATAGGGGCAGTATTACAGTAGTTATATTCTTGTACATAGGGGGCAGTATTATAATAGTTATATTCTTGTACATAGGGGGCAGTATTATAATAGTTATATTCCTGTACATAGGGGGCAGTATTATAGTAGTTATATTCTTGTACATAGGAGGCAGTATTATAGTAGTTATATTCCTGTACATAGGGGTAGTATTATAGTAGTTATATTCTTGTACATAGGGGGCAGTATTATAGTAGTTATATTCTTGTACATAGGGGGGGGCAGTATTATAGTAGTTATATTCTTGTACATAGGGGGTGTCAGGCTGGACTGTTAGGCAGGAGGAAAGTGGATCCTCTGGACCACTGCAAACGATGACACAAGCCACTTCCTGGGACCAGAGTCTAAGTGGTACCCGGTTTTCACCAGAGCCCGCCGCAAAGCGGGTTAGACAAGCTGCGGCGTGGTACCACCAGGTCGTTCCACAGGAGTGACTTGTCTGCAGTGGCGGCCAAGGTCGAGGTACAGAAACGGCAAACAGTCTCTAGGTCGGGTCCAGGCACAAGGTCAGGGCAGGCAGCAGAGGTGCAACGTCAGGGTCAAATCCGGGGTCAGCAACAGGAGGTCCAAGCAGAAGGGTACGGGAATACGGCACACGAACAACAGCACGGAGGAACACTGGTACACAGGACAGCAGCACGGAGGGATTCGGGTAGACACTGGAACAGGGAAGGACTCAGGAACGCAGGATACACAGGAGACACTAGAATGCAGGGAACACAGGAACGCAGGCAAATCACAACAGAGCTTTCTCTTAGGCTGTAAGGCACAAAGATCCGGCAAGGTAGTAAGGGAGGTACTTGCCTTTTAAAGGTGAAGTGTTCAGCCAGTGCACCAATCAGCGGTGCGCTGGCCCTTTAAATCTTCCGAAGGTGCCGCGCGCGCGCCCTAGGAGACGGGGACGCGCGCGCACGGAGCCAGACGGAGACACAGGACCGGGGAGAGGTGAGCTGCGCCGGCGCTGTGCCTGCGAGCCCCGGGGAGCACGGGTGAGCCCGCGACCCGCGATATGAGTCGCGGGACCACCCGTGACAGTACCCCCCCCCCTTCGGTCTCCCCCTCCTCTTGGGCTGTAGAAACCTCTGTAGGAGGTCATGGTCCAGGATGTTGTCTTCAGGCTCCCAGGATCTCTCTTCTGGCCCGAACCCCTTCCAGTCAACCAAGAAGAACCGCCTCCCTCTCACCATCTTCATGTCGAGGATCTCCTTCACCTCATAAACGTCCGAGGAGTCAGCCACCGGGGCAGGAGTAGGTACTTGCCGGGAGAAACGGTTCAGGATGACAGGCTTGAGTAGGGAGACATGGAAGGAGTTCGGGATGCGCATGGTGGAGGGAAGGCGCAGTTTGTAGGAGACTGGATTTATGCGGGAAAGAACCATGAAGGGACCCAAGAATCGTGGACCAAGTTTGTACCCAGGAATCTTCAACCGGATGTATCTAGCGGATAACCAGACCTTGTCACCAGGAGCGAAGACTGGAGCAGGCCTGCGTCTTTTGTCGGCCTGGAGTTTGGTGCGAGCAGAGGCCTGCAGCAAAGAAAGGCGAGTTTGCTCCCAGATGGTCTTCAGATCTCGTATCAACACATCAACAGCAGGAACATCAGTGGGCACAGGTAGAGGAAGAGGAGGACGTGGATGCTGTCCATACACGATGAAGAAGGGAGAAGAACCAGAAGTCTCAGAGTTCAAGGAATTGTATGAGAACTCCGCCCATGGCAACAAAGCGGACCAGTCGTCCTGGCGGGCCGAGACGAAATGGCGAAGATAACAGCCCAGAGTTTGGTTGACTCTCTCTACTTGTCCATTAGACTGTGGATGGTATGCAGAGGAAAAGTCCAGTTTCACTTGTAATTGGCTACATAGAGATCGCCAGAAGCGGGAGACAAACTGAACCCCTCGATCCGAAACAATGTGCAACGGAAATCCATGCAGACGAAAGATGTGACTGAAGAATAGGTTGGCTAGGCGTGGAGCAGACGGCAGTCCAGGCAACGGAATAAAATGGGACATTTTAGAGAACCGGTCAGTTACCACCCAGATGACAGTATTCCCAGAGGACAATGGAAGGTCTGTGATGAAGTCCATGGCCATGTGCGTCCACGGGTGGCTGGGTATCGGCAACGGCATCAGGAGACCAGCAGGTTTAAGGCGAGATGGCTTATTACGAGCACAGGAAATGCAGGAACCCACAAAATCCCGCACATCCTTGGCCAGGTCTGGCCACCAATAGTAGCGGGAAATGAGGGCTATAGAACGCTGCACCCCAGGGTGCCCAGCCACACGAGAGCAATGTCCCCAAGTTAAAATTCTCTTCCGAAGAGCAGGTCGGACATACGTCTTGCCTGGTGGAAGCTGCCGGAGATCCACTGGAGCAGCCTGAACCAGTCGTTCCGGAGGAACAATATGACTAGGAACGGACTCTTCTCCAACCACATCGGGAAGCACGAGAGAGGGCATCGGCCTTAACGTTCTTCTCTGCAGGGCGGAAATGTATTAAATAATCAAATCGGGAAAAGAATAGAGACCAACGAGCCTGTCGAGGATTAAGACGCTGAGCGGTCTGGAGATACAGGAGGTTCTTGTGGTCGGTATGAATATGAACCGGATGACGAGCTCCCTCCAGTAGATAGCGCCATTCCTCCAAAGCTAACTTTATGGCTAAGAGTTCCCGATCACCAATGGAATAATTTCTTTCGGCAGGTGTGAAAGTCTTTGAGAAAAAAACGCAGGTGAGGGTACGACCCTTGGGCCCCTTCTGAGTGAGGACGGCCCCAGCACCCACGGATGAGGCGTCAACCTCTAATTGGAAAGACCTCTCCGTGTCAGGCCTTGTGAGTACTGGCGCAGTAGCAAAGGCAGACTTCAACCCAGTGAAGGCTTCTTCAGCAGCCGGAGGCCATAGTCTCGGGTTGGCATCCTTCTTAGTCAATGCCACGATGGGAGCCACAAGGGAGGAGAAGTGAGGAATAAATTGTCGATAATAATTGGCGAAGCCCAGAAATCTTTGTATGGCACGTAACCCGACTGGACGAGGCCACTGAAGTACGGCTGCCAACTTGGAAGGGTCCATCTGAAGTCCTTTATCAGAAATGACGTACCCCAGAAACGGAAGCCTACTCTGGTGAAATAGGCATTTCTCGAGTTTGGCATATAAACGGTTGGTCCTTAAGCGCCTAAGAATCTGTCGGACGTGGGTCTGGTGAGATTGTAGATCTGGGGAAAACACCAAAATGTCGTCCAAGTAGACTATGACACAAGAGTAGAGCAAGTCTCTGAAAATATCGTTAACAAATTCTTGAAAAACCGCTGGAGCATTGCAAAGTCCAAAGGGCATCACCAAATACTCAAAATGGCCGTCACGGGTATTGAAAGCTGTCTTCCACTCGTCGCCTTCCCGAATACGAATGAGGTTGTATGCCCCACGCAGATCCAGCTTGGTGAAAACCTTGGCACCCCGTAGACGGTCAAAGAGTTCGGTGATGAGAGGCAAGGGATAGCGGTTCTTTATCGTGACTTTATTGAGGCCACGGTAATCTATGCACGGACGAAGGGAACCATCCTTCTTGGATACAAAGAAGAAGCCAGCTCCAGCGGGGGAAGAAGACTTCCGGATGAATCCTTTCTCCAAATTTTCCTTTATATAGGCAGACATGGCTTCGGTCTCAGGCACTGATAACGGGTATACTCGTCCTCGAGGAGGAGATGTACCCGATAGCAAGTCGATGGGACAGTCATAGGAACGGTGTGGAGGCAGGACCTCCGCTTGTTTCTCAGAAAAAACGTCGGCATAGTCTCGGTAGCACGCTGGAAGGTTTTTCAGAGGCTTGTCGCCCAAGGTAGTTGGCAAGACAGGTACAGGGTGAGGGACTTCTAAGCAACGAGACCGACAATCCGGACCCCAACGAAGAACTTCTCCCGTCCTCCAGTCAAGGACTGGTGCGTGGCTCTGCAACCATGGAAGGCCTAGCAGAAGAGACGAAGTAGAGCGAGGTAGCACCAGGAAGGACAACTTCTCCTTGTGTAGAGCACCGACTTGCATAGTTAGAGGCTTAGTGCGATATCGCACCGGATCAGAGAGGACTTGTCTGCTAACTGAGGAAATAACCAGTGGCTTGTCAAGTAGGACCACTGGAAAGTGATACCGGGAAACCAGTGCGGCATCCATGAAGTTCCCCGCGGAGCCGGAGTCCAGGAAGGCAGAAACTTGGGTCTGATTGCCGGCACCAACGCTGAGAAGCACCGGAATCAACAAGCGTGGAGAAGCACTGCTCACACCTAGGGACGCTTCTCCCAAGAACCCTAAGTGCTGGCATTTCCCGGACGTTGGGGTCGGACAGGACAAGACCCAAGGAAATGCTCAGGACTAGCGCAGTAGAGGCAGAGGTTTCCTTGGCGTCTTCTGGTACGCTCCTGCGGTGTCAATTTGGCTCTGTCCACTTCCATAGACTCCTCTGCAGGTGGTGCGACCGGAGGCTGGAATGGTCTTTGGAAGGTAGGAGCTAGGCGAGGGAGGCGTCGTGGACGGAGTGGAAGTTCCTCAAAACGTGACTCTTCAGCACGTTCTCTGAACCGCACATCAATTCGAGTGGCCAGAGAGATGAGGTCACTCAAAGAGGATGGCAGATCACGAGCGGCCAGTGCGTCCTTAACCTGCGAAGATAGACCCTTCTTAAAAGCTGCCGACAAAGCCGCGTCGTTCCAGGAGAGTTCTGACGCCAAGGTGCGGAACTGGACGGCATACTCTCCGACGGAGGAATTCCCCTGACGTAAATTCAGCAAGGCAGACTCAGCGGAGGAGGCCCGAGCCGGTTCCTCGAATACAGACCGGAATTCAAACAGAAAGGCTGCAAGGGAAGTCGTGACTGGGTCGTTCCGGTCCCAAAGGGGGGTAGCCCAGGCCAGGGCTTTCCCAGAAAGAAGGCTGATTATAAATGCCACCTTGGCACGTTCCGTGATAAACTGGCTCGGCATAAATTCTATGTGCAGAGAGCACTGAGTTATAAAGCTCCTGCACATCTTGGAATCGCCATCATACTTGGTGGGCATGGACAGCCGCATTCTGGGTTCAACAGCAGGTAGACCAGTCGGAGCAGAAGGAGTCGCAATAGCAGCCTCAGGATCCTGTTGCTGGTTAGCTAGCAGTTGTTGCAGCATGGGGGTGACTTGCTCCAGTTGATGACGCTGTGCAGCAATCTGCCGGGATTGATGGATCACAATAGTGGCAAGATCAGGCTTGCTGTGAGGCGGGACCTCGTCGGGATCCATGGCCGGATCTTACTGTCAGGCTGGACTGTCAGGCAGGAGGAAAGTGGATCCTCTGGACCACTGCAGACGATGACACAAGCCACTTCCTGGGACCGGAGTCTAAGTGGTACCCGGTTTTCACCAGAGCCCGCCGCAAAGCGGGTTAGACAAGCTGCGGCGTGGTACCACCAGGTCGTTCCACAGGAGTGACTTGTCTGCAGTGGCGGCCAAGGTCGAGGTACAGAAACGGCAAACAGTCTCTAGGTCGGGTCCAGGCACAAGGTCAGGGCAGGCAGCAGAGGTGCAACGTCAGGGTCAAATCCGGGGTCAGCAACAGGAGGTCCAAGCAGAAGGGTACGGGAATACGGCACACGAACAACAGCACGGAGGAACACTGGTACACAGGACAGCAGCACGTAGGGATTCGGGTAGACACTGGAACACGGAAGGACTCAGGAACGCAGGATACACAGGAGACACTAGAATGCAGGGAACACAGGAACGCAGGCAAATCGCAACAGAGCTTTCTCTTAGGCTGTAAGGCACAAAGATCCGGCAAGGTAGTAAGGGAGGTACTTGCCTTTTAAAGGTGAAGTGTTCAGCCAGTGCACCAATCAGCAGTGCGCTGGCCCTTTAAATCTTCTGAAGGTGCCGCGCGCGCGCCCTAGGAGACGGGGACGCGCGCGCACGGAGCCAGACGGAGACACAGGACCGGGGAGAGGTGAGCTGCGCCGGCGCTGCGCCTGCGAGCCCCGCGGAGCACGGGTGAGCCCGCGACCCGCGATATGAGTCGCGGGACCACCCGTGACAGGGGGCAGTATTATAGTAGTTATATTCTTGTACATAGGGGGCAGTATTATAGTAGTTATATTCTTGTACATAGGGGGCAGTATTATAGTAGTTATATTCTTGTACATAGGGGGCAGTATTATAGTAGTTATATTCCTGTACATAGGGGGCAGTATTATAGTAGTTATATTCTTGTACATAGGGGCAGTATTATAGTAGTTATATTCTTGTACATAGGGGGCAGTATTATAGTAGTTATATTCCTGTACATAGGGGGCAGTATTATAGTAGTTATATTCTTGTACATAGGAGGCAGTATTATAGTAGTTATATTCCTGTACATAGGGGTAGTATTATAGTAGTTATATTCTTGTACATAGGGGGCAGTATTATAGTAGTTATATTCTTGTACATAGGGGGCAGTACTATAGTAGTTATATTCTTGTACATAGGGGGCAGTATTATAGTAGTTATATTCTTGTACATAGGGGGCAGTATTATAGTAGTTATATTCCTGTACATAGGGGGCAGTATTATAGTAGTTATATTCTTGTACATAGGGGGCAGTATTATAATAGTTATATTCCTGTACATAGGGGTAGTATTATAGTAGTTATATTCTTGTACATAGGGGGCAGTATTATAGTAGTTATATTCTTGTACATAGGGGGGGCAGTATTATAGTAGTTATATTCTTGTACATAGGGGGGGCAGTATTATAGTAGTTATATTCCTGTACATAGGGGTCAGTATTATAGTAGTTATATTCCTGTACATAGGGGGCAGTATTATAATAGTTATATTCTTGTACATAGGGGGCAGTATTATAGTAGATATATTCTTGTACATAGGGGGCAGTATTATAGTAGATATATTCTTGTACATAGGGGGCAGTATTATAGTAGTTATATTCTTGTACATAGGGGGCAGTATTATAGTAGTTATATTCTTGTACATAGGGAGCAGTATTATAGTAGTTATATTCCTCTACATAGGGAACAGTATTATAGTAGTTATATTCCTGTACATAGGGGGCAGTATTATAATAGATATATTCTTGTATATAGGGGGCAGTATAATAGTAGTTATATTCCTGTACATAGGGGTCAGTATTATAGTAGTTATATTCCTGTACATAGGGGGCAGTATTATAGTAGTTATTTTCTTGTACAAAGGGGGCAGTATTATAGTAGTTATATTCTTGTACATAGGGGGCAGTATTATAGTAGTTATATTCTTGTACATAGGGGGCAGTATTATAGTAGTTATATTCTTGTACATAGGGGCAGTATTATAGTAGTTATATTCTTGTACATAGGGGGCAGTATTATAGTAGTTATATTCTTGTACATAGGGGGCAGTATTATAGTAGTTATATTCTTGTACATAGGGGGCAGTATTATAGTAGTTATATTCTTGTACATAGGGGGCAGTATTATAGTAGTTATAGTCTTGTACATAGGGGGCAGTATTATAGTAGTTATATTCCTGTACATAGGGGGCAGTATTATACTAGTTATATTCCTGTACATAGGGGGCAGTATTATAGTAGTTATATTCCTGTACATAGGGGGCAGTATTATAGTAGTTATATTCCTGTACATAGGGAGCAGTATTATAGTAGTTATATTCATGTACATAGGGGGCAATTTTTATTAGTATAAAACAAACATAAATACAGAAATACTTTTCCATCAAATAAATCAACATTCAAGGTCATCAGTATAAATCATACACGTTCATAAAAATAAAATTTAGATTAACTGTAACTTAAAAGTCCGTTTTGGCCTAAAAAAAAAAAAAAAAAAAAAAAAAAAAAAGATATATATATAACAGATACAATCACATATTACAATTTCAGATTTCAGTCTAGATGGATTTTCCTCCAGAGTCTTACATTCTCCCCCTTTTTCTTGACCTCTAATGACTTGATCCACCTGAGCTCGGACATGATGAGGCTTATGGCTTTATCATGGTGGAATGGCTCGCTGTGTATGGACACTCTGGTTCTCATGTGCCAGTGATAGTATTTAATGACTTGGATAACTATAAACATGGTCTCCGGATTGATGTTACTTACATTAGATCTTATACCATAAAGGATTTCTGGGTACTGAAGGGACTGCAGTGATGGTATCTTTAGCTTGGTGGATATGTCACGCCAGATATTACGTCCACCCCAGCACTGAGAGATAAAATGGACCATAGTCTCCTCTGACTGACACCCGAGGGGACACATGCGATCTGCCACACTGAGGAATTTTAGATTTCCCCTGACAAAGAGCTTTCCCTGTAATGAGAGCCAGGCGATGTCACAGAACTTGGGGGGCAGCCTCAGACCATTCAAGAACCTCAGACTGTCCTGTAGGGTGGTGGTTGGACAATCTGGAAGTGCCAGTTGTAAACAATAGAAGGTCCTACATATTCGGGAGTACAAATCTTTCCTGGTCTTACTCTCAATAAAACTTTTGTCTATCCCCCATTTCTTCACACACCTGAGACCATACTCCAGATACTGGGGGAGGAAGCCAGGAGTCCACCGACCCCTCTTGAGACTGCCGCCTCGCATCCAAGATTCTGCAAAAGGCAATATCCAGTCCTTGATACTATTCACCCACAGGGGACTGTGGTTTGAGTTCAAGTTACCAAAATTAACTTTCAGAAACATGGAGTCAAAGAAAACCCTTGGATTTAACATATCCAGTCCACCCTCTCTCCTCTGCAGGTAGGTGATCCCTCTTTTTACTGGGTTCAACCTGTTCCCCCATAAAAGCTGGAAGAACAGGCTAAAGAGCCTAGCGGAGAAAGATTCTGGCAAAGGAAAGACGACAGAGACGTAGAGGAAGACAGGGACCAGGTAAGTCTTCATCAGAGTAACCCTTTCTCTATAGGTCAGCCTCCAGTTCTTCCATCGCTGAACCTTTACATTTCCGGTATCCAACTTCTCTTCCCAATTTAGCTTGGAATTATCTTCCCTCCCAAATTTAACCCCAAGGATTTTAATGTGGGTGGAGGCCTTGGCAAACTGTGGCAGATCAAAGCCAGGAGCAGCATCCAATGTCCAGAAAGCTTGACTCTTCTCAAGGTTGACCAGAGACCCGGAGGCCCCTGAGTAACTTCTGATGGCTGCAGATAACATCTCCACCTCACGAGGCTCAGATATCACCACAGTCACATCATCCGCGTAGGCAACTACCTTCAAAGGCAAGCAATGGGGGACCGGCACCCCCTGAAAATCGCACCGCTGCAGTGATCTCAGGAACGGATCGATGGCAAACACATACAGCAGTGGACTCAGAAGACAACCCTGTCGCACCCCTGCCTCTACCCTGAAAGTGTCCCCCTGCCAACCATTGATCAGAGGAAAGCTCTTCGCCTCTCTGTACAAAGTTCTCAGCCAATCTATAAATTGTCCCGGAATACCGTACTTTGACAAAGTGGCCCATAGATAATCATGATCAACCCTGTCAAAGGCTTTAGCCTGGTCCAGACCTACAACATATCTCCCACACCTCAGAGCTTTACATCTCTCAAACATCTCCCTTATCGAGAGGACTGCTCCAGAGATGTTCCGCCCTCTTACTGTGCCGTACTGAGAGCCTGCCAACAGTGCCGGGGACAAACAGACTAACCTAGAGAATAGAATTTTTGCCAGAATCTTCCGGTCGACATTCAAGAGGGCGATCGGCATCCAGTTCTTGATGTCACTAGGCTCCTTACCTTTGGACAGCAGAATTAGCGATGAGACTCTCATGGATGGAGGCATCAGGTGATTTTCTAGACAATTTCTGTAAACATCCACGAGGATTGGAGCCAAGAGGTCCCTGAACTTCTTATAAAATTCTGCTGTTATACCATCAGGACCTGGTGCCTTCTTCAGATGTAACTTATCAATGGCCTCTTTTATCTCCTCCACCGTTATTTCTGCTGTCAAAGGAGAAAAGTCCAATTCTCTAGTATCAGGGCCTGGAGTTGCCTCCAAGAATTGGGTCACTTTTTCCTTATCCAAAGCCTTCTTCTGAAATAAGTCAGTATAGTACGATCTCACCACCCCCAGGATACCCTCCCGAGACTCTTGTAACTCACGTTCCACTACCAGGGAGGCGTACCTACTGTACTGATACTGCCTTATCTCAGATTTCAGCTGGTCAATCCTTTGTTGGTCATCCCCACCCGCCGAATAGAGTGACTCCAATTCTTTCCGCAGTCTCAGATACTGGCTGTACTTACTTCTCCCCTTCTTAATTGACAGTCTCTGCAAGAGGGACCTGATCTCCTCCTTGACGTCCTCCCACCAGTCGGCCATGTTGTTATAAAAATCTACTCTGTCCAGTTGAAGCTGCAAAAAAAATGAAACATATTCCTGGACAGAATCATCATCTAACAGACTAGAATTTAGTCTCCACAGCCCTCTACCAACATCAGGATACTTAGAGGCACCCAAACAAAAATATAAAGCCAAATGATCAGAGTATGGGACTGTTCTTTCCCTTCTTTCTCCTATGGCTTCAGTAGGACTCACCAGAGAGAGATCTATCCTACTACTGCGTCCTGCACATGTGTAGGTGAACTTGGGACTCCTACCACCCTGTACAAAAACATCCAACAGGCCAGCCTGCTGAATTATATTATTTAGGACCTTACAGTCCCTGGTAAGGGGCCTACTGTTCCTGTCCCTGGTGGCAGTGGTGGCATTAAAGTCCCCAGCCATGATGACAGGAATACACGTGAACAGATATGGCTTTACATCATTAAAAAGCTGAGTCCTTTCGGTCACTGTCTGTGGGCCATAGATGTTAATGAGCCGGAGTCTTCTGCCTCTGATGGTGACCTCTAGCAGCAGGCACCGTCCCATCGACATCTCGGTGAGTCTGTGGACGGTGACATCGTGGGTGTTAAATAAGATGGAGACCCCGGCATAAGGCTCCACAGCCAGCGACCAAAAGGAAGGACCAGACTGCCAATCTCTCTCCGCCTCTCGCATGAGACCCAAGGTGTTTAAACGGGTCTCCTGTAAGAAAAACACATCGGCATTGAGATATCTTAGATGATCATACACAACATGCCTGGTCCTTCTAGCCCTAATACTGTTTACATTACTGGTGATCACAGAAAGATGGAAGTCTGCCATTAGAAAAAGAAGAAAGAACATCCCCACCATCATAAGTCAGAGTCAGAATTGTCTTCCTGACTACAAGTTTCCATATCCCAAACTGACTGAGACTCGGCATGAAGGGGTCTCCTTTTTGTCGGAGGATCTCCCCCTGGGTCGTCATCATATTCCTCCATCATACGTTTCAGTTCTCTCTCTATCTCCTCCTCCCCATCTGACTCGGACAGTACGCTGTACCTATTAGTGGTTACGGTAACATCAGCCTGACTCTGCACTTTCATTTTAGAGGGTTTTTGGACGGTGGTCCACGCACTCTCGGGTTTTCTGGTGCTCTTATCCTTCTTCCTCTTTTTAACACTATGATTTCCCCCAGTGGTGGTTGTCAAGTCAGGGGAAGGGACGGGCACTGGCTGCTCCACTACCTCCATGTCTCCCTCTGTGTTACCTGCCCCTGGATGGTCCGGGGCAGCACCACTAATATCCGGGGTCTCTGGCACTGTGCACACTGACCCTGATAATAACGCCTCCTCCTCCTGCTCCTCATCTGGGACATCTGCCCCTTCCATCAGGTCTTCATCGGGGAGGTCCCTACAGATGTTGTGCCAGGCATCAGGACAGTCCCTGTGGGGGTGACCGATCTGACCACAAAGGTTGCATCTTATGGTCTGGCAGTTGGCGCTCACATGGCCGAGGTCTCCGCACAGGGTGCACTTCACTGTGGTGCAGTTACTCGCCACGTGGCCGGATCTCCCACACCTAAAACATAACCTGGGCTGACCGACATAAAAGCACACACCCTTCTCTCTGCCGATAAAGAAGGAGTTGGGGAGGTGATGGGTGATGTTCTGGTTCTGATGTAATTTAACCAGGACCCTCCACCCCCTGGTCCAGATCCCATCCTCATCCCTGGTCTTGGTCATGTCTGACATGAGGGTGCAATGTCTCCTGAGCCATATGATGATGTCCTGAGGGGGGACAGACTCGTTCCAGAACATGATGGTGACAATCGCTGTATCTGGCTTGGATATGGGAATGAAACTAAACTTGTTCCACCCCTCAGTAACTCTGTAACGGGGTTGTTGAGCCCAGAACCGGTCCAGATTAGACATCAGCTTGAAGCTGATATCATACCCCTGTCTATCAGGAAGATTTATTACGGCCAGGATGTCGGCTGGCTGGAAACCCATCTGGGTGCATAACATGTCCCTGACCACATGCCTCCTGTCAGGTAGATCTTCCTTAGCCCCTCTGTGCCTAAACCTGACAACTAGAGATGAGCGAACATGCTCGTCCGAGCTTGATGCTCGGTCGAGCATTAGGGTACTCGAGACGGCTCGTTGCTCGGACGAGTATTTCCCCTGCTCGAGATCGAGCATTTAATTAAAAAAACACAGTGAAGAACAATGAAGAATAGAATAAAAACAGTGAACACAGGATCATTTAAGATAAAAACACAGTGCAGAATAGATTACAGATGTTCGGCACATCTGCTTACTTGTCGGGAGATACGCGCGGAACGGCGCGAACAAAATAGCATGTGAAGAACAATATATATGTGTGAAGAACACATTGCAGATGTATTTAAACATCTGCAATGTGTTCTTCACACACATATATATTGTTCTTCACATGCTATTTTGTTCGCGCCGTTCCGCGCGTATCTCCCGACAAGTAAGCAGATGTGCCGAACATCTGTAATCTATTCTGCACTGTGTTCTGCACTGTGTTTTTATCTTAAATGATCCTGTGTTCACTGTGTTCACTGTGTTCACTGTTTTTATTCTATTCTTCACTGTTCTTTACATCTGCTAACTTGTCGGGAGATAATATACGCGCGGAACAGTGAAGAATAGATCGCAGATGTTTGCAAATTATCAGAAGACATTCTTTTTCAATTAAATAACACATTTTATTCCCGAACCATGGTCCCTTTGAAAAATGCTCGGGTCTCCCATTGACTTCAATGGGGCTCGTTACTCGAAACGAGCACTCGAGCATCTGGAAATGTTCGGCTCGAGTAACGAGCACCCGAGCATTTTAGTGCTCGCTCATCTCTACTGACAACGTTCCTCCTCTTGAAGGCCTGGCCGGTATAGCTGGTATTAGAGGAGAAGAATGGGGAACCCCGACTCCATGCATTACCTGATGACTGACCCCTGTCCTGCTGTGGGGGATGTGTGGGCCGGGGACCATCAGTAGTAGGGGGCTGCTGACCACCCGGACCATGGGGCTCTGCTGTCTGTGGTGTAACTAAGGGGGGGAACTCCTCAGCCATAGATTGACCCGCACCCTCCACAACAACATCAGGGCCCTCTGTGTCTCCAGTTTCCATAGACTGCACCCAGAGGTCGCATTAACGCCTCACCACGCGTCATAGACGCGTGATGAGGCGCCATTACCCCCCAAAATAATTGCCATGCGTAAAGATACGCTTGGCAATTATTCAGTGTAGCGCGCAGGCTGAGCGGCCCAGCGCACGCTGCAAAGGAGGGGAATGTCAGTAGCGCGATCGCAGCGCGCGCCGGGCCGCTCAGCAGGATGCGGAGATGTGTGGGATTTGTGAGCGCCGCCCCCGGGGGAGACATGTGGGCCGCGATGCTGCTGCTCCAGCCCTCAATGCCCGCAGCAGCGGCGAGCGGTTATGTGGTCCTGAGAGAAATGCCGGGTGAGTGTGAGCCGCGGCCGGGGGTACACTGCACTCTGTGTATGTGCTGGGGGAGTGTGTGCTGCGTGTGTCTGCCATGTGCTGTGAGTGTGTGGTGAGTTTGCACTGTGAGTGTGTGCTGTGCGCTGTGACTGTGTGCTGTGCGCTGTGACTGTGTGCTGTGCGCTGTGACTGTGTGCTGTGCGCTGTGAGTGTGTGCTGTGACTGTGCGCTGTGACTGTGCGCTGTGAGTGTGCACTGTGAGTGTGCGCTGTGCGCTGTGAGTGTGCGCTGTGCGCTGTGAGTGTGCGCTGTGCGCTGTGAGTGTGCGCTGTGAGTGTGCGCTGTGAGTGTGCGCTGTGCGCTGTGAGTGTGCGCTGTGCGCTGTGACTGTGTGCTGTGCGCTGTGACTGTGTGCTGTGCGCTGTGACTGTGCGCTGTGACTGTGCGCTGTGAGTGTGCGCTGTGAGTGTGCGCTGTGCGCTGTGAGTGTGCGCTGTGCGCTGTGAGTGTGCGCTGTGAGTGTGCGCTGTGCGCTGTGCGCTGTGAGTGTGTGCTGTGAGTGTGTGCTGTGCACTGTGAGTGTGTGCTGGTGCTTTGCGCTGTGAGTGTGCGCTGTGCGCTGTGAGTGTGTGCTGTGCACGTGTGCTGTGAGTGAGTGTGCGCTGTGAGTGTGCGCTGTCAGTGTGCGCTGTCAGTGTGCGCTGTCAGTGTGCGCTGTCAGTGTGCGCTGTCAGTGTGCGCTGTCAGTGTGTGCTGTGCACTGTGAGTGTGTGTGGTGAGTGTGTGCTGTGCACTGTGAGTGTGTGTGGTGAGTGTGTGCCATGCGCTGTGAGTGTGTGTGGTGTGTGTGGTGAGTGTGTGTGGTGAGTGTGTGTGGTGAGTGTGTGCTGTGTGAGTGTGTGCCGTGCGCTGTGTGTGTGCCGTGCGCTGTGTGTGTGCCGTGCGCTGTGTGTGTGCCGTGCGCTGTGTGTGTGCCGTGCGCTGTGTGTGTGCCGTGCGCCGTGCAAATGTGTGCAGTGCGCCGTGCAAATGTGTGCAGTGCGCCGTGCAAATGTGTGCAGTGCGCCGTGCAAATGTGTGCAGTGCGCCGTGCGAGTGTGTGCCGTGCGAGTGAGTGAGTGTGTGGTGAGGCTGCTGTGTGAGTGAGTGTGTGGTGAGGCTGCTGTGTGAGTGAGTGTGTGTGCGCTGTGCGAGGGAGTGAGTGAGTGTGCGCTGTGCGAGGGAGTGAGTGAGTGTGCGCTGTGCGAGGGAGGGAGTGAGTGTGCGCTGTGCGAGGGAGGGAGTGAGTGTGCGCTGTGCGAGGGAGGGAGTGAGTGTGCGCTGTGCGAGGGAGGGAGTGAGTGTGCGCTGTGCGAGGGAGTGAGTGTGCGCTGTGCGAGGGAGTGAGTGTGCGCTGTGCGAGGGAGTGAGTGTGCGCTGTGCGAGGGAGTGAGTGTGCGCTGTGCGAGGGAGTGAGTGTGCGCTGTGCGAGGGAGTGAGTGTGCGCTGTGCGAGGGAGTGAGTGTGCGCTGTGCGAGGGAGTGAGTGTGCGCTGTGCGAGGGAGTGAGTGTGCGCTGTGCGAGGGAGTGAGTGTGCGCTGTGCGAGGGAGTGAGTGTGCGCTGTGCGAGGGAGTGAGTGTGCGCTGTGCGAGGGAGTGAGTGTGCGCTGTGCGAGGGAGTGAGTGTGCGCTGTGCGAGGGAGTGAGTGTGCGCTGTGCGAGGGAGTGAGTGTGCGCTGTGCGAGGGAGTGAGTGTGCGCTGTGCGAGGGAGTGTGTGTGCGCTGAGTGAGGGAGTGTGGTGTGCGCTGAGTGAGGGAGTGTGGTGTGCGCTGAGTGAGGGAATGTGGTGTGCGCTGAGTGAAGGAGTGTGTGTGCGCTGAGTGAGGGAGTGTGTGTGCGCTGAGTGAGGGAGTGTGTGTGCGCTGAGTGAGGGAGTGTGTGTGCGCTGAGTGAGGGAGTGTGTGTGCGCTGAGTGAGGGAGTGTGTGTGCGCTGAGTGAGGGAGTGTGTGTGCGCTGAGTGAGGGAGTGTGTGTGCGCTGAGTGAGGGAGTGTGTGTGCGCTGAGTGAGGGAGTGTGTGTGCGCTGAGTGAGGGAGTGTGTGTGCGCTGTGCGAGGGAGTGTGTGTGCGCTGAGCGAGGGAGTGTGTGTGCGCTGTGCGAGGGAGTGTGTGTGCGCTGAGCGAGGGAGTGTGTGTGCGCTGAGCGAGGGAGTGTGTGTGCGCTGAGCGAGGGAGTGTATGTGCGTTGAGTGAGGGAGTGTGTGTGCGCTGAGTGAGGGAGTGTGTGTGCGCTGAGTGAGGGAGTGTGTGTGCGCTGAGTGAGGGAGTGAGTGTGCGCTGTGCGTGCGAGTATATGCGCTGTGTGTGCGGTGAGTGTGTGGTGAGGCTGCTGTGTGAGTGTGTGTGCACTGTGGGAGGGAGTGAGTGTGCGCTGTGCACGGTGAGCAGACAGATGATTTCTTTTTTTTTTTATAAATAGTGTCTATTAACATTATATACGGCTATTATATATTATTTAGTTATATGTATTACCGGGAATTTTCATACTCCTCCTCGACTAAAAATACTCCTCAAAAATAGTAAGAGGAGTATTTTTACCCTTTGGGAAAAATGTTAGTGCGACCTCTGACTGCACCTGAGATGACTGCTCAGCTAGGACATTATCCACAGAGACATTAGCAATTTCAGACACTTCAGTAACAGAAATATCAGCAATTTCAGACATATCAGCAACACTATTAGGAGCATTAAGCTCCTGCAGATCACAGTCCTGAATGTCCTGCTCACATACACCCCTCACCACACAGTTCTGTGTAGATACACCCTGAGGTGCTACAGAGTTACCTTCTGGCGGGAGTCCAGAGTCCTCCTGAAGTGCACTGCCACCTGGGACTTGTGGTGCCTCCTCCACTTCACTGCTGTTATCAGGTAATAGTCCACGGACAGCTGGAACTTGCAGTGCCTCACCAGTGGTTGCTGGGACTTGTGGTGCCTCTCCAAAGGTTGCTGGGACGTGTGGTGCCTCTCCAGAGGTTGCTGGGACGTGTGGTGCCTCACCAGTGGTTGCTGGGACTTGTGGTGCCTCTCCATCGGTTGCTGGGACGTGTGGTGCATCACCAGCGGTTGCTGGGACGTGTGGTGCATCACCAGCGGTTGCTGGGACGTGTGGTGCATCACCAGCGGTTGCTGGGACGTGTGGTGCATCACCAGCGGTTGCTGGGACGTGTGGTGCATCACCAGCGGTTGCTGGGACGTGTGGTGCATCACCAGCGGTTGCTGGGACGTGTGGTGCATCACTGGGAGCTGCTGCAGGACTTGGCTGTTGCTGTCTTTTCTTATACACGACTCCCTCCTCAAAAGGCAGAGTAGCTGGCTGCAGTATGGGTCTCACATGGGGCTGTGGGGTCTCACACCTGGATGTTGAGGCCTGGTCTCTCTCAAACCTTTGTTGGTTCCTGTATGTCTCTCCCACTGGTCCCATCTGCTCAATAGTGGCCTCCATCTCCTGCACAATGTCAGCCAGTTGTTTGGCCAGTGAGTCCAGCTTCTTGTCTAACAGGACCTGCTTCCCGGGGTTTGCTGCCCTCAGTTTGTAAGTGCAGTCTATCTGTTTCTGCAGGTGAAGTTTCTGGATTTTGAGTGTCTCCATTTTCCTCACCAGTGCTGGGATCTGAGCGGCCAGCTGGAGCTCAGGTGATGGGGGCAGCAGCTCAGGTGATGGGGGCTGGAGCTCAGGTGATGGGGGCTGGAGCTCAGGTGATGGGGGCTGGAGCTCAGGTGATGGGGGCTGGAGCTCAGCTGATGGGGGCTGGAGCTCAGCTGATGGGGGCTGGAGCTCCGGTGATGGGGCTGGAGCTCAGGTGATGGGGGCTGGAGCTCAGGTGATGGGGGCTGGAGCTCAGGTGATGGGGGCTGGAGCTCAGGTGATGGGGGCTGGAGCTCCGGTGATGGGGGCTGGAGCTCAGGTGATGGGGGCTGCAGCTCAGGTGATGGGGGCTGCAGCTCAGGTGATGGGGGCAGCAGCTCAGGTGATGGGGGCTGGAGCTCAGGTGATGGGGGCTGGAGCTGCGGTGATGGGGGCTGGAGCTCCGGTGATGGGGGCTGGAGCTCAGGTGATGGGGGCTGGAGCTCAGGTGATGGGGGCTGGAGCTCAGGTGATGGGGGCTGGAGCTCCGGTGATGGGGGCTGGAGCTCAGGTGATGGGGGCTGCAGCTCAGGTGATGGGGGCAGCAGCTCAGGTGATGGGGGCTGGAGCTCAGGTGATGGGGGCTGGAGCTAAGGTGATGGGGGCTGGAGCTCAGGTGATGGGGGCTGGAGCTCAGGTGATGGGGGCTGGAGCTCAGGTGATGGGGGCTGGAGCTCAGGTGATGGGGGCTGGAGCTCCGGTGATGGGGGCTGGAGCTCAGGTGATGGGGGCTGGAGCTCAGGTGATGGGGGCTGGAGCTCAGGTGATGGGGGCTGGAGCTCAGGTGATGGGGGCTGGAGCTCAGGTGATGGGGGCTGGAGCTCCGGTGATGGGGGCTGGAGCTCAGGTGATGGGGGCTGCAGCTCAGGTGATGGGGGCTGCAGCTCAGGTGATGGGGGCAGCAGCTCAGGTGATGGGGGCTGGAGCTCAGGTGATGGGGGCTGGAGCTCAGGTGATGGGGGCTGGAGCTCAGGTGATGGGGGCTGGAGCTCAGGTGATGGGGGCTGGAGCTCAGGTGATGGGGGCTGGAGCTCCGGTGATGGGGGCTGGAGCTCAGGTGATGGGGCCTGCAGTTTGCTGCTGGGGTGTTTGCTTGCAGGCCTGGATCCTGTAGCCACACTACCACCCCTCTTTCCTGGCCCCTGAGATTTTGGCACAGAGTCCTGGGACTTCTGGTGTTTTGCGGTCGCTGTAACTGCACTGGGGTCACAAACTGCTGATGGGCGATTGAGCCCCGGATGTTTTGCAGACACAACATTGGTGGTACCTCTAGATGTTCCTTCCTGGCCGCCTTTGGTCTCCTTTCCAGCTTGCAGGCCCCCAGACCTGGTGCGCTCAGCTGGTAACATAACTCGCTGCTGCAGGTTCTCCTGGATGGTCTGCCTCTCCAGTGATGTCTTCCTCTGCCTGCCCGGGGTGGAGGTGGATTGTCCACCTGAGGCCTGGGATGGAGGCTGCTGCACACTCTGCATGTTTCTTGCTCTTGGACTTTCCAACAGCTTACTTTTACTTTCAGTCTTACATGTTCTTACTTCCACACCGACTGTCCTTCCATTACTGGAACTTGCACTGCTGCTTCCTTCCATAAAGACTTTTGGATTTACATCCCTTTCTTGAGCTGGCTGGTTGTTGTTTGCCAGATTAGGCCTTGGAGCCCGGGCCTTGCTTGGGGAGCTTCCCCACCCAGGGTGGCCCCGCCCTGGGCTATCTCCAGACATGCAGAGGTCTCAGGAGCTCAAACCACGCACAACCTCACCTCTAGGAGGCAGGATTATAGTAGTTATATTCCTGTACATAGGGGGCAGTATTATAGTAGTTATATTCCTGTACATAGGGGGCAGTATTATAGTAGTTATATTCCTGTACATAGGGAACAGTATTATAGTAGTTATATTCTTGTACACAGGGGGCAGTATTATAGTAGTTATATTCTTGTACATAGGGGCAGTATTATAGTAGTTATATTCCTGTACATAGGGGGCAGTATTATAGTAGTTATATTCTTGTACATGGGGGCAGTATTATAGTAGTTATATTCTTGTACATGGGGGGCAGTATTATAGTAGTTATATTCTTGTACATAGGGGGCAGTATTATAGTAGTTATATTCTTGTACATAGGGGGCAGTATTATAGTAGTTATATTCTTGTACATAGGGGGCAGTATTATAGTAGTTATATTCTTGTACATAGGGGGCAGTATTATAGTAGTTATATTCTTGTACATAGGGGGCAGTATTATAGTAGTTATATTCTTGTACATAGGAGGCAGTATTATAGAAGTTATATTGTTATACATAGGAGCAGTAATATAGTTATTTCTAAAGCACTGAAGTTAGTTTTTGTAGTTGCACATGAACCTTCAGTTTTTGTATCTTGTGTAACTTCCTAGTACATAGTTGCAGAATATTGCTGTGCAAGTCTATGATAATACAGATGATAACAGAAAAAATGAAAACTAAATATTTTGGACCTTATAAATTTCCCAGA
Source organism: Engystomops pustulosus (assembly GCF_040894005.1). Lineage (NCBI taxonomy): Eukaryota > Metazoa > Chordata > Amphibia > Anura > Leptodactylidae > Engystomops > Engystomops pustulosus. The sequence continues at coordinate 14,722,926 of NC_092418.1, forward strand.
GATGTGTCTAGATGATTCTGTGCCTGTGTGCTGGTAGATGATTACTACATACTATATTCCCTGTATCAGGGACTCGAGGAACATCTGGACCACACAGGACCAGGACATAGATGATGAGTTGATGTCACTGACCTTAGATGCTTGAAGATACTCTGGGTTTCAGTGACCTTGGTGATGGTCCATGTGGTGGTGGTGGTGGGGGGGGGGGGAAGATATTCAGGCAGTAACACATACAGGGTGGGGGCAGGAGGGGTAACATAGATGATGGCACAGTAAGATATCTAGATAAATTATATTTGGTGACACAAGTTCTAGGATTTATCTGCACTGTATTGGCGGGGGGGGGGGGTCTCATTTGGTGACCCGGTCAATCCCTTTAAGTACAGTATCTCATTAATGTGGAGCATGTTAGTAGATGATAATCCAGTAGAAGAAACTCTTTTGTGACCGGAGCTCAAAAACTAAAAAGACGATCCATGCAGGTTTCCTCCTTATTTGTGCACCAAACACAAGGGATCACTTTCAGGGATAAGTCACCATTCAGACCAGAAACCGTCAATATTTTGGTGCACAAATAAGGAGGAAACCTGCATGGATCGTCTTTTTCGTTTTTGAGCTCCGGTCACAAAAGAGTTTCTTCTACTGGATTATTGAATAGTGGATGTTTGCTGGATCCATCTAGGACCGTTAAGGACAGCTCATAAGAGGGAAGGTGCAGCACCACGCAATTTTATGTTAGTAGATGGTCTCCTCATGCTGGTGACACCCAATGTGGGGGGGACATAGGAGGAAGGTCTGTACTACGCCCCATACACAGCTCCTCATAAGTCTCTGAGATGAGGAAGCTTCGGACCTTGGAGAAAGAGAAGTCTCTGAGATCTCTGACAGTGAGGGTGATGCGTGTCATATGGGCGGAGGAGACGGATGACGCATGGATGACGGATACAACAGGCTAGTATCTCTTTCTCCTGCATTTTAGGCTTCCTGGGATGACAGGTTTGTGCCTGATCTTGTCTAAGTTCTTTGATGGCTTCCAGATGTTGGTGCCTGTTTTAATATTGAATTTTGTCAAAAAGAAGTATGGGGGACATTAATCATAGTCTGTTAGACTGTTTTGAGCGTCTTTTAGCGCAAAAATCCCTGCGCCTTATCTGACATAGTGAGTGCCTCCTATACAGATGTTTGCACGGGATCTATTACTATTTTGCGCCTAAAAAGGCACAAAATAGGCGCAGAAAATGCACCTCCTCTGAGCAGCTGCACTTTAAAAAAAAAAAAAAATTTAAAAAAAATGTAATTACTAAGGCCCTCTATGCAACAGGAAATAGTCTTCAGCGATGTTTGACAATGGAAAATTATTTCAGATCACCATTAAAATGCACTTAAATAACAAATTCATGAATTCAGAGAGAACGTCACCTCTTTGAAACAGATTATTGACAATGTTAATCTGCACATGTTAAATTAATTTAAAAAAAAAACTTTTATACTACCTAATGATCACAAAATACAGATTCATTTGATTATTTTTTTTTATTATCAAACAAAAACATATATAACATCAATCGATGCGCTCATCTGTTTATATTTCCAAAAAAAAATTGCAAGAAAGTGAGAATGTCAATATACAATAGCAGGATCTTGTTATCCAAAATATTGCTCCGAGACTTAATAATTACAGAAGTTAGAAAATATGTTTTTGAACTCCTAACACAAATGTCTGCTCGTTCCCTAGCTAGAAGTACATCCTCAACTGGCTACAAATGTCTAAAGACAAGAATGTAGGCTGACCACAAAATGTGCATGTTGTAACTAAATAACTTTCTTTGTGTAGTGACTGATACCTTGGATCATTGCCTCTGAAATAAGCTATCAGTTCACATGGGAAACCGTTATTTGATGTGCCATGAAGCAGCAATACATGTAGCATGTTTTTTTTTTTTTTTTTTTATTTAAAAAACAAAAAAAGTTTGTCATAAAAAAAAACCTCAGAAAAAAAGCTCAGGTGAATGATAAGCTTCTGATTGCATTGAAGAACTGGGTCGCTGAGTTTGAAGCAATGATGCTGTTTCCTCCCTAGGACCCGGAGTTTCCATGCTCAGATCAGGTGCTCAGGGATGTGCTGTTTGGTTGATTTGGACATGGGGTTCACAAACACTACTCAAATGCGTTTGCTCAGAATGGACATCTGGGGGGACATTAATCATAGTGGGGTCTCAGGTTCGCCTGTTTTTGCGCCCGGTTTGTTCTTCTTTTTGGCTCCTGATCTATGATGGATCTGGTTCTGGCTTAGTAAATGCACTTTGGATTTGTCGCATGTCCCATTCATTTGCGCCTAAATTAGCGCCAAATTTGTCTCAAATTGTTAGATCTCATTTGTGAGCAATAATGAAAGGAGACTGAGAAAATGTGACAGAACGTTCAGGGCGTCATCTCTGCACAAAAAACTATCATTGTGATGTAACTGCAGGGACTAAAAGTTACAGAGATGGGAAAAAAAAAATTCTTGCTGAAATGAGTCTTTGCCTTTTTTATTATAATTTACAGTAAATGGAGTCTGATAATATTCTCAGATCTGTACAATAAGACAATAATCACTCCCAGAGATGATCCCATAGACAATGATGAAGTCGTTACTGGAGAAATGTTACATTTTATAACTGCTCTGAAGTATTTTCCATGTTGCATAGAGGTGATTCTTCATTTGGGAACCTAAAATGTATGTTTTTAGTAATGAAAAGGGAAGTTTTTTGGAAGTGCAGCTGCTCAGAGTAGGGGCATTTTCTACGCCTATTTTGTGCCTTTTTAGGCGCAATTTCGTGATAGATCCGGTGCAAACATCTGTATAGGACGCTCTCACTATGTCAGATAAGGCGCAGGGACTCAGAACCACTAAGTGCCGGACTTTGCCCTGCGCCATAATGCGCATAAATGCGCCTAATTAACGAGATGCGCCAGATTTTTGCACTAAAAGACGCTCAAAACAGTCTAACAGACTATGATTAATGTCCCCCCTGGTTCGTCCGAAAATTCAGGTTCTGTGCTCGAAGTAGCTTTGGTTTGGGTGCTAATCAAATGATCACAGATTTGTCCAGCCACAGTCTGTAAACCAGAAAATCCTTTGTCAAGGACCTCAGCAATTTTTGACAGAGAACTCTCCAGTTTATTTTGAGCCCTCATAAAATTTGCTACTTGTATCAAGGTAGTTTTGTAAAAACTCCCTGTGAGGAATAGGCAAAATATTAGTTGGGCCAGGTTGCTCACTTTCATTAGCTTCATTTTGTAGTGCTGGACTCAGTGGTACCATATATACTCGAGTATAAGCCGACCCGAGTATAAGCCGAGACCCCTAATTTCAACACAAAAAAACTGGGAAAACCTATTGACTCGAGTATAAGCCGAGGGTGGGAAATGCATTGGTTACAGCCTCCCAGTATATAGTCTGCCAGCCCCTGTAGCATACAGCCTGCCCAACCCCTGTAGCATACAGCCTGCCTAGCCCCTGTAGTAGGAAAAAAAATAACACTGTACTCATCTTACCGACGTCCCCCATAGGTCCTCTTCTGTCTCAGACTGTCTCAGACAGAAGAGGACCTATGGGTGACGTCAGAAAGGTGAGTTTTGTCTTTCTGTTTTTAGTTGACTCGAGTATAAGCCGAGTTAGGGTTTTTGAGCACAAATTTTGTGCTGAAAAACTAGGCTTATACTCGAGTATATAAGGTAATTCATCCTCCACAACAGACTCATTCGGCTCTTGGTTAAGGATTCCAGATTCATTGGTATCAGCAGCAACACCTACACAATCAGAAGAACAGCAAACAAATTAGGAAGCTGAGAAAAATTTAAAAAAATGCAAGTCTACAGAATTAAAAAAACAAAACAAAATTAGAGTAAGGGTGATGACACACATTGGGCCACATTTATCACTCGTTTTTTCTGTTGTTTTTGCGCCTTTTCATTCAGGCGCACCGCTTTTGCGCCATTTTTGCGATTAAACGCCAAACTAGCCGCGCAGCAAAAATAAGCAGCTTTCCCTCATCTATCTTACCCATCCAGATGTTTTGCTGCGCCTAATGATATTCATCACTTGCAACGGTTTCATTTAGGCGCAAAAACGGGCGCAAAAACACTCCAGCCGGAAGGTGGCGTTATCTGAGAAGAAAGCACTGAGCCCCTTTGCAGAACAGCTCATTTCTAGCAACAGAGCTCAGCCAGACACTAGTACAGATAATACACACACTACATACTCTGCAGACACTAGTACAGATCATACAGACATTACTCTGCAGACACTAGTACAGATAATACAGACACTACATACACTGCAGACACTAGTACAGATAATACACACACTACATGCACTGCAGACACTAGTACAGATAATATAGACATTACATACACTGCAGACACTAGTACAGATAATACAGACATTACATACACTGCAGACACTGGAACATATAATAGATACATGAGATACACTGCAGACACTAGGACAGATAATACACACACTACATACACTGCAGACACTAGTACAGATAATATAGACATTACATGCACTGCAGACACTAGTACAGATAATACAGACATTACATGCACTGCAGACACTAGTACAGATAATACAGACATGAGATGCTCTGCAGACACTAGTACAGATAATACAGACATTAGATACTCTGCAGACACTAGAACAGATAATAGATACATTACATACACTGCAGACACTAGAACATATAATACTGACATTACATACACTGCAGACACTAGTACAGATAATACACACACTACATACACTGCAGACACTAGAACATATAATAGATACATTACATACACTGCAGACACTAGAACATATAATAGATACATTAGATACACTGCAGACACTGGAACATATAATAGATACATTAGATACATTACAGACACTGGAACATATAATAGATACATTAGATACACTGCAGACACTGGAACATATAATAGATACATTAGATACATTACAGACACTGGAACATATAATAGATACATTACATACACTGCAGACACTAGAACATATAATAGATACATGAGATACACTGCAGACACTAGAACATATAATAGATACATTAGATACATTACAGACACTGGAACATATAATAGATACATTAGATACACTGCAGACACTGGAACATATAATAGATACATTAGATACACTGCAGACACTAGAACATATAATAGACACATTAGATACATTACAGACAGGAGCTGCAGACTCTATTTACAGTTCATCACCTTCTATTTACAAAACATTCTGCAGAATCCTGAGCTCACAGCAAGAGAGAAGAGAAGCTTGCAGAATTTTGCAGATACTACAAACAAGTGTCCCCCATGTAATTCTGCACAGTGTCTGAGGGGGATATTGTGCAGAATTACAGGGGTGCAGCAGGAGACCAGCACTGGGGGATCCCCTCCAGGAGAAGCCCCTGCTGAGGAGGTCACTGGGTGCAGGGTGTCACACACCTGGGTGCTGCTGTGAGTGTTATCTTCATTCTGGGCTGTGGGAGAAGCAGAGAGGAGCTTGTAGCAGGATCACATGTAACTGCCTGAATCTAACATTGCACCTAAACTGTGTTAAAGTAAAGTGATTAATAAGAGGCAGAAAATATACTTATCACAGATGGTTGTAGCTTGTGATAATTCTGGCAAAACAGTGCGCCCGAATTTAGGCGCAACTACTACACTTAGGCGCACAAAAGTGATAAATGTGGCCCATTGTGTGTTTGTTCTGTTTTTAAGCATGCGTTTTCAGTCTGTTTCAAAACGCATGCTTAAAGCCGGACCAGAATCGTAATGTGTGTCATCATCCTTAGATGCCACCCCAAAATATAGAAAAAAAAAGACAATTCCACGGTAAGTGAGCATCTGGAGCTCAAGTAGTGATAAGCAACATGTAGCTTCTTCCTCCTCTCGCTGAAGCATGTCCTGATCAACCATTGCCAGCAATTTGTTCATCAGTCAAAGTTGATGCAATCTTCGCTTCAATGTCAGTCATAAGGGAAGTGGTGTCTGAGGTGGACTGTGGCCCATGGTGAGAGGCTTTGATCTTGGCTAGCTTCAGTTTGCAACGCCTTCGGGCATCTTGACATTTTTTCTTCACTTCCATTACGGTACGTTTCTCAACCCCCATGGCACTTATGACATCGGTAATTTTCCTCCAGTGGAGGAGTTTCACTGAGGAAGGTGTCTTCGCAGATTTTGACCCAAAAAGGAGATCATATTTGTCGACAACCTATAAAGAGAAAATTACATATTTAAAAACTAAACAACACTCACATTACATGAATAAAACAAAAAAAAACAAGATGAACCACACAGATATTTAGTCTTCAAAATTCACAGTAGACCGTGAAATTAAACAGTAAAGCATAAAAACACGGGTACAAAAATAGGACTTGTTCACAATTATTTGACATAATTCAGACTCAGTCCCCTTTAAAATGTTAAAAAAGGCAGACAAGTGTGGAAAATCAACAAGATTGAGCCAAAACATTTACAGAAGACATTTTGAGGCCCCTTCCACACTCGCGTTGCATTTCACGTCAGAGTTTGATCAGGGTGCGATCAGGGTTTGGTCCGTGAAAAACGTGCATTTTGTATCAGAGTGCAATCAGTTTTCAGTCAGAGTTTGTTCAGTGTCTCAGTTTTTCACGCGCGTTTTTGATGCAATTTCAATGCGTTTTTCACGCGCAGAAAATGCGCGTGAAATGGACCCAGGGCTGAGCTCTATCTTTTCTATGGCAATAGATGCGGGAAAAACGCATTGCACTTGCATGTGTCTCAGAGTGCGATGCGTTTTTGATGCGTCTCCATAGACTTGTATGGTGCGTGTTTCACGCGCGTGACTTGCAAAAGTAGAGCATGTCGAGATTTAAACGTGCGTTAAAAAAAACGCGCGTGTGTGCGTGAAAAAAAATGCAAGTCTGAAAAGACTCATTGTTTACAATGGGTCAGAGTGCAATGCAAGTTCTGCGGGTCAAAAGCACGCGCAGAAAACGCTCGTGAAAAACGCATGTGTGAAAGGGGCCTAAGATGAACAAACAAATACCTTGAAGACACCAGAAGACTTTTCTCAACAGCTGAAAAGCTCTTCTTCCTCCGCTTGGGAGAGTCAGCATTGCTCAGGGAGGAATCAGAAGTGAGATGCCGAGTGACTAGTTTCAGGTAGCAAAGCAGAACTGAAGTCAGTTGTATTCTGGCTTCCCCCGCTCCTACTGGCTTCACATGGATGTTGTCTCTTCATGGTGCGATGTAGCAAACAAAGTGCATCGTGTGTGCAATGAATTTGCACCTATTTATGCTCAGGTGGGTTAATTGATTTAGATTTTGGCACACATGGGATTTACTAGCGTACGCCAAATTTGGCGCACATGCAAAAAAAGGCACAGCAAAAAAACCCCCCACATAAACGAAGCAAACACAAGACCCTTAGCAAATCACAAACAGGCGCAAACATAGGCGAACCTGAGACCCACTATGATTAATGTCCCCCTAAATGTGACAGGTGAAGGTAACAGAGGGGAAAGGGCGGCCTCAACTAATGAGTCATGAAAAGAAATTGCAACTAAAAAGTCACAAAACAGAAATATAAGAATCATTAGTGATAAAACCAGGAGCAGGTACGGGCGCTGCAGAGAGGTCTAATCCGCAGGACTCAGAGATGTCCACAGCAGAGATGTCAGCAGTTGTTCTTTTACAGGAGCTGAGTGTGCAAGTGGTTATTTGTGCTTTATGTAATTATACCCGATGTTCATATTTTGTTACAATAAAACTTTTATTGAACTTAACAAATCTCAGAAAACTAATAGTTCGAAACAATGGTTTATTCTATTAAATATTATTCTTCTTTTTCTAGGTGCGTGGGAAGACAGACTTGAAATTCAGGAGCATCTATCTCTATCTATCTACCTATCTATCTATCTATCTATCTATCTATCTATCTATCTCATATCTATCTATCTATCTATCTATCTATCTATCTCATATCTATCTATCTCATATCTATCTATCTCATATCTATCTATCTATCTATCTATCTATCTATCTATTTATCTATCTATCTATCTCATATCTAACTCATATCTATCTCATATCTATCTATCTATCTATCTCCTATCTATCTATCTCATATCTATCTCCTGTCTATCTATCTATCTATCTATCTATCTATCTATCTATCTATCTATCTCATATCTATCTATCTATCTCATATCTATCTATCTATCTATCTACTTGTAGAAATTACAAACAGCACACTTTGGAGATAAAAAAGAGGAGAAGAAGGTGGGTGCAGGCTCACTGAGATCGGGCTACGGATCCTCCAGATACAAATGATGCAAAAAAATGATGCAAAAAGAATGTAAGCAGCACTCCAGGACGTCAGGTGTCAAAAGTGAAGTAGATGAAGTTTATTCCATGTTTAGAGGTACAGCATAGTACAGCAGCGACGTTTCGGCTCAGAGGAGCCTTTATCAAGCTAAGTGACATAGGTGAATGGCGGTATATATATATATATCAAACACAGGTGATCACATGATCAAATCGTTCCCACCCCCTTGCATCAACATATTGCATCACATTGCATAAATTAGTGTTTAAACATTAAAAAATACATAATAATACATGAAAATACTGAAATACATACATAGGGATCTAAAGTGCTAGTACAGTGGATCGTATTGAATGTGTCCTGTGTCAATAAAGTGACAGGTGCATAAAGTGCTGACACAGTGAGTAAATCACAATCAAACAAGTGTAAAAACAGAGGAGGTCTCACCACCTGGATCCTCCGATACCCGGGCAATAATATCAAGCGCTATGCTGCATGAAAAGGTGTGGACCGCAGGTGGAACGCACGCCAAATGTGGCGCACCTGTGTCAAAAAGTGGCGCATCTGCGCATAATACAAGCGATATGTGGCGCTCCTGCACATGTCCAGGACAGTGCTTAGGCAATCTGACTGACAAGCGGAGTGGCCGCGTTACCAGGGAAACCAATCACATCATGTGTATACAAAGAGTCGGTACGGCTCAGTATTACAGAGCAATCCATTAGAGTATAAAGATGAGGTGATCAATGGCACAGCGGAGGGCACTTCAGATAGAAATACCAATCACAGGAGTTTTTATGTGGGTTAACCCCAGTGCAAAACGGGGGAAAAGCAGTAGCCCACTAGATAGTATTTATATCCCTGTGACCAAGTAGTGGTCCATACGGGATTATATAAAGAGATTATAGACCCATGAGGGGGTCATACGTAATGAGTACATAGCCACTCCCATGGCACAAATTATCATCAACTCAAGGTAAGATACTGTATTAGAAGGATGTTAAAAAGCAGGAGAAAAAACGTATCACTGAAAAAAAAGCGCTGAAAATAATAGACGGAGGGTTTCTTTGGATGCCAAGATGGTGAGAGTAATCCCAAAGATTTTTTCTTTTTTTGTCTTGATGAAATCTAGGAGAGATAAAAAGAGTATGAGTAATGTGATATCAGACAAATATGTTAAACAGGTTATGTCACTACGTGCCTACAGTATTGGAGGTATAGGGAGATCCTCCCCACGGACGAGGACTATGCATTACATCAGATATTGTGTAGCTTAAAATCGACATTAAAGGAAACCTACCACCACAAATCTACCTATAAAGGTAGATCGGGTGGTAGGTGAATCAATGGGACGTGAGGATAGCCCTTTTAAGGGCTAATCCTCACGTCCCCGCACTGTTTAGTAAACTTTTATAACCATAATATGTTAATTTACTTATGCGGCTACTGGGGCGTGGAGTAGCCGCATCTGAGATTACACGAGGCGGCTACTCCACGCCCCGGTAGCCACTTTACCCCTCCTACTCACCATGTTCGGCGCGCAGCTGCTCGTAGCTGCGCGCCCTCGTCCGCCGATCCTGCCGTCTGCGCATGCGCAGAACAGCAGGCCCGCGCCTGCGCAGCCCCGGCTTCGGAGCAGTGACCGCGCAGGCGCGGGCCTGCTGTTCTGCGCATGCGCAGACGGCAGGATCGGCGGACGAGGGCGCGCAGCTACGAGCAGCTGCGCGCCGAACATGGTGAGTAGGAGGGGTAAAGTGGCTACCGGGGCGTGGAGTAGCCGCCTCGTGTAACCTCAGATGCGGCTACTCCACGCCCCAGTAGCCGCATAAGTAAATTAACATATTAGGGTAATAAAAGTTTACTAAACAGTGCGGGGACGTGAGGATTAGCCCTTAAAAGGGCTATCCTCACGTCCCATTGATTCACCTACCACCCGATCTACCTTTATAGGTAGATTTGTGGTGGTAGGTGCCCTTTAAGGCCTTTCGGTTTTAGGGTATCCAGGGTATGTATCCATTGCAATTCCTTGCGTTTTAGGATGCGTTCCCTGTCCCCTCCTCTAGGTAGTGGGGGGACATGATCTATCCTTTTAGGCAATCCTTTTCAGAGTGACCCTTCTCTACAAAGTGTTTGGGCACAGGTAGGTCCCGTCTCCCACTACGGATTGTGTAGCGGTGCTGGTTGAATCTGATCTTGAATTCTAGAGTGGTTTCTCCAATATATATCAACCCACAGGGACAGATCAGCATATAGATTACAAAATTGCCGCTGCAATTGAGATAGTGGGGGTCATTTACTAAGGGCCCGATTCGCGTTTTCCCGACGTGTTACCCGAATATTTCCGATTTGCGCCGATTGTACCTGAATTGCCCCGGGATTGTGGCGCACGCGATCGGATTGTGGCGCATCGGCGCCGGCATGCGCGCGACGGAAATCGGGGGGCGTGGCCGAACGAAAACCCGACGTATTCGGAAAAACCGCCGCATTTAAAAACCGAAAATGTGTCGCTTGGGAAGCACTTACCTTCACCTGGTCCAGCTCGGTGTATTCCGGCGCGTTCAGATGATTTTCAGCGCAGCAGCGCCACCTGGTGGACGGCGGAGGAACTACCTTCATAAATCCCGGCCGGACCCGAATCCTGTGCAGAGAACGCGCCGCTGGATCGCGAATGGACCGGGTAAGTAAATCTGCCTCAGTGTTTCACACGATATTGTACATTGTTGTGATGGAAGACAGTCCCTTTGTTCATTTGTTTACAATTGATACAATTGCGGCAGGGGAATGAGCCCTTGTTCATTTGGCCAAAAATGCCCATCTGTCTGCTCATGCTTGATGGACCTGCATCGGACTTAACCAACCGATCCCTAATTGATTGGGACCTACGGTATGAGAAGATGGGTGGATTATGAAACTCTGGCATAGGGGAAGGGCTTCCAGATAGTTTGCTCCAATGTCTACGTATAATGCTGGCAATGGTGTTGCTCTGTTCACTGTACGTAGACACAAACGGTATCCTACTGGAATCGGTACGTTTCTTAGATGGAGATAATAAGGTTGTACGATCAATTTGTTGTGTTTTGTGCAGATTATTTTCAATGACCCTATAGGGATAACCGCGTTTATGGAATTTATTTGCCATGGTGGCTAAGTTGGCCTTAGATTTCTCTGGGTCACTTGTGATACGTTTGACCCGTAGTAATTGGCTATAAGGAAGCGTAGAAACCATAGCCCGTGGATGGTGGCTTTCATAACGTAACAGGGTATTCCTGTCTGTGGGCTTTACATAAAGATCAGTGTCGATTTTACCATTGTCTAGGGAAACAAGAACATCCAAAAATTGAATATGGTCCCTGGAGTGCACCAGGGTAAATTTAATAGACTCATCAACCGTGTTGAGATAAGAATGGAAGTCAAGGAGTTCAGATTCTGTGCCTGTCCAGAGGAGGAAGACGTCGTCTATGTACCTCCACCACCGCAGGCAATGCCCGAAGTGGGTGGAGCCATAGACGGCGTCTTCCTCCAGCACCCTCATGACAATATTGGCGTAAGTTGGCGCCATGTTGGCGCCCACTGCCACGCCCATCAATTGCAAATAAAAGTCATCTACAAACAAAAAATAGTTATTCTTAAGGACCAGTTCCAAAAAATCGAGAATAAATTGTTGCGTTTTAGGTGTGTACTGTGTGGTGGACAGTTTACGTTTGATCGCGGAGATACCCCTCCCGTGGTCGATGGACGTGTACAGGGATACTACGTCGAGCGATGCCAGGAGGGTATCTGTCGTGATGCATGATTCTGCTTCCTGTAATTTGTTAATGAAATCTGTGGTATCCCGTATATAAGATTGACCAGAAATTGTCAGTCAGATTGCCTAAGCACTGTCCTGGACATGCGCAGGAGCGCCACATATGGCTTGTATTATGCGCAGATGCGCCACTTTTTGACACAGGTGCGCCACATTTGGGTGCGTTCCACCTGCGGTCCACACCTTTTCATGCAGCATAGCGCTTGATATTATTGCCCGGGGTATCGGAGGATCCAGGTGGTGAGACCTCCTCTGTTTTTACACTTGTTTGATTGTGATTTACTCACTGTGTCAGCACTTTATGCACCTGTCACTTCATTGACACAGGACACATTCAATACGATCCACTGTATTATAATGAGAAGCATCGCTGCACTAGCACTTTAGATCCCTATGTATGTATTTCAGTATTTTCATGTATTATTATGTATTTTTTAATGTTTAATCACTAATTTATGCAATGTGATGCAATATGTTGATGCAAGGGGGTGGGAACGATTTGATCATGTGATCACCTGTGTTTGATATATATATATACCGCCATTCACCTATGTCACTTAGCTTGATAAAGGCTCCTCTGAGCCGAAACGTCGCTGCTGTACTATGCTGTACCTCTAAACATGGAATAAACTTCATCTACTTCACTTTTGACACCTGACGTCCTGGAGTGCTGCTTACATTTTTTTGCATCATTTGTATCTATCTATCTATCTATCTATCTATCTATCTATCTATCTATCTCCTATCTATCTATCTATCTATCTATCTATCTATCTCCTATCTATCTATCTATCTATCTCCTATCTATCTATCTCCTATCTATCTCATATCTATCTATCTATCTATCTATCTATCTATCTATCTATCTATCTCCTATCTATCTATCTATCTATCTATCTCCTATCTATCTATCTATCTATCTATCTATCTATCTATCTATCCCATATCTATCTATCTATCTATCTATCTATCTATCTATCTATCTATCTCCTATCTATCTATCTCATATCTATCTATCTATCTATCTCCTATCTATCTATCTCATATCTATCTATCTATCTATCTATCTATCTATCTATCTATCTATCTATCTATCTATCTATCTCCTATCTATCTATCTATCTCCTATCTATCTATCTCCTATCTATCTCATATCTATCTATCTATCTATCTATCTCCTATCTATCTATCTATCTATCTATCTCCTATCTATCTATCTATCTATCTATCTATCTATCTATCTATCCCATATCTATCTATCTATCTATCTATCTATCTATCTATCTCCTATCTATCTATCTCATATCTATCTATCTATCTATCTATCTCCTATCTATCTATCTCATATCTATCTATCTATCTATCTATCTATCTATCTATCCCATATCTATCTATCTATCTATCTATCTATCTATCTCCTATCTATCTATCTCATATCTATCTATCTATCTATCTCCTATCTATCTATCTCATATCTATCTATCTATCTATCTATCTATCTATCTATCTATCTATCTATCTCCTATCTATCTATCTATCTATCTCCTATCTATCTATCTCCTATCTATCTCATATCTATCTATCTATCTATCTATCTATCTCCTATCTATCTATCTATCTATCTATCTCCTATCTATCTATCTATCTATCTATCTATCTATCTATCCCATATCTATCTATCTATCTATCTATCTATCTATCTATCTCCTATCTATCTATCTCATATCTATCTATCTATCTATCTATCTCCTATCTATCTATCTCATATCTATCTATCTATCTATCTATCTATCTATCTATCTATCTATCCCATATCTATCTATCTATCTATCTATCTATCTCCTATCTATCTATCTCATATCTATCTATCTATCTATCTATCTATCTATCTCATATCTATCTATCTCCTATCTATCTATCTATCTATCTATCTATCTATCTATCTCCTATCTATCTATCTCATATCTATCTATCTATCTATCTATCTATCTATCTATCTATCTATCTATCTCATATCTATCTATCTCCTATCTATCTATCTATCTATCTCCTATTTATCTATCTCCTATCTATCTATCTATCTATCTATCTCCTATCTATCTATCTATCTATCTCCTATCTATCTATCTCCTATCTATCTATCTATCTATCTATCTATCTATCTATCTATCTATCTATCTATCCCATATCTATCTATCTATCTATCTATCTATCTATCTATCTATCTATCCCATATCTATCTATCTATCTATCTCCTATCTATCTATCTATCTATCTATCTATCTATCTATCTATCTATCTATCCCATATCTATCTATCTATCTATCTCCTATCTATCTATCTATCTATCTCCTATCTATCTATCTACCTCATATCTATCTCATATCTATCTATCTATCTATCTATCTATCTATCTATCTATCTATCTCCTATCTATCTATCTATCTATCTATCTATCTATCTCCTATCTACTTGTAGAAATTACAAACAGCACACTTTGGAGATAAAAAAGAGGAGAAGAAGGTGGGTGCAGGCTCACTGAGATCGGGCTACGGATCCTCCAGATACAAATGATGCAAAAAAATGTAAGCAGCACTCCAGGACGTCAGGGGGGACATTAATCATAGTCTGTTAGACTGTTTTGAGCAACTTTTAGCGCAAAAATCTGGCGCATCTTGTTAATTAGGGGTATTTATGCAGCATTTTCTGGCGCACGGCAAAGTCCGGCACTTATTGGTTCTGAGTCCTTGCGCCTTATCTGACATAGTGAGTGCGTCCTATACAGATGTTTGCACGGGATCTATCACTATTGTGCGCCTAAAAAGTTGCAAAATAGGCGCAGAAAATGCCCCTACTCTGAGCAGCTGCACTTCCAAAAAACTTCCCTTTTTATTACTAAAAACATACATTTTAGGTTCCCAAATGAAGAATCACCTCTATGCAACATGGAAAATACTTCGGAGCAGTTATAAAATGTAACATTTCCCCAGTAACGACTTCATCATTGTCTATGGGACCATCTCTGGGAGTGATTATTGTCTTATTGTACAGATCTGAGAATATTATCAGTCTCCATTTACTGTACATTATAATAAAAAAGGAGAAGACTCATTTCAGCAAGAATTTTTTTTTTTTTTCCCATCTCTGTAACTTTTAGTCCCTGCAGTTACATCACAATGATAGTTTTTGTGCAGAGATGACGCCCTGAACGTTCTGTCACATTTTCTCAGTCTCCTTTCATTATTGCTCACAAATGAGATCTAACAATTTGAGACTAATTTGGCGCTAATTTAGGCGCAAATAATCGGACATGCGACAAATCCAAAGTGCATTTACCAAGGCCCCTTCCACACTTGCGTTGCATTTCACGTCAGAGTTTGATCAGGGAGCGATCAGGGTTTGGTCAGTGAAAAACGCGCATTTTGTATCAGAGTGCAATCAGTTTTCAGTCAGAGTTTGTTCAGTGTCTCAGTTTTTCACGCACGTTTTCAATGCAATTTCAATGCGTTTTTCACGCGCAGAAAATGCGCGTGGAATGGACTCAGGACTGAGCTCTATCTTTTCTATGGCAATAGATGCGGGAAAAACGCATTGCACTTGCATGTGTCTCAGAGTGCGATGCGTTTTTGATGCGTCTCCATAGACTTGTATAGTGCGTTTTTCACGCGCGTGACTTACAAAAGTAGAGCATGTCGAGATTTAAACGCGCGTTAAAAAAAACCGCGCGTGTGTGCGTGAAAAAAAATGCAAGTCTGAAAAGACCCATTGGTTACAATGGGTCAGAGTGCAATGCAAGTTCTGCGCGTCAAAAGCATGCGCAGAAAACGCGCGTGAAAAACGCAAGTGTGAAAGGGGCCTAAGGCAGAACTAGATCCATCATAGATCAGGAGCCAAAAAGAAGAGCAAACCAGGCGCAAAAACAGGCAAACCTGAGACCCCACTATGATTAATGTCCCCCAAAGTCTCAGCTTGTACAATGTCCGGACCACATTGTGATGTAACTGCAGGGACTAAAAGTGACAGAGATGGGAAAAAAAATTCTTGCTGAAATGAGTCTTTTCCTTTTTTATTATAATTTACATGAAATGGCGTCTGATAATATTCTCAGATCTGTACAATAAGACAATAATCACTCCCAGAGATGATCCCATAGACAATGATGAAGTCGTTACTGGAGAAATGTTACATTTTATAACTGCTCCGAAGTATTTTCCATGTTGCATAGAGGTTATTCTTCATTTGGGAACCTAAAATGTATGTTTTTAGTAATGAAAAGGAAAGTTTTTTGGAAGTGCAGCTGCTCAGAGGAGGTGCATTTTCTGCGCCTATTTTGTGCCTTTTTAGGTGCAAATATGTGATAGATCCCGTGCAAACATCTGTATAGGACGCTCTCACTATGTCAGATAAGGCGCAGGGACTCAGAACCAATAAGTGCCGGATTTTGATGGGCGCAACTAACTATGATTAATGTCCCCCCAGAGGTAAGTACCAACCAATCCAATCCAAAAAAAATTCCTATAATAGAGAAGAAGCTTTAAGATGCCTCCTGTGTGTCCAGCATTGCTCTGGGGGGACTCATCTTCACATGAAGGTTGGGGGAGCTCCTAAGATCTACTCTGGGCTTTAGTCTCCTCTGTAGATGTTCTGTTGGACTCTGGTGATCAGCTGGAACATTCTAGTAGATTCTCTGACAGATTCCTTGGCTGTGATCATGGTCCTGGTGAAATGTCTTCCCTCGTCTTCTCATCTTCATCATCCTGGTGGCTGCAGATTTGTCTCAGGATTTTGCCCATTCACCTTCCTACGCCCCCCCCCCCCCCCCTCATTATGGTCCCACCTCCAAAATTCACTGTTGGGCCAGTGTTTTTAGGATGATATCCAGTACCTTGTGGTCTCTGAATATTGGAAATTCTGCTCAGCTGGTTAAAGACATCAATTATCACACAAGAGGATGTAAAATCCTAATTCCCAGGTAAGGAATGATGGAAAAAAAATAAAAAAAATGTAACTTACTTAAAATAAAGATTTTCAATACATTGAGTGTTTTCTAGTGTGTGATATGTCCCTCTGTATAGTACATAGTACGTTCATGATATTTGTAGTTGGGGTAATACCATGTGTCAGGGCTTCACCCAACATCCCTACTTAAGAACACCTGACTTACATACGACTCCTAGTTACAGACGGACCTCTGGATGTGGGTATTTTACTGTACTTTAGTCCTAGGCTACAATAATCAGCTGTAACAGTTATCACAGGTGTCTGTAATGAAGCTTTATTATTACTCCTGGTTCTTATGACAACCCAACATTTTTAAAATCCAACTGTCACAGAGACCAAAAAAATTTTGACTTTACAATAATAAAGTATACAGTTCCGACTTACATACAAACTCAACTTATGAACAAACCTACAGAACCTATCTTGTATGTAACCCGGGGACTGCCTGTATACCCGACACATTTGGGTGGGGTGAGGTCTAGTGGTGTTAGAGACCTACTTACTGATCGTGAGTCACATCTCAATATATTGTGGTCTCCAACCCGTGGATCTCCAGTTCTTGGGAACCACGTAGTTGGGGACCACCAATATGCTGAAACTTGTAAAATGTTACTTGCCACCGTTTTTTTTCTGGGACTTGGTGGGAATCCAAACTTATGGACCTCCCTTGTTGTATCTCTCAACATGTCTTAGGATAAGGCAGAGATCAAAGAGAGATCACCGGTGGTCCGACAACCTTATCAAGTACAAAAACTGAGGTCCCAGAGTCCCTTGTGTGAGTGGAGTGACCAGTGCTTATTCCATTTCTACAGGGCTGATGGAGGTCCTTGAGTACTTTACGTGTCCCATTAGAGTCACACACATACTGACGCGTCTCAGGTCCCCATTCTCACCATTATTTGTCAGACTCCCAGAAATAGGACACCGGTTCCCCATTCTGTAGATAGAGGGTAATCTCTGTCCATCATGACATCCAAAAAATCAACTTTTCGGCAGTTGTGGAGAGTCCCGGGGACTCCAGAGAGGTAAGAACATCATGGGTATAATGTTGGTGGGGTCCTGTGGTCCTCTTGGCTGCATTTGACAAAGTCCCGGAGGGTTCACTGTATCCTGAAAGCCAAATATGTGATGGTAGATGAGATGCTCCTGGTGTAATGAGCACATAACACATGATAACAATGCACATAACACAATGTGATGTGTCACTTCCTGGTGGGAGGAGCAGAAGGAGCGGCGAAAGTCTATCCGCGGCCATTTTCTAGATGATTAAGATCTAATTTGGGAGCACCACACAGAGAGGTCATTTACACTGCTGATAAAGGGTTAATCAGACGCCGGACACGTGTCCATGAACTGAAAAAAAGCAGCGTGTGTCAAAATTTCGTGAATCAAACTCATCGACGTAGGACGATCTCCATCCCGGGCACCGCGGCTTGAGGCCTAACAAAGGAGCTGTGTGCAGGTGAGGCTCTGGGTCCTAAATGAGAAGGTAATTTTGCACCCCCGGCCCCCAATATCCCACCTCATGACTTCCCAGTCTCTGGCTGCAGTCCGTCTGTGACTTATAGCTGCATCATTATGTCTCTTATGTAACTCAACATTGCGGCACCTGCGGTCCGGTGCACCGCGAGTCATCAGGGACACAAACCCCGAGATGGAATAGCCACAGGCTCCGGCCAACGCCGTGCACCCAAGCATCAGGTTAACCCTTTCCTGACTTGGCCACCCCCTAGTTTTGTATCTTTCTTTTTTTTTCTCTGTACTTACCATAAGATTTTTTTAGGTTCCTTATTAGAGATTTTCTTTTATCAGAACAAATGAAGTGGGTCTCCCTGGACCCTGGGTAACCCGGATAGGTGCAAGAAAAAAAATATAAAGGGGCACAATTATCATACAAGTGGCTCCGGCCTTGTGCACAGGTACGTGGCAGGAGCCCCCCGTGCCAAAACAGCCCGGGGGCAGCCCACACCCCACAATATGGACTTGGCGTGGAGGAGACATAAAGGGGGGAAATAGGCCTTGTACCCCAGATCACTATGGAGCGGTGCACCCCTATCACTACATAACGGTAGATGATGCTACACGTGGAATATTTTTTAGTAATTTTTCCTTTTATCGCATTTTCTTGTAGTTTCTGTTATTACTATATTATAATTTTTTTTTTTTATTAATTTTTTGTACATTACACATTGTAAATATTAAATAGGATGACATTGCACATCAACCAATAGATATCCTTAGACCACCCTCCCTCCTACCATCCACAACTTTTCCTTTATTTTTCCCCTTTTTTCCAGCTTACCCTTCTCCCCCTTTCACTCGTCTACCAACCATTTCTTACGCCATAGAGATTTTTAATTTTTCCAGTGGAATTACCCATTCATTTATCGATGGAGCTCTATGGGATTTCCACCCTAATATCAATAGGTATCTGGCCACAAATAATGCGGTAGAAATCCAGTGTTTTTTAGTAACCAGGGCCTATCAAATCCTCCATATTACCTAAAACCAATACCTCTGGCATATGAGGGATAGCCAAACTCACGGTCTTACATATCTCAGTACGGACCAATTCCCAAAATGTGATCACATGTTTACAGTTATAATTAGGAAGAGGAATGCATACAGAGCACAGATCATACAATCTCTTATATGTTTATAGGGATGTCGGCCATCATGACTCTCATCCGCTCGTGTTGCCGACCCTCCGGTAAGTAGCACTGAGGTAATCTCTGGGATAACACTCGATAACCATGGAGAGCGATAGGTTCACAATGCGATTACTCATTAATGGTGCAGGAATCTCGTTAATGATGGGAGGGGTCTCATTGATCTTGTTAACAATGGGGGTGGTCTTGGTAATGATAGGAGGGGTCTTTTAATGAAGGTCACAGTAAATAGAATATAAAGCTGGACATTTTTGGGGGTCTTTGTCCATGTTTAGTTATAGAGGTTTGGATAATTTTTGGCAATTTTGTTACTTTCTTTCACTTTTTTACATTTTTCCTGGTTTTGGTTAAAACTAAAAATCTATCTTTTAGACATCCCCTAAGCCCTCACTCACATTGATACTGACACCCCCCCCCTATATATTCGCTCTTTATACAGGTCACATAACCCTGCGCTGGGAATTTTGTGCATATAGATTATGATACCTATTGACCCCCCCGCCTTTCTATCTCATAGATTGTAAGTTCTTGTGAGCAGGTCCGTCTTATATCATCTATCTATCACTCTGCGATGTCTTATTTTCTCTGTATGTGTACCCAATGTTCTGTACAGCGCTGCGGAATATGATGGCGCTATTTAAATAAAGACTATGATTATTATGAAGAGATATAAGTGTCATAGTGGTGATAATCCGCGTCCTGGGACCACCGCACATGAACAGTGACATTAAGAGGTCATTTACAGAGAATATTTGTAGAGTACGGTGACTGCCCCCGCTGAGGGTTTGCTACCACGTATCGGCTATTCAGGTGACTTTTGGGTGAAAGGTTCCCTTTCCTTACATTGTGTGTACATCCCCAGATATATACCGGACAGGTCTGGTCACCGCGTCCAAAGTAACAGATATAGGCAAAAAACATAGCGACAAAGGACAGAAAACCCAACACACAAAAACCTAGACACCACCCAGGTGGCCACAGCAAAATCTGCTCTCCATGGCATGGCCGCCGCACAGTGTTGTGGTAATAACAGGCCCGAAGCCTCTGAGAGGTTGTCCTGACATCCAGAGTGGGAAGGGGTTTGGTGCCAATATAATGGAAAGGTTTCAGATCTGAATGGGTTAAGAGCAGCGATCGGTCTGTGGATAGTAGCGTCTTCTGTGTAATACAGAAGACACCTGCCCTATATTATACCGTATCAGCTTGTGAACATGGCATCCAGGGTACAGACACTGGGTACACCCCTAGAAGAATATAATCAGCACATTAGATGTAGGCCGCAGAAACCGCATGGACCCCTGTGACCACAAGGAGGGTAGAGATGGCGACCCATGTGTGGTTATAAAGGGGGTGGATCTTCCTGTGCCAGGACCCCTTTAACCTGACACTAGTAGAGGACCCCTTTAACCTGACACTAGTAGAGGACCCCTTTAACCTGAATTGTTGGTTTAGGAATCACCGTGACATCAACACAAACTTCCTTATTGCTTTGAAGACGGCAATGGTTTATTATGTCCTTTTGTTGTCATTTATTTTAGTGAGGGGCCGTACATAGGCTCCGCCTACAGGACCACCCGCTATAAAGGTGTGATGACAACTCTACTGTTTCATCGTGTTCTCCATGTGCAGGAAATAATTCTCTACTATCAATTCTTTACCTCATATTTATCCGTCATCTATCTCAGTGATTTTCACACTTTTTATACTTAGAAAATCCTTGGGCACACCACCAACCAAAATAGCACAGAATGACACTAAAACAGTCAAATTATACATATAGTTAATAATATAGATTCTAAATTTATTTTACTCACTACATTGTAAGAAGCCGTGACTGCGCATTGCCGGGAAACAAAACACAGGGGGCACCATAGTTTGGGGAACTTTCCCCGCGGCACACCCGACCATGTGTCGCGGCACACTAGTTGAAAATCACTGATCTATCTCATCCGCACGCCTGTCTGTGCCGCCCCGACTCCATGGCCAGGTTATGGCCGCTCAGTCTGTAATGGCTCACGATTCGATGCTGTCTGAGGTCTGGTAGCTTGTCTCTAGTATCTCCAGGTATCTCTAATTTCGAGTTACCAAAATACCAATTCGAAAAGGATAAATCACGTTTTCTCAGCAAACAAATTACTATAAAAATTGATGAAAGTGTTGCAAAATTCCCATATCCATGAAAACATCAGTTCGACCCACAAATGACACCTCACCAGCTCCATACACCGAAGTTATGGATGTGAGAACATTGAGATAAGGAGAATTTATTTTAAGGTAATGGAACAAAAACAATAGGGCAGATTTACTTACCCGACCCATTAGCGATCCAGCGGCACGTTCTCTGCGGAGGATTCGGGTCCGTTCGGGATTCACTAAGGCAGTTCCTCCGACGTCCACCAGGTGTCACTGCTGCGCTGAAGTTCCCCGGGGCCCGCTGGAATGCCCTGAAATTCACCGGCCTATTCCTGGTGAAGGTAACACTTTTTTTTTTAAAATGCGGCGGTTTTTCCGAATCCGTCGGGTTTTCGCTCGGCCAGGCCCCCGATTTCCGTCGCGTGCATGCCGGCACCGTTGCGCCAAAATCCGATCGCGTGCTCCAAAATCCCGGGGCAATATAGGGAAAATCGGCGCAAATCGGAAATATTCGGGTAACACTTCGGGAAAACGCGAACCGGGCCCTTAGTAAATGACCCCCAATATATCTGCTGTGTCTGTAGGATCATAACCACCCAAAGAAAAAAGGGGGAGGAGTCCTTTTGAAGACACGGTCAAAGCCGTAAAAAACAAGCTCTACAGAGAATGATGCAACTGTGTTTTAGGTCTATTTCACTGCATTTGGAATTTTCTTTCCAGCTTCCTAGGATATTGCACAGAATTCTGGTGCCACTAGGAAGTACAAGACCTACCATTATCGAAAAAGAAAGGTCCACAGCAAGGACCCGCCCCATCACATCACATGACCCGTATTAACCAATAGAAGTCTGCCTCACTCTCGTTTACACAGTTTCCAATGGATACATGTGTTCTTCACCCAGTAAATTGCTCCCCTTTCATACCACCCATGCCTCCAAAAATAACTTACTTGGGTTTTTATATTTCTGGCTGTCGGAATAATATCTTCCCGCCAAAACCGACCACTGCTTCTCTCATTGACTGCAGTGGTCATGGTGTAACCATTTCAGCCAATCAGAAGGTCAGGATGCCACCCATGCAATTGATTCCTTGCTCCGAGTGAAGTTATTCATTGGGGGCCCCAGACATAACTTTGCTTGGGGCCCCAAAAATACTGAATGCATGGCACTACATGACATGGGATGGTACTACTATCTATCTACCATATCATATGGTATAGCGGGCTGTATGTAGATCGCACATTTGTTATAGGAAGAGGACTTGCAGCCATCTTCTGATCTGTGTATATATATATATATATATATATATATATATATATATATATCTTTGTTATACATCTAGGACCGGACCTACCTGTTGAAGAAACACGTCCGGACCCACGAGTATGGCTTGGTGATCGTCCTCAAGTACACGGCTCATCTGCCGTATCACAAGGTAACAAACCACGTGGTCCCTTGCGGCACCAACCGTACCAACACACACTTGACCATTTGGAAGAGTCTTGAATGATTGGTTAGATATCACCGCAACGAAAGCTTCTACTCTTACCAGCTGCTACTTTTCCCCAGGAGAGCACCAGGCCGGACACAGACCTGGTAGAAGAAGAGACAACCGCTGGGGGAACGTACAAGATGGAGGACTACTGTCCCGGCTATTTCAACGTAGGAGAACAGGTCAGTAACTTTCACGCTTGGTCAATGGTGTTCAAAAACTACAACAGATAATAAAGCAGGTTGTGTTTTTTGTGTTTTTGGATCTTAGGGACCGGTTGCGTTTTAGAAGGATTACCGTACCCCGTACAGGACACGGAGTCAACTACTAGAGACCTTCACCAGATACTGTGAGGGGTCAACGATTCCTAGAGAGAAGGTGAAGAACGAGAACGGAAAAGTCATCCTCGATGACTTGTGATTAAAAAAAATGACGATCTCAAGTGAAGATCTACATCCGATATCTCTAGGGATTTTTTTTTTAAATATTGCCATTTTATTTTATTTTTTTTTTTACTTAATGGACATTGGGGCAGATTTATTTGGGTTTTTTTCAGTTTTTTTTTAAAGATTTTTTTGAACAGTAGTGAATTTGCACATTTATTTCTGACTTTTTCGATATTTATGTTCGACCCTTTGCACTAGGTTGAGCTGAACGAGACAAGTCAGTCTCACAGGTCAAGATGTTTAGACACATTTTAGACTGATTTTTTTTAATTTTTTTATTTTTTTATTTTGCAATTACCTTTTTAGGAGAGTGTAGCAGTCCAGAAATTCTTTGGAGCTGTTTGGATGAATGTTTTTAGTACATGTGCTCTACGGCAATGTATTTTGCTTTTGTTTTTTTCTCATCTCCTTTGTTGTCAGTCACTTTCACCATTACATCGGTATCAATGTCCTCAAATGCTGGAGCTCTGTCGACGTGTAGTTTTGCCTGTTAAGCATGAATGCTATTTTAATGTTTTGGAAATCTTTGGAATTGATGTGTATCGTCTCTTTTTGTTACGTGTACATTTGCTGTGAATAATAAACCTCGGCTCCAGTACAAGATGGAGTATCCATTGGTTGCGTCAAGAGGGGTCGTGTGGTTGCTCGATGTTGTAGTGGGCATGAAAGGTGCACGGTGATTGTTGCTTAGTTTCTGGTGTGTAATGATGAATCCAGGTTTAATCAACGGCGACAACTCAACGCAAAAACTCCTTCGGATCTCGCTTAAATTGCTCCAAACACAAAGCTCCGAAGTTACCAGCCGCATCCGCTTGTTGTCCACCGTGAGCAATCGTGGCACCCACCGGGCCGAAATTTTTTCATCGCCAACTTATCATGTAAAATATGAATTGCCGTTCCGGTCGACACACCTACGGACTCTACTACTTCGCGCACTTTCGCTTGTCGATCAGCAGTTATCATGTCTTGGACTTTTTGAATGATTTCCTCGGTAACCACGTCTGCCGGGCGTCCGGGTCGCTCCTCTTTAAAAACGGATGTTCACCCACGTTAAAATTCGTTGAACCAATATCTACCTGTGGTCATAGATGGCGAAGTGTCCCCATAAACAGCGTCCAATTTTGCTTTTATCTCCTCGCATTTTTTCCCATCCAAAAACAAAAAGCGAATTATCGAGCGATACTGATCTTTATCCATCTTAGCGAAAATCACAAAACACGTCTTACTCAAACGGCTGCCAAATCCAAACTAACCTATCAATCAACCAACCAAAGAAAAAGAGAGCTACAAAGCCATCAATAAAAGCTCATAATGTACTTTATTATGATGTCAATATACACATATAGATAATACATGTCATATACCGGCAGAAAAACAAGGGGAAAACAAGTAGCCCCAGATGGAAAAGTAGGGCAACCAAGGAGTACATAAGCCACCCTCAGGGGAGCCCAACACACAGACAATGTAAAGTATTACAAGATCACGAATTCTAGTCAATAGTAATAAAGTAATGCTGACGGGGGTGAAAAAACTTAATCTAAACTGGGACTCATTTACTAAGGGTCCTGCGGCCGCGATTCCGTCAGGTTTTCCCGAATATTTCCGATTTGCGGCATTTTGTGCCTAATTCCCCCGGGATTTTGTCGCACACGATTGGATTGTGGTGCATCGGCGCCGGCTTTCACACAACAGAAATCGGGGTGCGTGGCTGTCGAACAACCCGACAGATTCGGAATAAATGCGGAATTTAAAAAATGATTTGTGTCGCTAGATCAAGCACTCACATGCACCGGGTCGAAGAAGGTGAACTCTGGCGGACCTCGGCGCAGCAGCGACACCCGCTGGATAGCGGGTGCACGACATTAGTGAATCCCGGCAGACCCGAATCCACGTCGGACAACGCACCACGGGATCGCACCAGGACCGGGTAAGTAAATTTGCCCTTCCGTTACCTTCCAGTTTCAATAATTACACATAAGTGATATTATAATGACGTCATCATATTGTTCACATTACACACTAATGTCGCATGAGGCTATAATGATGTCATCCCATCGCCCGAAGGACATCATACTGTCACATGATACTATTATGCCACGTGCTGTACTTATGTCACTGTGTCACCTGTATGACATCACAAAGTGACTAGACTAAAAGTTACAGATATGTTGAAAAAAAAAAATAATTCTTGCTGAAATGAGTCTTTGCCTATTTTATTACAATGTACAGGAAATGGAGACTGATAATATTCTCAGATCTGTACAATAAGACAATAATCACTCACAGAGATGATCCCATAGAAAGTGAGGAAGTTGTTACGGGAAACATTTTTACATTATAAAACTGCGCTGAAGGATTTTCCATTTTGCAAAAAGGGTATTTTTTATTTGGGAAGTGAAAACCTTTGTCTTCAGTAATGAAAAAGTGCAGCTACTTAGAGTTGGTGCATTTTTTGCAACTTTTTAGGCGCAAAAATTGTGATAGATGCCGTGCAAACATCTGTATAGCAGCCGCTCACTGGGGCTTATTTACTAAGGGTCCGCAGACGCACTTTCATCATATTTTCGCAGTTTTCTGGATTTGCGCCACTGTGACAGGTAGTTAACTGGGGATTGTGTTGCACGCGATCGGATTTTGCCGCAGCGGCGCCGGCTTTCATGCGACAGAAATCGGGGGCGTGGCCATCGGACGATCGGACTGATACGGACTAAGCGCGGGATTTAACATTCAAATTATGTTGCATCCAATGCACTTACATGTACCAGGAAGAAGAAGGTGAACTCCGGGGACCTGAGCGGGGAAGCGACACATGCATCCCGGTCGGACAATGCACTTTCTGCGAACTCTGTGGACCGTAGTAAGTAAATCTGCTCCACTGTGTCAAATAAGGTGCAGACACTCAGAACCACTAACTGCCAAACTTTGATGTACGCCAGAAAAAGTTGCTAATGTGCCACGTTTTTGCTCAAAAGAACGCCAAAAACAGTCTAAAAATCTATGATTAATGTCCCTCCTAGGTCCTCTTACTGGAAGGTGTAATACACGTAGTAACATTATTGTGTGGGGTACACCTGACTGTTTAAGGAAGGTACCCCTAGACTGGGGGCTGATGTTATTTGATGCAAAGGGGTAAAAGTTTGGATACTATTGCACTTTAATAGGGTTGGTGATCTGTGCCTTTAAGATGTGCTCTCACTCCTCCCCTGTTGCTTACCTCATAATGTCCTCCCATCCTACAGGACCAGAGGGTATATATATGACATCACTCAAGGATATCTCCCTCTTTTAGGCGACACTCAAGCTGTCCCTCTCCTGGGGTCAGGCTGGTGTGCGCTGCAGGACTGTGCTGTGTATCTATGGAGGCCCCATCCAGACACTGAAGGTGAGGAATCATCTCCTGCCAGTGTCTGCTCCCATCTCCAGGCAGGAGGCCATGTAGTCTACCTGCTCCTGCCTCAGCCCAGCCAGACCCTCCCCCACTCCCAGGCCTCTCCTGAGGTGAGGAGACCCCGCAGTAGTTCTGCTTCTCCTCATGTGCCTCATACATGGAGCTGGAGGCAGAGACACAGTAGTAGTAACTCTGCTCTGGTCTCTGCTCCTTCACTAACCACATGTGCAGCTCCATGTCCCTGCTCAGAGTCTGCAGCTCCATGCTCTTCTATTCTCTCTCCTTGCACTACCACTCCCATTATCTCTCCCTGCACTACCACTCCCATCTCTCCCTGTAGTTCCCACAGTAATAATAGGAGCTCATACTGGTTGTGCTCAGTCCTCAGAGGACGCCCCTGCACCTTCTCAGGTGGTTTCTGGGGGTCAGTACAGTCCCCAGTAGTTGTGTCTGTGGCAGATACCACTGCAGTGGTATACCACCTGTGCATGCAGGTGACCATAAGGACTCTGTATAATGTACTGTCAGCCCGCATGGAACCCATATAGATTGGGGAGAGGATATGGGCCAATGCTTACATTGATATCTGGTCCTTGTGTCAGAACTGCTTACAGCAGATAAGGAACAAGTAATTCTATCAACACAGACCCAAGTCCCTAACACTAAGGAGCTGAGATTATCAATAAATACCCCAAGGCTTTCTCTGTTTTGAGATGTGATGGGTGAAAATCACTTGAGTGTTATTTTGGGATGTTCACATATCGGGAGGCAATTTATTCTTCATGCAAGACACATGTGGCCTTTCTGGTGGTGATACGGTTCCGGTTATGACCCGGAGCTGATGGTTCTGCAATGAGGGAAGCTGCCTCTGTAGGTATAAGCTCTAATGCCTCTCCTGTGGGGGGCGCACATGTGCGTATTGTATGTCTCTGTCCCATTTCCAATTATCCTTCTAAGATAGCACCTGCAGATGAAATGATGGCAGTGAGTGCGCTAGACATGGGGTTGAGATGATCCTTCTAAGGCGTTAACTGTGTTAAATTTTTAGGTTTTGTTTCCTTATTTCATGTGTGTTTAACCCCTTAAGGACGGAGGGTTTTTCGCCTCATTTCTCGCTCTCCAACTTCAAAAATCCATAACTTTTTCATTTTTCCGTGTACAGACCTGTGTGAGGGCTTATTTTGTGCGTAACAAATTTTACTTTCCCGTAATGTTATTTATTTTAACATGCCGTGTACTGCGAAGCTGAAAAAAAATTCCAAATGTGGAAAAATTGAAAAAAAAACCGCACGTGCGTCACGTTCTTGTGGGCTCAGTTTTTACGACTTTCACTCTTCGCTCCAAATAACACGCCTACTTTATTCTTTGGTTCGGTGCGATCGCGGTGATACCAAATTTATATAGGTTTTATTGTGTTTTAATACATTTTCAAAAATTAAACGAATGTGTACAAAAAAGAAAAAAAAATTTTTGCCATCTTCTGACGCTAATTACTTTTTCATACTTTGGCGCACGGAGATGTGTGAGGGGTCATTTTTTGCGAAATGAGGTGACGTTTTCATTGCCACCATTCTGAGGTCTGTGCGACATTTTGATCATTTTTTATTTCATTTTTTATGTTATGTAAAAAGGTGTAAAAGTCGCATTTCGGACATTTGGGCGCCATTTCCCGCCTCGGAGGTCACCGCCGGCCGTAACGGTTTTTATATTTTGATAGATCGGGCATTTTGGGACGCGGCGATACCTAATATGTCTGTGATTTTTACTGTTTGTTATGTTTTATATCCGTTCTAGGGAAAGGGGGGTGATTTGAACTTTTAATATTTTATTAATTTTTTTTATTTTTTAAACTTTTTTTTTTCTTTTTTTTTCACTATCTTTTAGACCATCTAGGATACATTAACCCTAGATGGTCAGATCGCTGCTACCATATACTGCAATACTTCTGTATTGCAATATATGGCATTTTTGCAGCACATTCATTACAATGAGCCACTGGCTCATTGTAACGAATCTGCAGCTGCCAGATAGCCTCGTGTCAAAAGAAGACACGAGGCTACCATGGCAACCGATCGCCGCCCCCCGATGACGTTTGGGGGCGTGGCGATCGAAAAAAAGATGGCGGCGTCTTTTAAACGCCACCGGCGACTTTGCCGGCGGCGTTTAGGGGGTTAATAGCCGCGATCGGTGCAAGCACCGACCGCGGTTATTAGCGGTGGGGGTTTTGTGCAAAATGCAAAAACCCCCGCCTCTGTATGAAGAGGACTCAGCCCGTGAGCCCTCTTCATACATCCCTTATACCTCTGCGCCGTAGAGCTACGGCGCAGAGCGTTAAGGGGTTAATGGTGTGGGTTGTATTTCAGGACAGTTTCAATAGGCCATCCCAGTGTCCTTTGGAAAATATATAGAAATAAGTTTCCCGGGGAGGGGTGGTGGCCCCTTTTAGGTGCCCCTGCCCTTTAGCCTCCACTCCCCATTTCTTGACATGCACATTTCTCCTTTGGATAGTTCCAAAGAAGGAACCAGCGCAGTTCTGTCTCATTTACCCCCTATCCTTCTCCATGCCGGGATGTTTTCTGAGGAAGCTCAGATATATTATGTTTCTTATATCCGTGTTGTGTTTCCTCACCAGTAGGCGGCCGGGGGTCCCGATGGCCTGGTTGGTTATTGATTTGGCTTTGTGTTTCTTGTTTGTGCCCCCAGATTGAGCGGCTATGTGGACGGTGAGTATTATTGTGATACTTGTCCTCCCACCATTGCTTCATTCCCTTTATATGATTACTATGCTGATCGGTGTTGTGTAGCGCCATCTTGTGGTGTGGTACTTTTGCGGATCTTGGGGGACATGTACGGAGATAATTTTATACATGGAGAAGTAAAGTTATTGCAGTGGGAAACATTTTAGTTCTTTCCTGGACGGGGTTGTCTAATATGTTACCCCTTTTTTTATCGCTCTGTTACTATTTGGATGATTTGTCTGTAGATCCCGTAATTTTGCTGTTTGTGTCCCTTTGTTTACATTTTCCTGCATAGTTTTGATATCCCCCCGGATAAGGCTTGAGGCCTGTGCTCGCTCCTCAGCCATTTGCCGCAGGATACACTATTATTATTGCTTTGTACACGTCTTTTGTGCGTTTTCTCTTTGGCTTTGTGGTTGTTGCTCGCAGGGTTACACCGCTGGGGGAGTTTTTCTCTCTTTGTGGTTGTTGCTCGCAGGGTTACACCGCTGGGGGAGTTTTTCTCTCTTTGTGGTTGTTGCTCGCAGGGTTACACCGCTGGGGGAGGTTTTCTCTTTGGCTTTGTGGTTGGTGCTCGCAGGGTTACACCGCTGGGGGAGGTTTTCTCTCTTTGGCTTTGTGGTTGTTGCTCGCAGGGTTACACCGCTGGGGGAGTTTTTCTCTCTTTGGCTTTGTGGTTGTTGCTCGCAGGGTTACACCGCTGGGGGAGGTTTTCTCTCTTTGGCTTTGTGGTTGTTGCTCGCAGGGTTACACCGCTGGGGGAGGTTTTCTCTCTTTGGCTTTGTGGTTGTTGCTCGCAGGGTTACACCGCTGGGGGAGGTTTTCTCTCTTTGGCTTTGTGGTTGTTGCTCGCAGGGTTACACCGCTGGGGGAGTTTTTCTCTCTTTGGCTTTGTGGTTGTTGCTCGCAGGGTTACACCGCTGGGGGAGTTTTTCTCTCTTTGTGGTTGTTGCTCGCAGGGTTACACCGCTGGGGGAGTTTTTGTCTCACAGCATTTGTGCTTGTTTTATAATATCAGAACATCTCATCCATATTATCACCAGACTTTATGTTCACCTTACGATTTAGTAATGATTTTGTTGCCATACAATGCTATTACATGCTGACGGCCAGAGCCAGGTCTCCTGTGGTTTTGGTTGGAATTTGGGGATGTGTGCTGGAGAACCTTGGGCACCACAGTGATCTGACTCTGGCCCGGACCAGAACCTGACTTTTCTGGATCTCTTCCCATTTGTGGTTGCATTGATTTGTGGGGCCACTGTTTCCAATATGAGAAGCGATTTCTGTGCTGATAACTTAGGGTTGTAGTTTGTTATTGACTTGTTGTAATCTTATTCATCCCTTCCGGGTCTTTCCCTCTTGTGTAACTTGCTTCTATTTTGCTGCTTGGAGTTGAACATCACCTAATGGGCGCGACATGTACTGAGTGCTTTATACTTTGGCTGCAATTTGTCCAGTTTGAGTCTTCAGGTCTTTTCACCAGTGGCATCCAATATCGGCTATGGAAGGTCCGGGGTCCGCCCGGTGCCCATTTTCTTCACAACTTGTCATGTGACCTGGTTAGGTGCCACCCCGCAGTTTTCTCCTTAGAACACAAGACGTTGTTTTCCTTTGCCTTTAGCCTAACCCCTAGTTTTGTGACCATTTGTATCAGGGATCCTGTCTCTCGTTCAGCCACCCTCCTACCCTCTGTTTATTAAGGGATAATTCACTTAGGACCAAGTGTTTGTATATTGATACAATACTATTATAGGCGTAATAGTTGCCCGATAATCATCAGGTACAGCTGTACAGGTCTCTAGGGGCTATCTCTGGCCTGGTTACAGTGTCTCAGGTGATTTGATCTTTATCTCGGTTTGGGTCCCAATTTTTAGTTCATGAATGTGCCTCCTCCCCTCACTTTCCCATATTTAATTTCAGGTGATATTTTAAATATGTTGGGGTTCTTAGGTTGGACCCAAGAAGATGTGAATCCAGGGTGTAAATTTCCCCACTGTGGGACTAATAAAGGATTACCTATCTTTTCTTATCTTATGAGGGCACCCATTCCTTTCAGATTGGGGCAGCAGCTGAGGGGTTTAGAGCCTCCCAGGTGTGGAGGTTATGAGGTTTGGAAGGACTACATGCTTTGATCACTGCCTGATTTATTGTGGGATTGCTTTTTTACCCTCTTATAGTTTCAGGTTCTCCGGTTAATGTTTGCCCCATGACAACATTCTGTGTCATTTGTACATATTTCAGGTCTCCCTGGAAGGGAACTAGTTTTTGGGGTTTTCAACAGGCGGATGTATTTTGGAGGTCTATCCAGGGCTTAAAATGGATTCAGGTCCTGCCAGAGGCTGTATTATTGACCTTAATGAGACTGGCCTTGGCAGTGTGCAATCTTCTTCCGGAAATTGTGAAAAAAATGTTTGAAGAAAGTTCCCTGAGTTATCTGGCAAGGTTCTAGGAATTCTACTGCTTTGGAGTGGGCCGGGTATACGGTTAACTCCGGCATGGTCCATTTCATGCAGTGTGGTGATCTAGTACGGCACAGGGAGATAGTGGGAACGATGCAGATGTAATGTGTCCAAACAGTGTTACCTTAAAGAGATGGGCCTGAATATATTCCTCTGGGGTTTTTCTTATGGTATTGAGTAGACACTTCTTCTTGTTGGGTGGGGGCGCAGATCCGTGTAGGGGTACACGGATCTGCTGGTGGCGGAATGGTGGAAGATTTGAGATGGTGATTGCTCGGTTGGCCGACTTTGCAGCTGGGAGTCCAGCTGGCATACAGCTTCCAGAGCTCAAAAATGTGTGATTCTATTCCAAGTGCCTGATTTTGGATATTACGGGTTAATATATAAAATAAATAAAGCTGTGACCTAATTTTGGAAGTTTTTGGAAGTTACAGTTTACTGATATTTGTGTTATGGTTAAACAATTAAAGTGCCTTACAGGTGGTTTACCTAAGGTGTTCTGTTGCATGCCCTCCAGTCTGTGGGGTACACCTGACTGTTTAAGGAAGGTACCCCTAGACTGGGGGCTGATGTTATTAGATGCAAAGGGGTAAAAGTTTGGATACTATTGCACTTTAATAGGGTTGGTGATCTGTGCCTTTAAGATGTGCTCTCACTCCTCCCCTGTTGCTTACCTCATAATGTCCTCCCCTCCTACAGGACCAGAGGGTATATATATGACTGATCACTCAAGGATATCTCCCTCTTTTAGGCGACACTCAAGCTGTCCCTCCCTCCCTCCCTATGTTATTAAGATGTTGTGTAATTTTGTAATATTTTACCTTTGTATTTTTAGTTAATTTCAAGTCACAGCAGGCAGAATGGTGGAAGATTTGAGATGGTGATTGCTCGGTTGGCCGACTTGGCAGCTGGGAGTCCAGCTGGCATACAGCTTCCAGAGCTCAAAGATCTGATTTCAAGTCACAGCAGGCGGAATGGTGGAAGATTTGAGATGGTGATTGCTCGGTTGGCCGACTTGGCAGCTGGGAGTCCAGCTGGCATACAGCTTCCAGAGCTCAAAGATCTGATTTCAAGTCACAGCAGGCGGAATGGTGGAAGATTTGAGATGGTGATTGCTCGGTTGGCCGACTTGGCAGCTGGGATAATTCTGAGTTAATGGAAACACAAAGTCAAGGGCTTTAGCTCTCAGCCTGTCCTTTTTTTTTACTGCCCCCTGATGGGCAGGATGTAAAGTGGACTCTATGTTATAAGTGTTGTTGATGCTTGAGTAAAGGACATGCTGATGATGTTCTCGAGAACCTCCAGCGGTGGATGAATGACGTCACATGCGTAAGCGATTGTCATGTCCAACCCATCCACAAACCCAACATTTATCCCATGGAAAATATCCCTGAGAGCCAAATACTGGACGTATCCATGGAAGTCACTGAAGTGCTCCTGGTTGATGTTCGTGTTCCGATGATGATCACCTTGGTCCTAGGACTGCGGAGCCTCTCCACAGCCTTGCGAACATTGATTGCCGACCTAATGAAGACCCATAATGGGAACGGTCGGAAGTGCTGTCCTAAGGTGAGGACGATGATTGTGTTTTCTCCTCCACCGACTTGGTCGATCTGCCGGGCCATGTACGCGTCCTCCTTGATGGAGTAGAAGGTTTTACTGACGAATGGGAAGGTATGTTTCTTCCACTGGATGTAGATAAACTTGGTTTATAGCTAGAAGAGTCTTCTGCCAAGATTGCATCTCATCCTCTGTGTGGTTGAAATAATCTACGACTTAAAAACAAAGAGAGATATTAGATGGATTGATAGATCTCAGATACCCGTCCAGCAACCACCACAACCAGACTTGTCAGACTGGGCAAGAGGTTCCGGACTCACCCTCCAATGTCCATGCATGCTATAGTTCTGCTTAAAGCAGAAAAACTGCCCTGATAACGGAGAACCAATCAGGAACCTGTGAGGCCCTGCAAATGGACAGGGAGAACTTACTTAGTCTGACAGCTGCTGGATGGTGGAGCAGATGGGTAAGATCAAGCCAGAGACAGACCAGTGTACACACAAGGACAAACAGATACAGAGAAACAAGCAAAGTCGTACAGAATCGGGTCAAAACCAAAATGGCGACAAAGGCACAGAGTTGAATTACTAGAGAGAGGTTGAGTAAGAATTTGATCGGAGATCAGATACACGGAATAGCAAAGTAATAACACCCAGTAATAGGGAAAAGGTATGAGGAGACTAGTAGGACCAGCAAGGAGTAATGGAACTGGGTAGGTAAATAAAGGAGTTACTGGACACCACCCCCAACAGCTGACTGAATCGGCCATCCATCACTATTGTTACCCTTGCTGGACAGGGCTGGGTTGCGGAAAGCTTAGTGTGGCTCAATCAATCCCAACACAGCAGCAGCCTAAGTTACAGTTCACACACACACCAAAAATACAAAGGATAATTAACCCCGCCTGAGCCTATGCACCATAGAATGAACCTACATAGAGGCTGTGTCCTACTCTGAGGCTGAGTAAAAATAAGCACGTGTTTTACTAGGTTCCGTGTTCTCATCCGATGTCCGATGTTTTTAAAATGTTTCAAAACTGTTTAATAAAACTTTTGTGGTAACAACACCTAAGCCGCCTCCCACTGCGGACAGAGGAAGACTTAGCCACGGATGTTACAATAGATAGATAGAGACAAGCAGAAGGAACACTCACTCTTAAGGTTCTCCGCAACGTGTCTAATATACTGTCGCACTGTGGTGTCTCCCATAAGAAATAACTTTTTGCCCTTAAGGAAGTCTTTCAGTTTGTCATTGTCTGTGAACGGCGTCATCCGGCAGTGGACGGGCTTCCACTCATTGTAATGGAGATATCCACTGGGGTAATAGGACCCCAGGCTGCAATTCTCTTCCAGAGTTTGTTTTCTGCCAAAACACAAATAATCAAAAATTTGTTATAATACACAGGGTCAGGGCTTTATAGGACATTGGGGCCCATTTACTAAGGGTCCGTGGACCGAATTTTCATTGGGTTTCCCAATGATTTCCGTTTTGCTCTGCATTTAACAGGGGATTTTGGTGCACGCGATTGGATTTTGGTGCACGATGGCTTGATGCAGTAGAAGGCCTCGCCATCCCTCCTGTCCACATAGCGCCAGATTTCCTTTTCAGTTTCGAATTCAAAGCCACACTCACTATTCACATACTCGGTGGCACTCGTGAAATTTCCTGTGTACTTGATATTGGCAAAGCCCTGGTTCCTGGCCCTCCATAGGGCGGAGACGGCCTCACTGGGGTGCATCAGTAATATAGATATGTGTACAGAACCCCCCCAGAATAAGGTGAACTCTACCAGGTAAGTCCCATCTTTATTGTCTGTGATGGTCCCGCTGGCGCTACTGTTTGTATCAGGGGAGTATATCCTCGCCCTCAGGTAGTCTCCACCATAGAACTTCCTATTTCCAGCATAGTCGTAGGCCGTTACTTTAACCTGCAGCTTGTCCCCACAGCAATACTTAGGCTTAGGGTTGAGGATGACCGTTGTACTTTTTTCCAGGCTGGTCGCCTTATCTAAGTCATTGACCGTCAACTTGGGGATTTGCTTGTCGATCTGTTTAAAAAGTTCTTCAATTTCCGCATCTGTTTCCATCGGGCCGATGTACCCGGGGTTGAAACCCGGGGCTCACTGTTACCCAGCTGGGGGATGTTTACTTTCACGATCTGGAACAGGAATGCAAGTAAATTATCAGACCTAAAAAAAAATCATTTTATAACAAATTTGCATCCTCTTTTAGGATAATTTTGTGGGAAAATTGAATGGGTGTGAGGTACAGGATTATAGAAAATAGCCCAAACCTCAGGCTCAATGTTCAATGGGGAATTGGAGAATGGAAGGACAGGTCCCTTTAAGAACCCTTACCAACTCTGAAGAAGGGGTTAAACAATGCACCCTACTAGAGAGCCCCCTTATCAGCCAATCAGATGACTCTCCAGATGCGGAATAGGAATGAGTTGTCACAGAATTATGAGGCTAAAAATTGGACTCATATTCATTAATACCACATGGACAGACCATTAACCAGGGGATGTTTGGAGAAGGTCTAGGACCTACCTGTACAAGCAGCAGAAAAATAGAGGCTACAATTGCCACTGCCAGAGCTGCCCTCATGGGATACTGCATTTTCCAACCCCCTGAAAATGCCTAACTGATGGGGTTACTTTTCAATCAATCTCTGACCTGTCAGAGGGAAAAAATTCGATCTTAATCATTCCTCAAACTTTAAATTGGATCGTACCATTATAGAATTTTTGTAATTCCCCATGTAGTGACTCTCTGTCCTATCTATCATCTAGTTAAGCCTTATTTCCACTGAGCCAATGCATTACTTATTGGATATATTAAGGTTTAGATATGATAAATATGCCTTATTATTCAGATTTATTTTCTGTGTATTATTAATCAGATTTTTAACATACAGGTACATCCCATTATTAATTAGATTTAAAGATGGATATCTCACTGCATTATTCATTCACTTTCTTTCAACGGTAATGTCTTAACTACATTGTTAAACAGATTTTTAATCAGATCCCATTGCAAGATAAAATAGATGTAACTCTTCACTATTCATCAGTTTCCAATGTTGCATTATTAATCAGATTTCATTTCAAGGTAGAAATCTGGATCTCAAATTTCTTAATCTCTAAGATTTTTTTAAATGAAATTTAATTTAAAGGTGAATATCCCCCACAATTATTAATCTGGTCGAGTTCCACCACCATTATTAATCAGATTTATATTCAGCGTTGTGTTCCCCCTCCCCTCCGTGTTTTAATAGGGAATCCCTGCATTACTAATTAGTTATTTCATTTGAAGGACAACAGGATTGAGATCCCCTCCATTGTTGATTAATCAGATGTATACTCAGGGTTGAGATCTCCCAACATAATGAATTGGATTTATATTCATGGCTGAGATACCCTGGCATTATTAATCAGATATGTAATCAGGGCTGAGGCACCCTGGCATTATTAATCAGATATGTAATCAGGGCTGAGGCACCCTGGCATTATTAATCAGATATGTAATCAGGGCTGAGGTACCCTGGCATTATTAATCAGATATGTAATCAGGGCTGAGGTACCCTGGCATTATTAATCAGATATGTAATCAGGGCTGAGGTACCCTGGCATTATTAATCAGA
The DNA here is from genome assembly GCF_040894005.1 of Engystomops pustulosus. NCBI lineage: Eukaryota > Metazoa > Chordata > Amphibia > Anura > Leptodactylidae > Engystomops > Engystomops pustulosus. The sequence goes on from NC_092418.1 coordinate 14,760,610, forward strand.
TTTATAATCAGGGATGAGGTACCCTGGCATTATTAATCAGATTTATAATCAGGGCTGAGGTACCCTGGCATTATTAATCAGATATGTAATCAGGGCTGAGGTACCCTGACATTATTAATCAGATATGTAATCAGGGCTCAGGTACCCTGGCATTATTTATCAGATATGTAATCAGGGCTGAGTTACACTGACATTATTAATCAGTTATGTAATCAGGGCTGGGACACCCTGGCATTATTAATCAGATATGTAATCAGGGCTGAGTTACACTGACATTATTAATCAGATATGTAATCAGGGCTGAGGTACCCTGGCATTATTAATCTGATATGTAATCAGGGCTGAGGTACCCTGGCATTGTTAATCAGATATGTAATCAGGGCTGAGGTACCCTGGCATTATTAATCTGATATGTAATCAGGGCTCGGGTAACCCAGAATTATTAATCAGATATGTAATCAGGGCTGAGGTACCCTGGCATTATTAATCAGATATGTAATCAGGGCTCAGGTAACCCAGAATTATTAATCAGATATGTAATCAGGGCTCAGGTACCCTGGCATTATTAATCTGATATGTAATCAGGGCTGAGGTACCCTGGCATTATTAATCAGATATGTAATCAGGGCTCAGGTACCCTGGCATTATTTATCAGATATGTAATCAGGGCTGAGTTACACTGACATTATTAATCAGTTATGTAATCAGGGCTGGGACACCCTGGCATTATTAATCAGATATGTAATCAGGGCTGAGTTACACTGACATTATTAATCAGATATGTAATCAGGGCTGAGGTACCCTGGCATTATTAATCTGATATGTAATCAGGGCTGAGGTACCCTGGCATTGTTAATCAGATATGTAATCAGGGCTGAGGTACCCTGGCATTATTAATCTGATATGTAATCAGGGCTCGGGTAACCCAGAATTATTAATCAGATATGTAATCAGGGCTGAGGTACCCTGGCATTATTAATCAGATATGTAATCAGGGCTCAGGTAACCCAGAATTATTAATCAGATATGTAATCAGGGCTCAGGTACCCTGGCATTATTAATCTGATATGTAATCAGGGCTGAGGTACCCTGGCATTATTAATCAGATATGTAATCAGGGCTAAGATACCCTGGCATTATTAATCAGATATGTAATCAGGGCTCAGGTACCCTGGCATTATTAATCAGATTTATAATCAGGGCTAAGATACCCTGGCATTATTAATCAGATTTATAATCAGGGCTGAGATACCCTGGCATTATTAATCAGATTTATAATCAGGGCTGAGGTACCCTGGCATTATTAATCAGATTCATAATCAGGGCTGAGGTACCCTGGCATTATTAATCAGATATGTAATCAGGGCTAAGATACCCTGGCATTATTAATCAGATATGTAATCAGCGCTGAGGTACCCTGGCATTATTAATCAGATATGTAATCTGGGCTGAGGTACCCTGGCATTATTAATCAGATTCATAATCAGGGCTGAGGTACCCTGGCATTATTAATCAGATTTATAATCAGGGCTGAGGTACCCTGGCATTATTAATCAGATATGTAATCAGGGCTGAGGTACCCTGGCATTATTAATCAGATATGTAATCAGGGCTCAGGTACCCTGGCATTATTAATCAGATTTATAATCAGGGCTAAGATACCCTGGCATTATTAATCAGATTTATAATCAGGGCTGAGATACCCTGGCATTATTAATCAGATTTATAATCAGGGCTGAGGTACCCTGGCATTATTAATCAGATTCATAATCAGGGCTGAGGTACCCTGGCATTATTAATCAGATATGTAATCAGGGCTGACGTACCCTGGCATTATTAATCAGATATGTAATCAGGGCTGAGGTACCCTGGCATTATTAATCAGATTTATAATCAGGGCTGAGGTACCCTGGCATTATTAATCAGATATATAATCGGGGCTGAGATACCCTGGCATTATTAATCAGATTTATAATCAGGGCTGAGGTACCCTGGCATTATTAATCAGATATGTAATCAGGGCTGAGGTACCCTGGCATTATTAATCAGATTTGTAATCAGGGCTGAGGTACCCTGGCATTATTAATCAGATTTATTATCAGGGCTGAGGTACCCTGGCATTATTAATCAGATATATAATCAGGGCTGAGATACCCAGGTATTATTAATCAGATTTATAATCAGGGCTGAGGTACCCTGGCATTATTATTAAATATGTAATCAGGGCTGAGGTACCCTGGCAATATTAATCAGATTTATAATCAGGGCTGAGGTACCCTGGCATTATTAATCTGATATGTAATCAGGGCTGAGGTACCCTGGCATTGTTAATCAGATATGTAATCAAGGCTGAGGTACCCTGGCATTATTAATCTGATATGTAATCAGGGCTGAGGTACCCTGGCATTGTTAATCAGATATGTAATCAGGGCTGAGGTACCCTGGCATTATTAATCTGATATGTAATCAGGGCTGAGGTACCCTGGCATTATTAATCAGATATGTAATCAGGGCTGAGGTACCCTGGCATTATTAATCTGATATGTAATCAGGGCTGAGGTACCCTGGCATTATTAATCAGATATGTAATCAGGGCTCAGGTACCCTGGCATTATTAATCAGATTTATAATCAGGGCTAAGATACCCTGGCATTATTAATCAGATATGTAATCAGGGCTCAGGTACCCTGGCATTATTAATCAGATTTATAATCAGGGCTGAGATACCCTGGCATTATCAATCAGATTTATAATCAGGGCTGAGGTACCCTGGCATTATTAATCAGATATGTAATCAGGGCTAAGATACCCTGGCATTATTAATCAGATATGTAATCTGGGCTGAGGTACCCTGGCATTATTAATCAGATTTATAATCAGGGCTGAGGTACCCTGGCATTATTAATCAGATATATAATCAGGGCTGAGATACCCTGGCATTATTAATCAGATATATAATCAGGGCTGAGATACCCTGGCATTATTAATCAGATTTATAATCAGGGCTGAGGTACCCTGGCATTATTAATCAGATATGTAATCAGGGCTGAGGTACCCTGGCATTATTAATCAGATTTATAATCAGGGCTGAGGTACCCTGGCATTATTAATCAGATATATAATCAGGGCTGAGATACCCTGGCATTATTAATCAGATTTATAATCAGGGCTGAGGTACCCTGGCATTATTAATCAGATATGTAATCAGGGCTGAGGTACCCTGGCATTATTAATCAGATATGTAATCAGGGCTGAGGTACCCTGGCATTATTAATCAGATTTGTAATCAGGGCTGAGGTACCCTGGCATTATTAATCAGATTTATAATCAGGGCTGAGGTACCCTGGCATTATTAATCAGATTTATAATCAGGGCTGAGGTACCTTGGCATTATTAATCAGATATGTAATCAGGGCTGAGGTACCCTGGCATTATTAATCAGATATGTAATCAGGGCTGAGGTACCTTGGCATTATTAATCAGATTTATAATCAGCGCTGAGGTACCCTGGCATTATTAATCAGATATGTAATCAGCGCTGAGGTACCCTGGCATTATTAATCAGATATGTAATCAGGGCTGAGGTACCCTGGCATTATTTATCAGATATGTAATCAGGGCTCCAGGTACCCTGGCATTATTAATCAGATATGTAATCAAGGCTGAGGTACCCTGGCATTATTTATCAGATATGTAATCAGGGCTGAGGTACCCTGGCATTATTAATCAGATATGTAATCAGGGCTGAGGTACCCTGGCATTATTAATCAGATATGTAATCATGGCTCAGGTACCCTGGCATTATTAATCAGATATGTAATCAGGGCTCAGGTACCCTGGCATTATTTATCAGATATGTAATCAGGGCTCCAGGTACCCTGGCATTATTTATCAGATATGTAATCAGGGCTCAGGTACCCTGGCATTATTTATCAGATATGTAATCAGGGTTTCAGGTACCCTGGCATTATTTATCAGATATGTAATCAAGGCTGAGATACCCCTGTTTTTTTAATGATGAGGGTTGCTTTCCCCCTGTAATATTAATCAGATTTATATATCTGGGCTGTGATGTCCTTGCATTACTAATCAGTCTTGTTTTAATAGGGAATCTCTACATTAATAATTAGAATAGAAGAGATTAGACAGCACTCCAGGGCATCCAATATAGGGTGTAGCAAGTGGATTCTTTATTCCATGTTAGCAGGTACAATAAAGTGCAGCAACATTTCGGCTCACTTGGAGCCTTTCTCAAGGGCCCGAAGAGGAGCCAGAGGACCTGCAAGGGGCGTCGGAAAGGTGAGTACAATGTTCATTATTTTTTTTTAAAGGCTTGGCATATTCAAGTCAGGGGCTGACTGGCTATATACTGGGGGGATGGGCTGGCTATGTAGTGCAGGGGCTGGCAGACTATAAACTGCAGGGGCCGGTAGGCTATATACTGGGGGGATGGACTGGCTATATACTGGGGGGATGTGCTGGCTATATACTGCAGGGGCTGGCTATATACTGGGGGATGGGCTGGCTATATACTGCAGAGGCTGGCAGACTATATACTGCAGGGGCTGGTAGGCTATATACTGCAGGGGCTGGCCGGCTATTTATTGGGGGGATGGGCTGGCTATATACTGCAGGGGCTGGCAGGCTATATATTGCAGGGGCTGGCAGGCTATATACTGCAGGGGCTGGCAGGCTATATACTGCAGGGGCTGGCCAGCTATATATTGGAGGGATGGGCTGGCTATATACTGCAGGTCCCGTTGCAATCCCACGGTGCGTTGTCCGACGAGGATTCGAGTCTGCTGCAATTCACTAAGCTCGGGCGCCTGAGTTCCTGCATCCGTCGCTCCCCCGCCGAGGTCCGTCGGAGTTCACCTTTTTCTTCCTAGTGCTTGTAAGTGCGTGTCTTGCGACACATTTGTAAATATTAAATCTTGTTCATTGTCTGAATCCGTCAGGTTGTCCGATGGCCACGCCCCCCCCCCCCCATTTCTGTCGCGTGGAAGCCGGCGCCGATGCGTGGGCTATTTGGCGCAAAACATCAGGAAACCCAATGAAAATGCGTTCCGTGGACCCTTAGTAAATGAGCCCCATTTAACTACCTTGTAACGCATCCCACAAACAGACATGTTATTATGACAGCTCCACCCTGACCGAGTGTTTAGTTTATTTTGTTTTTTTTATTTTGAATTTGTAGGTTCTAGGAATTTGCTGTTTTCTTCACAATTTATTTCTTGTTTTTTAATTAATTTAATGAAATAGATTTTGTTATATTATGTGCACGCTAACTGAATGGCGCACTCAGAATGAAGTAAATGGTAAGTTTTATATTGTCATACAAAATCACAACGCGTTTCGGTGCGGGCTACCCCTTTCTCCACTGCTAAAATAGTTGAATATAAAAGATGTTTGGTTTTACATTTCTACTTTCCTTTATATGTGTACATTGCTTTCTTTTTACTATATATACATAGATCTTTTATTTTCAATTATTTTAGCAATTGAGGAAGGGGTAGCACATCCTAAAATGTGTTGGGATATTTCCATTTCCAACATTCTGCATGTGCTATTCGGTTATTTCCAACACCTTACTTCCTAATACATGAATCTTGTCCATTGTGGCAGCTGAACTCAGATGTTCATCTTCCTGAGGGCGGCACCGGAAGCCTAATATTGATGCACTAAATAGTGTTGTGCCTATATACACAGCACAACCTAAAACGGTGAGCTTGTTTTCACCTCTTTTTAAACATCTCCTATACGGTATTAAACTGTTAGCTCTCCCCCCTGACCTTCTTCTCTTTGCCACTTTATAGCTTATAAATAAAATATGTTACAATGAAATTGTTCAATATATGGGGTTGATGACCGTACCCATTGTGGTACCACAAACCCGATGAACAGCTCCATCACTATATCCATCACTAACCATACAAGCAGATACATTACGGTATAATTTATAATAATTCCCTAATATTTCCCTGGCATGTGAAACAGGATCTCTACATCTGAGCTGTAAACTGTAATAATAATAATAATTCTTTATGTATATAGCGGACACAGATTACACAGCGCTGCACAAAGCATGTTAAATTGGTCCCTGTTCCCTTGGGGCTCACAATCTAAACAACCTAACAGTATGTTTTGGAGTGTGGGAGGAAACCAGAGTACCCGGAGGAAAGCCACGCAAACACGGAGAGAACATACAAACTCTTGGCAGATGTTGACCTCGGTCGGATTCGAACTCAGGACCCCAGTGCTGCGAGGCAGAAGCGCTACTCACTCAGCCACTGTTCCGCTCTCTATAATATTACATTTCACACATGTAGCAATCTAGTGTTCCACAAGATGGCAATGTAATACCGCTGTCATGTGACTGTGTATAATACAATTTCATTCCGTTTCTTGTTATAAATAAATATTTAATGTATCCGTGGATTTTAAGGGTTATTTCACTAGAGCCTATAGGACAGTGATGGCGAACCTTTTAGATACAGAGTGCCCAAACTACAACCAAAACCCATTTTTATGTCGCAAAGTGCCAACATGACAATATGAGCAGTAACCTATTGATCTCTGCTGTATCACAAGTTTAAATCGTATTGGCGTCCTGAGGACACCAATACAATAATAAGCAAGAGACATTTGGATTGTAGCTTCCTTCCAGGGTCCCCTGAAGGGGAAGAATCAGGGGACCAAAAGCAGGAGCTCCAAAGATAATCCATCTCTGCACACCTTCTCGCTCCTCCTGTAGTCCTGGCAGCCAAGTAAGCCACTTTAAAACAGCACAGAGTGTGGCTCGTCCTGGGCTGTCTTGGACTGCAGGAGGAAACCTTGAGTCCTATCTGGTAAATTCTGTGCTGGGTGCCCACAGAAAGGGTTCGGAGTGCCACCTCTGGCACCCATGCCATAGGTTCGCCACCAGTGTTATAGGATCACGTCTGCACTTGCTACAAGGAATCTACCAGATGCAACAGATCACTAGGAACTATTTTTGGTCAGCTCTCAGCCTGTCCTTATTGTGCCATTGACAATACCAATACTGCCCTTTAATAAGCTTTATATGAAGAAATCTAGATCTAGAGGGCTGCGGATGCTTGAGTAAAGGACATGCTGATGATGTTCTCGAGAACCTCCAGTGGTGGATGAATGACGTCACATGCGTAAGCGATTGTCATGTCCAACCCATCCACAAACCCAACATTTATCCCATGGAAAATATCCCTGAGAGTTAGATAATGGACGTATCCATGGAAGTCACTGAAGCGCTCCTGGTCGATGTCCATATCCCGAGCATTCTCCTCCTTGATGATCACCTTAGTCCTGGGACTGCGGATAAGGAGCCTCTCCACAGCCTTGCGGACATTGATGGCCGACTTAATGAAGACCCGTAATGGGAACGGTCGGAAGTGCTGTCCTAAGGTGAGGACGATGATTGTGTTTTCTCCTCCACCGACTTGGTCGATCTGCCGGGCCATGTACGTGTCCTCCTTGATGGAGTAGAAGGTTTTACTGACGAATGGGAAGGTATGTTTCTTCCACTGGATGTAGATAAACTTCTCCTGGTTTATAGCTAGAAGAGTCTTCTGCCAAGATTGCATCTCATCTTCTGTGTGGTTGAAATAATCTACGACTTGAAAACAAAGAGAGAAATTAGATGGATTGATAGATGTCAGACACCCGTCCAGCAACCACCACAACCAGACTTGGGGCAAGCTGTCAGACTGGGCAAGCGGTGGCGAAATAATCTACGACTGAAAGACATAACAGACCAACAATTCTATGTAGATAGCTAGACAAGCAGAAGGGATACTCACTCTTAAGGTTCTCCGCAAAGTGTCTAATATACTGTCGCACTGTGGAGTCTCCCATAAGAAATAACTTTTTGCCCTTAAGGAAGTCTTTCAGTTTGTCATTGTCAGTGAATGGCGTCATCTGGCAGTGGACGGGCTTCCACTCATTGTAATGGAAATATCCACTGGGGATCGGGTAATAGGACCCCAGGCCGCACCTCTCTGCAGGGGATGGATTTTTTTCTACAAAAAAAAAAAACAAAACTCTTAATCTGCTACAAAACACAGACTATATAAAAGTCCATGGGAATTATGAGCCACTGAATTTGTATTCGCACCTCTATATACATTTATTTGCCTCCCGAGATGCATCAAGCAAATGGGCATCCATGGAATTACTCCTTTGACTGCCATCTAGACCTAATATTTGTTTGGGACTATTTTAAGCCCTGCCCAAAAAAGTGGAAAAAACAGACTATGCCCAATGTTAAACAATATCCGAAATCGTGTTGTCGTTCTCGGAAATACTTACGGCCACAGTTGAGGACTGCAATTGGGTTTACACCCTTATACATTTCCAAGCCAATATTTGACCTAAAAAAGAAAAGGATCCACGGTAAAAAAACAATGACCATAACGTTATGTCATCTCCTACATCTTCAGGAAGTGACGCCTATTACCACAGTTCATAAATATTTGGACAGTGACACAAATGTTGTATCTTTTACCCATTTACTCGTTATATAATGCACATGAAGTCCAGACTTTCAGCTTTTGTTGGAGGGATCCACATTACAGATGGATGAAGGGTTTAGTAGTTTGAGCTTCTTATCATGGGCCGCCCTTTTTATAAAGGGACAAAAAGTAATTGGACTCTTGGGCTGTGTCATGGGTCGCTGTGGGCAATTCCTTCATTATGTCATTATTAATTATGCAGATAAAAGCCTTGGAGTCGGTGATGTTTGGGCATTTGGAAGATCAAAGGAGCTCTACATGCAGGTGAAACAAATCACCCTGAAGCTGTGAACAAATGAAAAACCCATCTGAGAAATTGTTTCTACAAGAATGATGGAGAGAAAAAAGTATGATGGCGCGGGACAGCTCATGATCCTATGCATAGCACATCATGTGTATGTACACGGTGGCGGTAGTGTGATGGCTGGGGCAGGCATGGCGGAGGTGGTGTGATGGCTGGGGCAGGCACGGAGAAGGTAGTGTGATGGCTGGGGTGGGCATGGTGGAGGTAGTGTGATGGCTGGGGCAGGCATGGCGGAGTTGGTGTGATGGCTGGGGCAGGCATGGAGAAGGTAGTGTGATGGCTGGGGTGGGCATGGTGGAGGTAGTGTGATGGCTGGGGCAGGCATGGCGGAGGTGGTGTGATGGCTGGGGCAGGCACGGAGAAGGTAGTGTGATGGCTGGGGTGGGCATGGTGGAGGTAGTGTGATGGCTGGGGAAGGCTTGGTGGAGGTAGTGTGATGGCTGGGGTGGGCACGGTGGAGGTAGTGTGATGGCTGGGGTAGGCATGGTGGAGGTAGTGTGATGGCTGGGGTAGGCACGGTGGAAGTAGTGTGATGGCTGGGGCAGGCACGGTGGAGGTAGTTTGATGGCTAGGGAAGGCATGATGGAGGTAGTGTGATGGCTGGGTTGGGCATGGTGGAGGCAGTGTGATGGCTGGGGAAGGTATGGTGGAGGTAGTGTGATGGCTGGGGTGGGCACGGTGGAGGTAGTGTGATGGCTGGGGCAGGCATGGTGGAGGTAGTGTGATGGCTGGGGCAGGCATGGTGGAGGTCGTGTGATGGCTGGGGCAGGCACGGAGAAGGTAGTGTGATGGCTGGGGTAGACACGGTGGAGGTAGTGTGATGGCTGGGGCAGGCACGGTGGAGGTAGTGTGATGGCTGGGGTGGGCACAGTGCAGGTTCTGTGATGGCTGGGGCAAGCACAGTGGAGGTAGTGTGATGCCTGGCGTAGGCACGGTGGAGGTAGTGTGATGGCTGGGACAGGCACAGTGGAGGTTCTGTGATGGCTGGGGCAAGCACAGTGGAGGTAGTGTGATGGCTGGGGGAGGCATGGTGGAGGTAGTGTGATGGCTGGGGGAGGCATGGTGGAGGTAGTGTGATGGCTGGGGCAGGCATGGTGGAGATAGTGTGATGGCTGGGGCAGGCATGGTGGAGGTAGTGTGATGGCTGGGGCAGGCATGGTGGAGGTAGTGTGATGGCTGGGGCAGGCATGGTGGAGGTAGTGTGATGGCTGGAGCCGGCATGGTGGAGGTAGTGTGATGGCTTGGGCAGGCACGGTGGAAGTTCTGTGATGGCTAGGGCAAGCACAGTGGAGGTAGTGTGATGGCTGGGGTGGGCATGGTGGAGGTAGTGTGATGGCTGGGGAAGGCATGGTGGAGGTAGTGTGATGGCTGGAGCAGGCATGGTGGAGGTAGTGTGATGGCTGGGGGAGGCATGGTGGAGATAGTGTGATGGCTGGGGCAGGCACGTGGAGGTTGTGTGATGGCCGGGGTGGGCATGGTGGAGGTTCTGTGATGGCTGGGGCAGGCATGGTGGAGGTAGTGTGATGGCTGGGGCAGGCATGGTGGAGGTAGTGTGATGGCTGGGCCAGACATGGTGGAGGTAGTGTGATAGCTAGGGTGGGCATGGTGGAGGTAGTGTGATGGCTAGGGTAGGCACGGAGAAGGTAGTGTGATGGCTGGGGCAGGCACGATGGAGGTAGTGTGATGGCTGGGGCAGGCACGGAGAAGGTAGTGTGATGGCTGGGGTAGGCACGGTGGAGGTAGTGTGATGGCTGGGGTGGGCATGGTGGAGGTAGTGTGATGGCTGGGGCAGGCACGGTGGAGGTAGTGTGATGGCTGGGGTGGGCACAGTGCAGGTTCTGTGATGGCTGGGGCAAGCACAGTGGAGGTAGTGTGATGGCTGGGGTAGGCACGGTGGAGGTAGTGTGATGGCTGGGACAGGCACGGTGGAGGTTCTGTTATGGCTGGGGCAAGCACAGTGGAGGTAGTGTGATGGCTGGGGGAGGCATGGTGGAGGTAGTGTGATGGCTGGGGAGGCATGGTGGAGGTAGTGTGATGGCTGGGGCAGGCATGGTGGAGGTAGTGTGATGGCTGGGGCAGGCATGGTGGAGGTAGTGTGATGGCTGGAGCAGGCATGGTGGAGGTAGCGTGATGGCTTGGGCAGGCACGGTGGAGGTTCTGTGATGGCTGGGGCAAGCACAGTGGAGGTAGTGTGATGGCTGGGGGAGGCATGGTGGAGGTAGTGTGATGGCTGGGGAAGGTATGGAGGAGGTAGTGTGATGGCTGGGGCAGGCACGTGGAGGTTGTGTGATGGCTGGGGTGGGCATGGTGGAGGTTCTGTGATGGCTGGGGCAGGCATGGTGGAGGTAGGGTGATGGCTGGGGCAGACATGGTGGAGGTAGTGTGATGGCTAGGGTGGGCATGGTGGAGGTAGTGTGATGGCTAGGGTAGGCACGGAGAAGGTAGTGTGATGGCTGGGGCAGGCACGATGGAGGTAGTGTGATGGCTGGGGTGGGCATGGTGGAGGTAGTGTGATGGCTGGGGCAGGCACGGAGAAGGTAGTGTGATGGCTGGGGTAGGCACGGTGAAGGTAGTGTGATGGCTGGAGCAGGCACGGTGGAGGTAGTGTGATGGCTGGGGCAGGCAAGGTGGAGGTAGTGTGATGGCTGGGGTGGGCACAGTGCAGGTTCTGTGATGGCTGGGGCAAGCATGGTGGAGGTAGTGTGATGGCTGGGGCAGACATGGTGGAGGTAGTGTGATGGCTGGGGTGGGCATGGTGGAGGTAGTGTGATGGCAAGGGTAGGCACGGTGGAGGTAGTGTGATGGCTGGGGTAGGCACGGTGGAGGTAGTGTGATGGCCGGTGCAGACATGGTGGAGGTAGTGTGATGGCTGGGGTGGGCATGGTGGAGGTAGTGTGATGGCTGGGGAAGGCATGGTGGAGGTAGTGTGATGGCTGGGGTGGGCATGGTGGAGGTAGTGTGATGGCTGGGGAAGGCATGGTGGAGGTAGTGTGATGGCTGGGGCAGGCATGGTGGAGGTAGTGTGATGGCTGGGGTGGGCATGGTGGAGGTAGTGTGATGGCTGGGGAAGGCATGGTGGAGGTAGTGTGATGGCTGGGGCAGGCATGGTGGAGGTAGTGTGATGGCTGGGGTGGGCATGGTGGAGGTAGTGTGATGGCTGGGGAAGGCATGGTGGAGGTAGTGTGATGGCTGGGGCAGGCATGGTGGAGGTAGTGTGATGGCTGGGGTGGGCATGGTGGAGGTAGTGTGATGGCTGGGGTGGGCATGGTGGAGGTAGTGTGATGGCTGGGGGAGGCATGGTGGAGGTATTGTGATGGCTGGGGACGGCATGGTGGAGATAGTGTGATGGCTGGGGCAGGCACGTGGAGGTAGTGTGATGGCTGGGGCAGGCATGGTGGAGGTAGTGTGATGGCTGGGGCAGACATGGTGGAGGTAGTGTGATGGCTGGGGTGGGCATGGTGGAGGTAGTGTGATGGCTAGGGTAGGCACGGTGGAGGTAGTGTGATGGCTGGGGTAGGCACGGTGGAGGTAGTGTGGAGGTAGTGTGGTGGCTGGGGCAGGCATGGTGGAGGTAGTGTGATGGCTGGGGCAGGCATGGTGGAGGTAGTGTGATGGCTGGGGCAGACATGGTGGAGGTAGTGTGATGGCTGGGGTGGGCATGGTGGAGGTAGTGTGATGGCTAGGGTAGGCACGGTGGAGGTAGTGTGATGGCTGGGGTAGGCACGGTGGAGGTAGTGTGGAGGTAGTGTGGTGGCTGGGGCAGGCATGGTGGAGGTAGTGTGATGGCTGGGGTGGGCATGGTGGAGGAAGTGTGATGGCTGGGGTAGGCACGGTGGAGGTAGTGTGATGGCTGGGGTGGGCATGGTGGAGGTAGTGTGATGGCTGGGGCAGGCACGGTGGAGGTAGTGTGATGGCTGGGGTGGGCACAGTGGGGAAGGCATGGTGGAGGTAGTGTGATGGCTGGGGTGGGCATGGTGGAGGTAGTGTGATGGCTGGGGCAGGCATGGTGGAGGTAGTGTGATGGCTGGGGTAGGCACGGTGGAGGTAGTGTGATGGCTGGGGCAGGCATGGTGATGGTAGTGTGATGGCTGGGGCAGGCATGGTGGAGGTAGTGTGATGGCTGGGGTCGGCATGGTGGAGGTAGTGTGATGGCTGGGGAAGGCTTGGTGGAGGTAGTGTGATGGCTGGGGTGGGCATGGTGGAGGTAGTGTGATGGCTGGGGAAGGCATGGTGGAGGTAGTGTGATGGCTGGGGGAGGCACGGAGGAGGTAGTGTGATGGCTGGGGTGGGCATGGTGGAGGTAGTGTGATGGCTGGGGAAGGCTTGGTTGAGGTAGTGTGATGCCTGGGGTCGGCACGGAGGAGGTAGTGTGATGGCTGGGGTGGGCATGGTGGAGGTAGTGTGATGGCTGGGGAAGGCTTGGTGGAGGTAGTGTGATGGCTGGGGTGGGCATGGTGGAGGTAGTGTGGTGGCTGGGGCAGGCATGGTGGAGGTAGTGTGATGGCTGGGGTGGGCACAGTGGGGAAGGCATGGTGGAGGTAGTGTGTTGGCTGGGGTGGGCATGGTGGAGGTAGTGTGATGGCTGGGGCAGGCATGGTGGAGGTAGTGTGATGGCTGGGGTAGGCACGGTGGAGGTAGTGTGATGGCTGGGGCAGGCATGGTGATGGTAGTGTGATGGCTGGGGCAGGCATGGTGGAGGTAGTGTGATGGCTGGGGTCGGCATGGAGGTAGTGTGATGGCTGGGGAAGGCTTGGTGGAGGTAGTGTGATGGCTGGGGTTGGCATGGTGGAGATAGTGTGATGGCTGGGGCAGGCATGGTGGAGGTAGTGTGATGGCTGGGGTGGGCATGGTGGAGGTAGTGTGATGGCTGGGGAAGGCATGGTGGAGGTAGTGTGATGGCTGGGGTGGGCATGGTGGAGGTAGTGTGATGGCTGGGGAAGGCATGGTGGAGGTAGTGTGATGGCTGGGGCAGGCATGGTGGAGGTAGTGTGATGGCTGGGGTGGGCATGGTGGAGGTAGTGTGATGGCTGGGGAAGGCATGGTGGAGGTAGTGTGATGGCTGGGGCAGGCATGGTGGAGGTAGTGTGATGGCTGGGGTGGGCATGGTGGAGGTAGTGTGATGGCTGGGGTGGGCATGGTGGAGGTAGTGTGATGGCTGGGGGAGGCATGGTGGAGGTATTGTGATGGCTGGGGACGGCATGGTGGAGATAGTGTGATGGCTGGGGCAGGCACGTGGAGGTAGTGTGATGGCTGGGGCAGGCATGGTGGAGGTAGTGTGATGGCTGGGGCAGACATGGTGGAGGTAGTGTGATGGCTGGGGTGGGCATGGTGGAGGTAGTGTGATGGCTAGGGTAGGCACGGTGGAGGTAGTGTGATGGCTGGGGTAGGCACGGTGGAGGTAGTGTGGAGGTAGTGTGGTGGCTGGGGCAGGCATGGTGGAGGTAGTGTGATGGCTGGGGTGGGCATGGTGGAGGAAGTGTGATGGCTGGGGTAGGCACGGTGGAGGTAGTGTGATGGCTGGGGTGGGCATGGTGGAGGTAGTGTGATGGCTGGGGCAGGCACGGTGGAGGTAGTGTGATGGCTGGGGTGGGCACAGTGGGGAAGGCATGGTGGAGGTAGTGTGATGGCTGGGGTGGGCATGGTGGAGGTAGTGTGATGGCTGGGGCAGGCATGGTGGAGGTAGTGTGATGGCTGGGGTCGGCATGGTGGAGGTAGTGTGATGGCTGGGGAAGGCTTGGTGGAGGTAGTGTGATGGCTGGGGTTGGCATGGTGGAGATAGTGTGATGGCTGGGGCAGGCATGGTGGAGGTAGTGTGATGGCTGGGGAAGGCTTGGTGGAGGTAGTGTGATGGCTGGGGAAGGCATGGTGGAGGTAGTGTGATGGCTGGGGAAGGCATGGTGGAGGTAGTGTGATGGCTGGGGGAGGCACGGAGGAGGTAGTGTGATGGCTGGGGTGGGCATGGTGGAGGTAGTGTGATGGCTGGGGCAGGCATGGTGGAGATAGTGTGATGGCTGGGGGAGGCACGGAGGAGGTAGTGTGATGGCTGGGGTGGGCATGGTGGAGGTAGTGTGATGGCTGGGGAAGGCATGGTGGAGGTAGTGTGATGGCTGGGGGAGGCACGGAGGAGGTAGTGTGATGGCTGGGGTGGGCATGGTGGAGGTAGTGTGATGGCTGGGGAAGGCTTGGTGGAGGTAGTGTGATGGCTGGGGTGGGCATGGTGGAGGTAGTGTGATGGCTGGGGTGGGCATGGTGGAGGTAGTGTGATGGCTGGGGAAGGCAAGGCGGAGGTAGTGTGATGGCTGGGGAAGACATGATGGAGGTAGTGTGATGGCTGGGGTGGGCATGGTGGAGGTCGTGTGATGGCTGGGGTGGGCATGGTGGAGGTAGTGTGATGGCTGGGGGAGGCATGGTGGAGGTAGTGTGATGGCTGGGGAAGGCATGGTGGAGGTAGCGTGATTGCTGGGGTGGGCATGGTGGAGGTAGTGTGATGGCTGGGGAAGGCATGGTGGAGGTAGTGTGATGGCTGGGGAAGGCATAGTGGAGGTAGTGTGATGGCCGGGGCAGGCACGGTGGAGTGTGATGGCTGGGGAAGGTAAAGAGAAGCTACATAAATTCAGAGACAAGGGCCGTGCACTAGTTTTCTGTCAAACTTTGCATGTGCTTTCTAGTGTAAACAGTTTGACCTTTTTTTTAGGTAGCCCTTTGAAAAAACAAATTTAAGGTTATCCTTGCCTAAGTGGGCTTTGCCTTTTGTTACATAATGGGGCAGATTTACTTACCCAGTCCATTTGCGTTCTCTGCGGTGGATTTGGGTCTTCCGGCGATTCACTAAGGCAGTTCCTCCGACGTCCACCAGGTGTCGCTTCTGCGCCGAGCTCCGCCAGAGTTCACAATCCTATTTCTGGTGAAGGTAAGCGCGTGTCCAGCAACACTTTTTTTTTTAAAATGCGACTTAAATGCGGCGGTTTCTCCGAATCCGTCGGGTTTTCGTTCGGCCACGCCCCCAGATTTCCGTTGTGTGCATGCCGGCGCCGATGTACCACAATCCGATCACGTGCGCCAAAACCCCGGGCCAATTCAAGGGATATCAGTGCAAATCGGAAATATTCGGGTAACACGTTGGGAAAATGCGAATCGGGCCCTTAGTAAATGACCGCCAATATTGTAGGAATGGAGCTTTAATCTATATAAATGCCTTCAAACTCAGCAACTGCCTCATTTAGGTATGAAATGCGGGAGATCCAACAGGGAACATGCCTGGAGGATCTCTGAATGACCTCACAGATCACCAAGGATGGCGAGGATCTGGATGGCCTTCTAAATTTGCCCAGTTGATTCTCAGATAGGGATGTGATTGCGATATGATGAAAGGTAATAGTCACCTGTTGAGAAGAACCTTCTCCACCTCGTTCAGATACGAGTGATTCCGATTGACAGAATTCATATGGGTGAGGGCCGCACATGGGTAACTCTTTGGCTTGATGCAGTAGAAGGCCTCGCCATCCCTCCTGTCCACATAGCGGCAGACTTCCTCTTCCGTGTCCAATTCAAAGCCACACTCACTATTCACATACTCGGTGGCACTCGTGAAATTTCCTGTGTACTTGATATTGGCAAAGCCCTGGTTCCTTGCCCTCCATAGGGCGGAGACGGCCTCACTGGGGTGCATCAATAATATAGATATGTGTACAGAGCCCCCCCAGAATAAGGTGAACTCTACCAGGTAAGTCCCATCTTTATTGTCTATGATGGTCCCGCTGGCACTGCTGTTTGTATCAGGGGAGTATATCCTCGCCCTCAGGTAGTCTCCACCATAGGACTTCCTATTTCCAGCATAGTCGTAGGCCGTTACTTTAACCTGCAGCTTGTCCCCAAAGCAATGCTTAGGCTTAGGGTTGAGGATGACGGTTGTACTTTTTTCCGGGCTGGTCGCCTTATCTAAGTCATTGACCGTCAACTTGGGGATTTGCTTGTCCATCTTTTCAAAAAGTTCTTCAATCTCCTCATCTGTTTCTATCGGGCCGGTGGACAGGGGGGTGCTATGGCAGGACTCGCAGTTACACAACTGGAGCATGTTTATTTTCGTGATCTGAAACAAGAATGTAAAAGTCATTAGAGCTCCACCTACCTATTTTGCATCAAAATTGCATAAACCACACCCTTAAAGTTCCTTTCAAGGTCACAATCGCTCAGAAAATACTATGGCTCACAGGTACTGAATAGGAAATGGACCATTCCCCAAGCTGTGATGTTTAATGGGAATTGGTTGGAAATGTAGGGTTCTTCATGTTTATTATGTCTTCGAAAAGTCTTAAAGGAAACCTACCACCACAAATCTACCTATAAAGGTAGATCGGGTGGTAGGTGAATCAATGGGACGTGAGGATAGCCCTTTTAAGGGCTAATCCTCACGTCCCCGCACTGTTTTATAAACTTTTATTACATTAATATGTTAATTTACTTATGCGGCTACTGGGGCGTGGAGTAGCCGCATCTGAGGTTACACAAGGCGGCTACTCCACGCCCCGGTAGCCACATTACCCCTCCTACTCACCATGTTCGGCGCGCAGCTGCTCGTAGCTGCGCGCCCTCGTCCGCCGATCCTGCCGTCTGCGCATGCGCAGAACAGCAGGCCCGCGCCTGCGCAGCCCTGGCTTCAGAGCAGTGACCGCGCAGGCGCGGGCCTGCTGTTCTGCGCATGCGCAGACGTCAGGATCGGCGGACGAGGGCGCGCAGCTACGAGCAGCTGCGCGCCGAACATGGTGAGTAGGAGGGGTAATGTGGCTACCGGGGCGTGGAGTAGCCGCCTCGTGTAACCTCAGATGCGGCTACTCCACGCCCCAGTAGCCGCATAAGTAAATTAACATATTAATGTAATAAAAGTTTATAAAACAGTGCGGGGACGTGAGGATTAGCCCTTAAAAGGGCTATCCTCACGTCCCATTGATTCACCTACCACCCGATCTACCTTTATAGGTAGATTTGTGGTGGTAGGTGCCCTTTAACAACTCAAAAAAAAGAGGGTTTGATCTTTAGAAATATTTTCAAGAAAATTTGCCTCATAAAACTTGTCCCTTGATTAGGCCTCAAATCTATGAAGAATCATGTGATTGTACAGTTGGAGATGGTGAGGATGACGCATGGTCAGTCCTAATGGACCAGGAGGGGGCAGGTTTTGTGCATTATTTACCCAATAAAAGAATTTTTGTGGGTGTTTTAGGTCAGTCCTGGATCGGGTATGCTGCATAATACTATAGTGTGGGGGCAGAGCTAAGGGTGTGGGGTCTACAGGAGCTTGTGCTATAAGGGACTCACAGATTTGGGCTTGTTATGTCACCATGTGATGTCCCCTTATCAGTTAAAAACATGGGGGCACATTTCATGGGGTCCGAATCGCGTTTTTCCGATTTGCCCCGAATTGCCCCGGGATTTTGGTGCACGTGATTGGATTGTGGCGCATGACCTTAGTGAATCCCGGCAAGACCCAAATCAGCGTCGGAGAATGCGCCACTGGATCGTGACTGGACCAAGTAAGTAAATCTGCCCCATGGTCTTTTTGGACACCCCATTAAATCAGTTCTGAGGAGTCTGTCATAGGTTCTTGATGGACTTACCTGCAGGTTCCTCTTGTTAAAAAGCAGCAAACATACAGCCATTATGACGGCCCCCACCAGCGCCAACCTCATGGAAATCCTCATTTTTCGACCCCCTGAAACATCCTGGAGAACAAGAAACTTGAATGTATTCATCGCAGTAGAGGAACATGACATCAAGTTTTCAGATGCCCCTGATACAAGTCCCACGACTGACTGGACTTCTTGACTAGTTTGGTGGCTATTTCTTAAGTTCTTTGAGAATGGTCTCAGCCTCAGATATTCCTCCAACTTAAATTTAGACCCTTCCATCATGTAAAGGGAACAATGCAAACAATACTAAGATATACTAGGATATTGTAATTCCTTAAAGTATTGAGTGGTCTAGAAGATCAGAAGTCTTAGAGGTCCCTCATTTATTCCATGATGGAGGCCAATGGTTGATCCTAATCCATTTGGAGCCCACGGACCCTTTACTTACCATATTCTTTGGTAGGTTGTCTTAGGACAAGGGCATCTTCAGTCAGTGGGTTTAGTCATGACACTGTAGTCCAACTTCTAGGAAAGACAAGAGGAGATCCATCAAAATGGACCAAAAACATTTTCTGATCATTTTTGTTTGTTTTATTAATTCCCCAGATGCCTCCTTACCAAAAATAAAGCTTACTACAGACATGTCCCTTTAGTAGTGCCCACCTAAGATGTTCTCACATAACGCTCAACTAGAGATCTCCTCCTAACAGACGTTCATATAATGTCCACCATCGATTTCCTCTATAGAACCTGCGACAGTGGCCTTGGGATACTTTCCCTTGATGCTCTTCCACCTTCCCCACCATAATCCCTGTCACAGATGCCCTCATGGTGCTCACCCCCTGAATAGGACATGTCACATAGGTCCTCCATAGTGTCTACCACAGATGACTTCATAATGTCTACTCGAGATATCCTCCATAGTACATAGTGTCCTCTATAGAACCTTCCACATAAGTCAACCATAGATCCTACCACAGATTCTCACATGGACCCTGCCCCAGATGCCCACACAACATGTGCCACAGATGTCCCCCACACCTTCATAACACCGACCTCAGATACCACCATAATTCCAGTTTTAGATTCTAAATGTAATGTAACAAATACCCATTTGGTGCAGAACATAAGGATTTTCCATTGTACCTGCCTAAGGTGTCCTCCATAATGAATGTCATGTATTCTCCACATCATGCTGGGCACAGTAGTCCTTCAAGTGAGCCTAGATTGTTCTCAGATGTTCCTCTATTCTAGCCACTTATCCATAGACATGAGGACAGGTCACAGATCCTGTAGTGTGGCAGCTACAGATGTCTCTGGTCTATGTGGACGGTGGGTGGAGGATCTAAGAAGAGCTACGAGGAGTGGTTGGAGGACTATAAAAGACTGAATGATTATTATTGTCTCACTTTACATCTTTAATGGATGAGGATTCATCGGGAAAATAATTCCTGGAATATTATCTCAGTGACTTTAGATGCTTCATCATAAGACAAGATAATTACGGCTTGAAGCCTATAGTATAAGCTAGGACCTGCACACCCAACCACCCCTCACAGAGCCTGTTACCCCACCTACATGGTGACCTGGATAGATAGGAGACCTGGCAGCAATCCCTCACACCTGAGGCCCTAGGGGAAGACTCTGATTCCATAATAACAATTACATCAAGATGATCCCGGAGATGTGTCCTACTAAGAAGCTTCTGAGGAGCCACGTTCCTCAGGACTTCTTTTATTATATCTACGGTATACAATAAATCCCACGATTGCGGCAACATAGAGTTATAAAAATAATGCTAATTAGCCTGGGACGCTCCGCCTTATATTTTAATTTATTCGCTCCCCCCATTGCGCTTGTAGTCCCGACAGGCCCCGCCCCCACAGTCTGCAAGAGCTATGGGGGGAGTGAATAAATTAAAATACAAGGCTCTCCGAGGCACCACGCTGAGGAATCTGGAGCTTCCCCGGCTAATTAGAATAATTTTTAGATTTGCCGCAATATAGAGGAGTCTAGAGTTGAAAGAAGTCCTGAGGAACATTGGGGGCCGGTTTTTGGTGTTTTTTTTGCATTTTCTTTTGCATTTTCAGATGTATCACTTGTTTTTTCTGTTGTTTTTGCGCCTTTTCATAATGTCGCACTGTTTTTGCATCAGTTTTGCGACTAGCAAAATAACCATGTTTTCCCCATCTATCCTAACATTCCAGATGTTTTGCTGCGCCTAACAATCATTCATTATTAGCGACTTTTAGGCACAAAAATCCTCCAGCCCAAAGGTGGCGTAAACTGAGAAGCAGCACTAAGCTCTTGTGTAGGGCACCAGCAAAGCTCAGCAGACACTACAGACACCAGAAACAGTACAGACACTGCCTGCAGCCTCTGTTTACAGTTCATGGCCTTCTATTTACAAACAATCTGCAAAACCAGCAGCTTAGAGCAGGATAGAAGAGAAGTGTGTGGGAGTTGCAGACAGGACAGAGAAGTAAGTATCTCTCGTGTATCAGGATAGAAAAGAAGTGTGTGCAAGCTGCAGACAGGACATATAAGTGTCCCGTGTGACAGGATAGAAGAGAAGTGAGTGGGAGCTGCAGACAGGACAGAGAAGTGTCCCATGTAGCAGAATAGAATAGAAGTTAGTGGGAGTTGCAGACAGGACAGAGAAGTATCCCTGTGTAACAGGATAGAAGAGAAGTGAGTAGGAGCAGCAGACAGAACAGAGAAGTGTCCCCCATGTAGAAGGATAGCAGAGAAGTGAGTGAGAGCTGCAGACAGGACATAAATGTGTCCCGTGTGACAGGATAGAAGAGAAGTGAGTGGGAGCTGCAGACAGGACAGAGAAGTGTCCCATGTAACAGGATAGAAGAGAAGTGTGTGGGAGCTGCAGACAGGACAGAGAAGTATCCCTGTGTAGCAGGATAGAAGAGAAGTGAGTGGGAGCTGCAGACAGGACAGAGAAGCGTCCCCCGTGTAGCAGGATAAGAAGAGAAGTGAGTGGGAGCTGCAGACAGGACAGAGAAGTGTCCTGGAAACAGGATAGAAGAGAAATGTGTGGGAGCTGCAGACAGGACAGAGAAGTGTCCCCTGTGTAGCAGGAGGGGGATACTGGCCAGAATTATAGGGGGAAGCAGGAGACCTGCACTGGGGGAACCCCTCCAGGAGAAGCCACTGCTGAGGAGGTCACTGGGTGCTGGGTGTCACACACCTGGGTGCTGCTGTGGGGGTCATTCTCATGCTGGGGTGTGGGAGAAGCAGAGAGGAGCTTGTAGGAGGGTCACATGTAAGATCCCGAATCTAACATTGCGCCTATACTGTGCCTAAAGTAAAGTGATTAATAAGAGGCAGGAACTCAGCTCATCACAGATGGTAGTAGCTTGTGAGAATTCTGGCGCAACAACGAGACTTGAGCGCATAACAGCGACATATCTGGCCCATAGTTGCAAAAACTGACCTGCTGTAAGCTGCTGCACTGCCAAAAAAACTAACTTTTCATTATTTGATAAAAAGGCCTTCGCTTCCCAGATGAAAAATGATTTCAACACAACGTGAAAAATGACTTTGACTCAGCCGTAACCTGTAACATCTCATCATCTTATCAGTACAATGGCCTCGGGTCGTGACATCATCATTTTCTGCAGGACATAGGAATCTTTTCTACATTATAAAAGGCAAAGTCCGGAGCAGGAGCGAGGTCCGGACATTGCACATGCAATTATATTCTTTGTCAAAAATTCAGCAGTCGCACCCTTGAGTTTCCATTTTTGTGGTTTTTCATCACATGTAAATTGGGTGCATTCATCCCCTTTACCCGAAGATTGGAGAATCCTGGCTCTGCACCAGAAACTGTGACTAAATCATGGCTTGAATATGGTAGTGATGGGAATTCCAGCTCTTCTTAGTGAGCTGGATCATTAGGCTCCGCTCACTAAGAAGAGCCGGCTCTTTTCGCTCCTGAACGGCTCCATATTAAATATATAATAGGGAGTTGCAGACCAATCATTTCCCCCACATTACATTTTAACCCGATTTGATCAGATTAAAGGGGGCGTGGTGATCCGTTTAGGGGCGGGGTTTAGTGAGCCATAGGCTCAAATTGTTCATGCGAATGAGCCAGCTCTTTGTGCTGGCTCATTTGCGAATGACCCATCACTAGTATATCAGCCGTGATAACCTCACCTGACCGTTGCTTTGGTCTCTGTGCTCTCCAATCATTCATCGGCTCAATGACAAATGGGCCCCCAACAACAACCTGCGGATGGTCAGTAAACATTTTTACCTGGTTTATCCGCATGCATTTATATCTAGAACAAAAAATGAAAACAAACTGGTATAACATAGCAGGAAGGGCTACTAGTGCCCCGGGGGCTAGTCTGGGGGAGTACCTGCTTTTACCAACCGAAGGGTATCCTCATGTCCAGGGAGCGAAAAACCTCTTTGTCAAGGGCAATATAGGGTCCTATGCCAGTAGGAAGGGGTAGGGCCAGGGGTCCCAGACCTTAAAGATGGATTGTAGTCTACTCTGTCTGATTGCAAATATCATGAGTACAATGATGGTCCACCAGCTCCTTCAGGTCCCGAATACTTAGTTGTGAAGGGGATTTCCAGTTTTTTGGGGGCTATGGTGATATGGGATTGCCTCCATATCCAAGAGCAGTAAAGCGCTATATGGTTCCCTTGGGATGTGTATACCAAATAGGGCCCAAAACATTACATATACCTCATTCCAGAGGGGTTTAATTTTGGGGAATTCCCAGAAAATATATGGTAGGGAGCCACACTCCCTCCAGCACAGCGATAGTAATCAGATTTGTGAGGTGGAAACCCATCTGCACTATAAGTTGGGCTACATTCCCACGAATGTGTGAAAATGGCCATTTATAGGGGTACCATATGTCCACGTTCCACGTTTTCCATTGAATGGTCGTATTGTCCGACATATTGTACCGTTTTATGAGCCATATCAAAGTATGGAGCATGTCCTTTTGTTTCATGTATTTGCGTCCGTACGCCCCATAGAAGTCAATGGGAATGTAAAAAATATGGGCTGGATCCGGTTGTGCACAATGGGGCTCATTTACTAAGGGCTCCACAGCTGCACTTTTTTCGGGTTTCCCGAATTTTTCCGTTTTGTGCCGAATTCCGCCGGGATTTTGGCGCACACGATCGGATTTTGGCACAATCGCGCCGGCTTTCATGTGACAAAAAACAGGGACGTGGCCGTCGGACAACCCGACGGATTCAGAAAAACAGCGGAGTTTAAAAAAACCAAAAGTGCCGCAAGATCAAGCACTCACATGCACCTGGAGAAGATGGTGAACTCCGGCGGACCTCGGCGCAGCAGCGACACCTGGTGGATATCGTGCGCACGACCTTAGGGAATCCTGGCAGAATGCGAATCCTCGTCAGAGAATGCGCCGCTGGATCGCGACTGGACCAGGTAAGTAAATCTGCCCCAATGTGCTGCCGTATATACGTGTAGTATCCAGAACCAGTGGGAGGTGCACTCTGTCAGCATGTGCTGGCCCACCGTTTATTATCCGGATACGGTGCCATACGTGCACATAAAGTTGAAAAAGTCACGAATAAATACGTATTCATACAGCACGGAAAGATGTATTTGAAGGCGCGGTTTGCTCCACCATTTTAATCACATTTGCTTTGAAAAGTGGAAATTCCCTTTAAGTAAGTTTCAAAAAATGTTTTACATCTTATCTCTAAGAGAAAACACAACATAGAGATAAATATGTTCTCGCGTCACAAAATCTTGTACACAGTAACCACAAGCAATAAATAACCCATCATGGGCAAAGGTTACGGCCGTCCCATAGCCAAGACCTGTGTCCTTCCCAATTTATTGCACGTAATAAAACCTGGAGAGATATCACTTATTACTGACCCTGCCTTATGGATTTATAGAGATTCATAGAATTAGCATTAATTCGAGTAATTGTAAAATTAAAAAGATCCCAAACATAAATTATCTGGTGAAACAAAGAGTTGTCACACACGAGCACCGAGACCTGAGCCGGGGGCAGCGCCAAGGCACGTGCGGAGGGGGGGCTGTACCCATCTATCTATTATCTGTCAATGCAATAATGAGACAGAAGTTTTATTCACCTCATTCATCAGTGTTCTTCCCGTACAATAGAGCATTTATCAGACCTTATAATAGTGTATTGTGCTTGTGACGTGGGTGAGGTGAATCCAGATCCTTTTTCCTCATTAGAGTTGGAGCTCTGCCTTTTGTGCAGGATTATCAACACATTAGAGCCTGAAAGGACAAAACACTGGTCTTTAATTTTCATTATCCTTCCATCTATTGTCATGGGTGCCCCCGCGATCCATTTCTCGGATGGGGGGCACACCCGTGCCTCTCTCTGTGGCGCGGCTCCCTCCAGCCCAAACTTACCTCTCCACGTTCCGGCTCCCGTCCCGGGCAGGCCGCGTGTGTGCAAGCACTCGAAAATTTAAAGGGCAAGCGCACTGCTTATTGCCCTGGCCATTTACAGGTTTCTATAAAGACCGGCAGCTCCCATCTTTCCCCGTCGGATCTTTGAGCTCTTTGCCATTGTGATAGCCCTCCTGTGATATTCCTGTGTTCCGTTCGGTTCTATTGTTCCTGTGCTCCTGTGTGTTTCTATGTTCCAGTGTTAATGTTTCTGCTCCCTTGTTCTTGCATTCATGTTCCTGTGCTCCTGTGTGTTCCTGCGTTCCTGTTCCCGTGCTCCTGTGTATTCCAATCCGTTCCTGTGTTTCCGTTCCCATCTGCCTGGACCTCCCATTGCTGACCCTGGATTGGACTTGACCTTTCATCTCTGCCGCCTGCCCTGACCCTGTGTCTGAACTTTACCACGAGACTGTCAACTCCTGATGTAGCTCAACCTTGGCTGCAACAGCGGGCTAGTCACACTTGTGGAAAGACCTGGTGGCACCATGTTGCAGTAAGACCATCCCACTTTGTGGCAAGGTCTGGTGAAGACAAGGTGCCGGTCCTAGGTGTCGCTAGTACCACCTCCCGCGGTGCTCCAGACGGTCCACTGATCCGGAACCCTAACAGTAAGATCTTGTGGTTTCTCTCTCGTTTCAACCTGCTGATTTATTTCCGTTCTATGGACAAGAATGTCAGGGCTGATGCCCTGTCCCGAGCTTCGGATGTTGTTGGAGAAGAACCAGCTCCTCGGCACATCATTTCTCCTGAGAAGCTTGTTGCAGCTCCGGTGGATCTTCGGCAGCCACCTCCTGGCAAGACGTATGTCAGACCTGCTCTCCAGAAGAGGATTTTGTCTTTGGGACATTCTTCGCATTTGGCTCTGCACTCAGGGGTGCAACGCTCCGTGGCTCTCATCTCCCGCTACTACTGTTGGCCAGTGGCTACTGTGGGATCCTGCTCCTCCTGTGCTCGTTATGCGTTTTCTGTGTGGCTAATATGTACATCTTGCCGGGGTGCGTTTCCCCCATAGGTTATTGCCCAGATGGTCTGGTCCATACTGCAGTGTGACTACTAACATATATATTGTCATCACGCATATTTGTACTTGCTCATGGTTCCAGCGATGAAATCCCCTCTATATATTTTTATTTTTTGGTCTATTGACATGAGCTGCTATCGGCCTTTTGATTGACAGTCGTTCTGCCCATAGACTTACAATGTGCCGATCTGCGCACTTGCAGTCGCCACTTCCGCTGTGCACTTTAATCTAATGATGTATCCATTTCTATTTTAGTTATGATCGTTTAAGCTTTTGCGTTCCCAGAAAGTGCATTGCACTAAGATCGTGCACCCGATATCCTGCATGTGTCGCTTCCCCGCTCAGGTGCTATCTATCACATATCTATCTATCACATATCTATCTCCTACCTATCTATCTATCTATCTATCTATCTATCTATCTCATATCTATCTATCACATATCTATCTCCTACCTATCTATCTATCTATCTATCTATCTATCTATCTCCTATCTATCTATCTATCTATCTATCTATCTATCTATCTCCTATCTATCTATCTATCTATCTATCTATCTATCTATCTCCTACCTATCTATCTATCTCCTATCTATCTATCTATCTATCTATCTCATATCTATCTATCTCATATCTATCTATCTATCTATCTATCTATCTATCTATCTATCTATCAATATATCAATCTATCTATCTCCTATCTATCTCCTATCTATCTATCTATCTATCTCCTATCTATCTATCTATCTATCTATCTATCTATCTATCTATCTCATATCTATCTATCTATCTATCTATCTATCTATCTATCACATATCCATCTCCTATCTATCTATCTATCTATCCCATATCTATCTATCTATCTATCTATCTATCTATCAATATATCAATCTATCTATCTATCTATCTATCTCCTATCTATCTATCTATCTATCTATCTATCTATCTCCTATCTATCTATCTATCTATCTATCTCATATCTATCTCATATTTTTCTCATATCTATCTATCTCAGTTTTTTACAATTTGTTGCTGTTTTTATAAGAATTTAGCAAAAATCCACATGGGCACCGTATGAGAATGAGGAACCCGTACATAAAACACCAGCTCCCAGTCCTATACTACCCAGCCCTGTCTTCTATTCACAGACCCAAATGTAAGCAGAGATGGACAGATATGAGATAGTTAGATATGGGATAGATAGTATACAGCAAGTAATAACCTCAGGTACTGACATCTAGCTGCCTCTCACTATATTCTATCTATATAGATGGATAATGTGTAGGAACAACAAGAAGCTACTGCTGGAGAAAGAAAGAAAGAAAGAAAGAAAGAAAGAAAGAAAGAAAGAAAGAAAGAAAGAAAGAAAGAAAGAAAGAAAGAATTATACAGACAGATACTTGTTCTTTCTCTTTCTGCTTGTACAATGCTGGTGGTAATGTATAAAGGCACTTACCTGTGCCCCGTCCTCCCCGTGCCCCGTCCCTGCTGTGCTCCTGTGACAGCCGGGGCTGTGCCTTATTACTGTCAGGTCCAACCAGTTCATGCGGCAGGAGGCAGTGTGTGTCCTGCAGACTATTACACAGGAATAACAGCAGCACATTGCACCTGCCGTGCCATCCTTTAACTTTTGGGGGGCCCCACCAGGACCTTACTGCTATAGGCTCCTGGAGGAGGGAGACTTTTTGTATTATATTTGCTTATTTGTGCCACGATGTTGCATTTTCACATGATTTAATCTGGTAACTTTTTTAAAAACTTGCAAAATTGTTGCAAACTCTCTCCAGGGTGTAGCAGGACTGAAGTGCTTGACCTATCAGACCTTATTATCAGACCTTCTGCGACATTGGATGAATTTGGTGCAGACTCCGGCAGCAGCGACCCCACAATGTATGTGCAGTGTCACAATGTGCCCTGGTGTCTCAGAACAATGGCTGCAGAACAATGGAGGCTGCCACCTGCCCGGCACAGATGACAACGTGTCCAGCATCACAGCCAAAGGATTATGTAGACCCCATCCCAAAAGAATAATCATATAGTGCACCTCACTAGTGCAGGGAGCATGGGCTGGGGGGGAGGGGGGGCCCGGCTGGTGAAGGGGCTACTGGCTGCGGTGGAATTGATAATAGCACACACCCTGAAAGTCGCAGGCAAGGAAGAGGTTAATGGTAAAGTCCCTGATGGTCTAAGGCAAAGGTATAGTCTCTGCTGGTCTATAGATATGAAAATGTAATGGTAAAATTTGTGGTGGTCTAGGACACAGAAAGGAGTTATTGATTAAGTCCTGGTGGTCTAGAGATAAAAAAAGAGTTAATGATAAAGTCCCTGGTGATCTAGGGATAAGAAAGTGTTAATGATAAAGTCCTGGTGGTCTAGGGATAAGAAAGGGTTAATGATAAAGTCCTGGTGGTCTAGGGATAAGAAAGGGTTAATGATAAAGTCCTGGTGGTCTAGTGATAAGAAAGTGTTAATGAAAAAGTCCTGGTGGTCTAGGGATAAGAAAGTGCTAATGATAAGGTCCCTGGTGGTCTAGGGATAAAAAAGGGTTAATGATTAAGTCCCTGGTGATCTAGGGATAAGAAAGTGTTAATGATACAGACCCTGGTGGTCTAGGGATAAGAAAGTGTTAATGATAAAGTCTTGGTGGTCTAGAGATAAAAAATGTGTTAATGATCAAATCCTGGTGGTCTAGGGATAAAAAAAGGGTTAATGATAAAGTCCTGGTGGTCCAGCGATAAGAAAGTGTTAATGAAACAGTCCCTGGTGGTCTAGGGATAAGAAAGTATTAATGATAAAGTCCTGGTGGTCTAGGGATAAGAAAGTGCTAATGATTAAGTCCCTGGTGGTCTAGGGATAAGAAAGTGCTAATGATTAAGTCCCTGGTGGTCTAGGGATAAGAAAATGTTAATGGTAAAGTCCTGGTGGTCTAGATTTAAAAAAAGGGTTAATGATAAAGTCCTGGTAGTCTAGCAATAAGAAAGTGTTAATAAATCAGTCCCTGGTGGTCCAGGGATAAGAAAGTATTAATGATAAAGTCCTGGTGGTCTAGAGATAATAAAGTGTTATAGATACATTTTATAGACCCCCATGCTGCAGGCTCCTCCGTTTCTATGCAGAATCTGACCGTCGCTTATTGCAGGTTCCTGGATAATATTTGCTCCATAATTGTCCGCTCCTTGATTGATGAATGAAGTAACAAATGCACCTGTGTCCGGGTCCTGCCCCGGCTGCGCACCTGGCGATGGGGCGACAGGTGATTCCACAAACTTTCAATAACCAAAATGATTCCAAAGATTTGATCCTGAAGGCACCAGAGCGAGTAACTCAGCTCTGCCACCTAGTGGCCGATCAGGTGAGCTGCAGGAGCTCATAGTCTAGTAAAGGAAACTGTCAGCAGGTGTGATCGTACAGACTGCAGGTAGTGTCCCTGGAGAGATGTGCATGGTGTTAGTAGCAGCAGGACTGTGATATTTGGATTTATATTTCTGGATTATACTGGGGGAAGTCCTCACACTGCTGTGCTCTGTGCACGGTTGATGTGTGCTGCTTCCATAACTGTAACAATTACAGTGGCCCCATTATATTACCCGTCTTGGTCCCTCCATAACAGTCACGGTGCCTCCATTACTATATCAGCCTCAGTAAAGTTACAAGCCCTCAGTAGGTAACTTCCTTTTGTTATTACACCCTATCAGGTTTCTAAAGGGTTAAATGTAGTCAAGGCACAGAACCTCTTTCGGGTCCTAGTCCCCATCACATCGGCCCCTCCTGATCCAATAATGGGCTTATTGAGTAATCTTTTACCACCATTCATATTCCCTATGATTGTATTCCATGCACCTTCAGACAACTTTGCAGCAGAATCCACAAGGTGGCGCCTGACCTTCTGTATCCCAGGTTTCCTGCCTGTCCACATCACCGGATGTTTTTATGGGTTAATGTCTCAATATTTAATGAGACATCTTATAAAGATGGTGGTGCGGAGCGAAGGTGTCACATTTCACAAGACTCAACTGTGACTATGACAACACTTACGGACTTAAAGAGCCACTCGCCCTTCAATCAGCATCTTTAGATCCCACTAATACAAAATGCAACCAAATGGCAGCTTCCCGGGGTTCAGTACTTTTGGCCACTAGCATCAGAAACAGGTCCAAGCTCCATGGTGAACCCTTAGGAAGCAATATTCCTTGTAGGACTCTCTCCTATCATCGATTGAGGACAGTTCATGGGGATTTCATGGACTCCATAACCAGGTAGATGTCCCTAAGACTCAGAAGACAAGGTCTAATCATCAGGTCATTTAGAAGGTGATTAAGTCTTCACCAATGATCTCCACAGAGCTACATGTTCTTCTCATGGTTGAATCTCCACCTGGTGGTCTTCTTGGTGAATCTGGCTTTGGTTATTCCAAGTCTCCCCTCCTACGTTTTCCGAACTGATTCTAAGGTTTGTGGAGGTTTCTGTGGATGAGGTCCAATACATGGAACATTTTATTCCACCAATGATGAGCTACATGATTGCAATACCAGCCCTGACATCACACAAGTTACTCCTTACGGCTGGACCAATGAACACCAATGGACTTCTGACACGTTTTCCAGCATGAAGAAGACACCTCCAACATCTCATGGACCAGAAGTGTTCACTAATGGACCCCTGGTGTCACATCTGGTGTAGGACAAGCTGGAGGTCACCTCTACTTGGCACTGACATCGATGTGTAGTCTATCTGAGAAGATGCGGGGGGCTTGGAGATACATATATACTTGGGTAGTGCAGATGTTTATACTTTGTATCTATTGTGCGGGAAGATTCCAAGCTAATTATCGAGAAGGTGTAAAGGTTCTTCACCCTTCTGCCTCTTCCACCAATCAGGGGTCAGCAGGTCCTGCAGTGAATCTCATAGGGTCTAACAAGGGTAAGACATGGAGACTTGGTTTATCCGTCTATAGCAGGTAACATTTATGATTGATAGTAATAATTTAATAACCTTTACCCTTCCTGTTACATATGGTTTGAGACAATGGACTAAAAAAAAACAATATAATTATATGACGGACAATGCATCATCCAATAGTAGAGGAATCCAGGCTCCGCTGCAATATCCTTCAGCAGTGTTTGCTCAGTAAACACACAAGGCGCGACTTATTACAAGACATCATATTTTATTACTCTGCCACGCTGGCGCATTATGACGTGTTCCACGGAAAGAGTTGCAATTATGTTACAGTTTTGAGAGTAAAAAGAAACAGAACAAAACAAAAAAAATTAATCGGGACGAGCATGTTCATCCTACGGTGTCAAGAGGTTGAGGATGAAGGACGTGCACGCTCGTCCTGACCTGGATGCCTCAGGATGACCCAGATTGCTGCTACATACATCCAAGGTCCTGTTGTATCTGCCCTAAGGGGAGGAAACTCAGGCCGGTGCAACCCCTTATATGCAGCGATCAACAGTGACCCTGGCATCTAAGATGTTATACAGCGGAAAGAGCAGCTCTGCACAGGGGTGCATGACGCAAGTTGAGCCTCTAGCCTCAGGCAGCCCCATCTGCAGCGAGAAAATCATAACTTTGTAGGAAAAGGAAGTGCTCGGATCGTCCGATGCCCCTCCCCCCCTCCGATTTATTGCGGATGGCATGCGGACCCATTGATCCCTATGGTTCTGTTTACACATATCCGTTTTTTTCCCACAGATGGAGAGTGAGAGATTGTTGCGGATGCGCAGCGGATAAGCCCGTCCGAATGAGCCGAGAAAATATGATAAACTCTGGCATTCAATGCAGCAAATGTGATCAGTGACAGTGTATTTCAGATACTTTCCCTTAACAAATATGCTAAACCGTTGTTATGTTTCCAGCAAGTGTAGAGAACTGTGGTGACCCTCTGCATCATTGCCAAAAATATACAAAATTCTGGAAATATTTCCATCAAATTTATGTAATATGAGGGTTAAAGGACATCTACTACCAGAATGAAAGATAGTAAACCAAGCACACTGACATACTGGCAAGATCTCTTATTTTAGCTCCTTACCTTTTGTTTTTACAAAAAAGGCATTAAAAATTATGCAAATGAGCCTAAAGGTCTCTGGGTTCTATTAACAACTATGGAGCCCAGAGCCCCTCAGGCTGATTTGCATAGTTTTGAAAGCCTATTTTTTTTCGTAAAAGCAAGGGAGTAAGAAACTAAAATAAGAGCGGATCCTGCCAGAGGAGGCGCGCACCAGTATGTCAGTGTGCGTGGTGTACTATTCTTCATACTGCCAAAAAGACTTCAGCTCTAAACTATATAACGATATTTATATTGTTGTAAACTTTGTCGTATTACGTGGCAGTATTATGTCTTATAATGTGGCTTATTATCTTGGCCTTATGTAGCCGTACACTCTAAGGTCCCATGGAGTACGAGGAAGAGGACAAGCACCCAGAAACAGAAGAAGGGCTTGACGTGAAAGCTCTTAGAGGTTCTTGTAGAGAGGCTTATGTAGAGGTATTTATAGAGTCCCACCAAGGATTCAACACTGTTGAGGCATCAATTATCTACAATTTCATGTCATGTTCCTGCTATGATAGTCTATAAACCAAGCACTCACTCCATGTAAGACAAACATCGCTCCACCAAGATCAGTTTTATACGGCTTGTAACTTTTACAAGCTTCTCAACAAGCAAATGTGAAGGACAAACTCATGATGTTCTCTAAAGTGTATCCTGGAGGATGTACAGTTTGTGTAGAGGCAGCCACCGTCATGTCCCAGGCATCCACAAAGCCCACGTTGGTCCCTCGAAAGACTTCTCGTAGAACCAGATATTGGGTATATCCATGAAAGTCCCCGTATATTTCATTGAAAGCAATCCCTTCTCTAGTGTTCTCCGTCTTGATGATGACCTTGGTGTCAGGACTCCTTAGGAAGAGTCGTTCCACCGCTCTACGGATGTTGATCGCTCGTCTGATGAAGAGCTTTAGCGGTAACTGTCGAAAGTGTTGTCCCATGGTAATAACAAAGATGGTGTTGTTCCCCCCAGCCCGTTGGTCAATCTGACGGCTCGTGTACATGTCCTCTTTGAAGTAGTAGAACATGAAGCTTTCTAGTGGGAAGCCGTGCCTTTTGTAGGAGACATAAATGTCCTTATCCATGTTCAGAGCCTCAAGCGTCTTCTCCCAAAAACGCCATCCAGTCTCGTGATAACGGAAATATTTCACTACTAAAGGAGAAGGAACAAAAGGAGGATGACAATGCAAGACACCGTTGAGAGTCACGTGGGTAAGTCAAGGTTCTTGATATGGGATGGATTTTGAACATCTTTGATGGTCTACAGAAGGATTAACCACAATATTCCTGGTCATCTAGTACAATAAAGTGGTGACTAATAAGATCACTGGTGGTCTAGGGCAGTGAAGATGTCTACTTCTTGTAGAGAGGACTGAAAAACTCATCTGTGGCTGTGGGCTGAGCTTATAGTATCAGTGAAGTACTGAAAGGTGTTGGACTTTCTTGGTGTAACATCAGTGGACCATCTGTGACCCCCCCTATGAGCATGGTACTGAGACACTCATCCTCCGTACAGTCCTGTGAACCCATGACATCTACTTGTCCTAATGCAAGTAGTCTTTCCCGATCTTAGGTGTATCTAAACAATGTGGCACATACCAATGAAGGCACCTACCACTCAGGGAAGCTACCTGAACTATGAGGAACCTATTTTACAACAAGGGTGTCCACATAGTTCTGTCTATATTATGGGCCTGGCTACTGAACCTCTCCCTTTGGTACCATAGAGTATCTCTCAAGCAACCTCAGTCATGTTACGGAGACTACTCTAAGAGGTAGCAACACAACATAAAGTATGAATATCAGGTGACCACGTAGACGATATCTTCAGGAGTCGCTCCAAGCAGCTACTTTTTGGGTAGCTCTCCTACTAGTGTCTACAGTTCCCTACCAGAACACCATACATCAGGGTTAATTTATACACTATGTCCTGTATGTAGGGTCATCGGTGACACTTACTCTTGATGGTCTCGGTGAAGTGCATGATGTATTGTCGTAACGTGGAATCTCCGATGAGGAAGAGGTTCTTCCCCTGCAGACACTTAATGTAGTCATCGCCCGTTTTATAGACATTCATGTTACAGTACATGGGGTACCAGGTCTTGTTGTAGAAGTATCCGCTGGGGAAGGGAGAGGACATCCCCGGTTGACATTTTACATTTGGAGCTGGAGGATGAACTGAGCAAAAATAATAAAAAAAATATACATTATTGTGGAAAATATCTTTCTACCCTGCTCCAGAATGACTGGAAATTGTGAGGCAATGAAGTAGGAACCGGGGGCCTTCATGTCTTTTCTCCTACTAGAGGACCTGATCCACCATCAGAATCCATCATGACAAACCAGGGACTTACCCATAGATCCAGGCACCGGGACTGTGGGAATCTTCCTCATCATCATCTATGTCATATTTATTTATTCGTCTTTTCTTATTTTTGTTCTCTTTCTCTTCTCTCATCTCTCTCTCCACTATCTTTATGGTCCTACACCTCCATATGGGGATGGGGATATGTGGATGGTGATGTATCTGGGTCAGGTTTTCATGAGATTTCTTTAGAGGGTGGAGGACCCATGTTGTTCCTCCTACAAGACGCTTCTTCTATCATTATCCTTGTGAGTTTCCAGCCTGCCGTGACTATCCTGATGCTCATCCTCCCCCTGACCTGACTTGACCTTTATGACCATATTATAACTTGATGTTGGGTCGGTTCTGACCACGGTTGTGGGGAAAGGGGGATGGGGCGGTTCAGTTGATAATCAGTTATTGTGTGACGCCAGGTTATGCCAAATATGTTCCCCATATAAGTCAAGTCCTTGTGAACCTTGATAATTGCTTGTTGATTATTAACATAGGTAGTAGAACAGTCGTCACCATGAATCTTCTTGTAAAATCCGTTTTAATGTAAAATACTCACATAATGGGTAATGGAAGGTCGTACGATGGGAGGGTAGGAAAACGTGTTGGACATCACATAGTTACACGTGATCTACAGCCGCTTCACGCTCGAGGCGCTTCATCTGATTCACTTGTGTGAAGGGAACAAACAGTGTTGTAAAAAGGACCCCCCCTAACAGCTTATCTGGACCCCCATTGGTTCGGTAATGTCTCCTAGTAGGAGGGTTCTGATGTCTCTTATTCTTTGTGTGGAGCTGCGTGCTCGGATTATTTGTATCACCTGTTGCTCTAAAAAAACTCCTTACCTAAGAGTTTGCTGAACCATCGCCCCATGTCCGTCATCTGGGAAGGGAGTTTCTGGTTTCCTCCTCATCTGAGATGGAGGCGGAGCATGCGTGATGTGACACCGCTCCGTCCCAGACTCCGTCCCGTCTCTCCTACTGTAAGGTGTGGTGTAGAGGCGGGGATCGGCACGTCTCTCCTCCTGTAAGGTGTTGCGTAGAGGTGGGGATCGGCACGTCTCTCCTCCTGTAAGGCGTGGCATAGAGGCGGGGATCGGCACGTCTCTCCTCCTGTAAGGCGTGGTGTAGAGGTGGGGATCGGCACGTCTCTCCTCCTGTAAGGCGTGGCATAGAGGCGAGGATCGGCACGTCTCTCCTCCGGTAAGGTGTTGTGTAGAGGCAGGGATCGGCACGTCTCTCGTCCTGTAAGGCGTGGCGTAGAGGCAGGGATTGGCATGTCTCTCCTCCTGTAAGGTGTGGTGTAGAGGCAGGGATCGGCACGTCTCTCCTCCTGTAAGGTGTGGTGTAGAGGCGGGGATCGGCACGTTTCTCCTCCTGTAAGGCGTGGTGTAGAGGCGGGGATCGGCACGTCTCTCCTACTGTAAGGTGTGGTGTAGAGGCGGGGATCGGCACGTCTCTCCTCCTGTAAGGCGTGGCATAGAGGCGGGGATCGGCACGTCTCTCCTCCTGTAAGGCGTGGTGTAGAGGTGGGGATCGGCACGTCTCTCCTCCTGTAAGGCGTGGCATAGAGGCGGGGATCGGCACGTCTCTCCTCCTGTAAGAAGTGGTGTAGAGGCTGGGATCGGCACGTCTCTCCTCCTGTAAGGTGTGGTGTAGAGGCGGGGATCGGCACGTCTCTCCTCCTGTAAGGCGTGGCGTAGAGACGGGGATCGGCACGTCTCTCCTCCTGTAAGGCGTGGCGTAGAGGCAGGGATCGGCACTTATCTCCTCCTGTTAGGTGTGGCATAGAGGCGGGGATCGGCATGTCTCTCCTCCTGTAAGGCGTGGTGTAGAGGCGGGGATCGGCACGTCTCTCCTCCTGTAAGGCGTGGCGTAGAGACGGGGATCGGCACGTCTCTCCTCCTGTAAGGCGTGGCGTAGGGGCAGGGATCGGCACATCTCTCCTCCTGTTAGGTGTGGCATAGAGGCGGGGATCGGCATGTCTCTCCTCCTGTAAGGCGTGGTGTAGAGGCAGGGATCAGCACGTCTCTCCTCCTGTAAGGTGTGGTGTAGAGGTGGGGATCGGCACGTCTCTCATCCTGTAAGGTGTGGCGTAGAGGTGGGGATCGGCACGTCTCTCCTCCTGTAAGGTATGGCGTAGAGGTGGGGATCGGCACGTCTCTCCTCCTGTAAGAAGTGGTGTAGAGGCTGGGATCGGCACGTCTCTCCTCCTGTAAGGTGTGGTGTAGAGGCGGGGATCGGCACGTCTCTCCTCCTGTAAGGCGTGGCGTAGAGACGGGGATCGGCACGTCTCTCCTCCTGTAAGGCGTGGCGTAGAGGCAGGGATCGGCACATCTCTCCTCCTGTTAGGTGTGGCATAGAGGCGGGGATCGGCACGTCTCTCCTCCTGTAAGGCGTGGTGTAGAGGCAGGGATCAGCACGTCTCCCCTCCTGTAAGGTGTGGTGTAGAGGTGGGGATCGGCACGTCTCTCATCCTGTAAGGTGTGGCGTAGAGGTGGGGATCGGCACGTCTCTCCTCCTGTAAGGTATGGCGTAGAGGTGGGGATCGGCACGTCTCTCCTCCTGTAAGGTGTGGCGTAGAGGTGGGGATCGGCACGTCTCTCCTCCTGTAAGGTATGGCGTAGAGGTGGGGATCGGCATGTCTCTCCTCCTGTAAGGCGTGGTGTAGAGGCAGGGATCAGCACGTCTCTCCTCCTGTAAGGTGTGGTGTAGAGGTGGGGATCGGCACGTCTCTCATCCTGTAAGGTGTGGCGTAGAGGTGGGGATCGGCACGTCTCTCCTCCTGTAAGGTATGGCGTAGAGGTGGGGATCGGCACGTCTCTCCTCCTGTAAGAAGTGGTGTAGAGGCTGGGATCGGCACGTCTCTCCTCCTGTAAGGTGTGGTGTAGAGGCGGGGATCGGCACGTCTCTCCTCCTGTAAGGCGTGGCGTAGAGACGGGGATCGGCACGTCTCTCCTCCTGTAAGGTGTGGTGTAGAGGCGGGGATCGGCACGTCTCTCCTCCTGTAAGGCGTGGCGTAAAGTCAGGGATTGGCACGTCTCTCCTCCTGTAAGGTGTGGCGTAGAGGCAGGGATCGGCACGTCTCTCCTCCTGTTAGGTGTGGCATAGAGACGGGGATCGGCACGTCTCTCCTCCTGTAAGGCGTGGTGTAGAGGTGGGGATCAGCATATCTCTCCTCCTGTAAGGCATGGTGTAGAGGCTGGGATCGGCACGTCTCTCTTCCTGTAAGGCGTGGTGTAGAGGTGGGGATCGGCACGTCTCTCCTACTGTAAGGTGTGGTGTAGAGGTGGGGATCGGCACGTCTCTCTTCCTGTAAGGTATGGCGTAGAGGTGGGGATCGGCACGTCTCTCCTCCTGTAAGAAGTGGTGTAGAGGCTGGGATCGGCACGTCTCTCCTCCTGTAAGGTGTGGTGTAGAGGCGGGGATCGTCACGTCTCTCCTCCTGTAAGGCGTGGCGTAGAGGCAGGGATCGGCACATCTCTCCTCCTGTAAGGCGTGGTGTAGAGGCAGGGATCAGCACGTCTCTCCTCCTGTAAGGTGTGCTGTAGAGGCTGGGATCGGCACGTCTCTCTTCCTGTAAGGCGTGGTGTAGAGGTGGGGATCGGCACGTCTCTCTTCCTGTAAGGCGTGGTGTAGAGGTGGGGATCGGCACGTCTTTCTTCCTGTAAGGTATGGCGTAGAGGTGGGGATCGGCACGTCTCTCCTCCTGTAAGAAGTGGTGTAGAGGCTGGGATCGGCACGTCTCTCCTCCTGTAAGGTGTGGTGTAGAGGCGGGGATCGGCACGTCTCTCCTCCTGTAAGGTGTGGTGTAGAGGCGGGGATCGGCACGTCTCTCTTCCTGTAAGGCGTGGTGTAGAGGTGGGGATCGGCACGTCTCTCCTACTGTAAGGTGTGGTGTAGAGGTGGGGATCGGCACGTCTCTCTTCCTGTAAGGTATGGCGTAGAGGTGGGGATCGGCACGTCTCTCCTCCTGTAAGAAGTGGTGTAGAGGCTGGGATCGGCACGTCTCTCCTCCTGTAAGGTGTGGTGTAGAGGCGGGGATCGTCACGTCTCTCCTCCTGTAAGGCGTGGCGTAGAGGCAGGGATCGGCACATCTCTCCTCCTGTTAGGTGTGGCATAGAGGCGGGGATCGGCATGTCTCTCCTCCTGTAAGGCGTGGTGTAGAGGCAGGGATCAGCACGTCTCTCCTCCTGTAAGGTGTGCTGTAGAGGCTGGGATCGGCACGTCTCTCTTCCTGTAAGGCGTGGTGTAGAGGTGGGGATCGGCACGTCTTTCTTCCTGTAAGGTATGGCGTAGAGGTGGGGATCGGCACGTCTCTCCTCCTGTAAGAAGTGGTGTAGAGGCTGGGATCGGCACGTCTCTCCTCCTGTAAGGTGTGGTGTAGAGGCGGGGATCGGCACGTCTCTCCTCCTGTAAGGTGTGGTGTAGAGGCGGGGATCGGCACGTCTCTCCTCCTGTAAGGCGTGGCGTAGAGGCAGGGATCGGCACATCTCTCCTCCTGTTAGGTGTGGCATAGAGGCGGGGATCGGCATGTCTCTCCTCCTGTAAGGCGTGGTGTAGAGGCAGGGATCAGCACGTCTCTCCTCCTGTAAGGTGTGGTGTAGAGGTGGGGATCGGCACGTCTCTCATCCTGTAAGGTGTGGCGTAGAGGTGGGGATCGGCACGTCTCTCCTCCTGTAAGGTATGGCGTAGAGGTGTGGATCGGCACGTCTCTCCTCCTGTAAGAAGTGGTGTAGAGGCTGGGATCGGCACGTCTCTCCTCCTGTAAGGTGTGGTGTAGAGGTGGGGATCGGCACGTCTCTCCTCCTGTAAGGTATGGCGTAGAGGTGGGGATCGGCATGTCTCTCCTCCTGTAAGGCGTGGTGTAGAGGCAGGGATCAGCACGTCTCTCCTCCTGTAAGGTGTGGTGTAGAGGTGGGGATTGGCACGTCTCTCATCCTGTAAGGTGTGGCGTAGAGGTGGGGATCGGCACGTCTCTCCTCCTGTAAGGTATGGCGTAGAGGTGGGGATCGGCACGTCTCTCCTCCTGTAAGAAGTGGTGTAGAGGCTGGGATCGGCACGTCTCTCCTCCTGTAAGGTGTGGTGTAGAGGCGGGGATCGGCA
This sequence comes from Engystomops pustulosus, assembly GCF_040894005.1. Lineage (NCBI taxonomy): Eukaryota > Metazoa > Chordata > Amphibia > Anura > Leptodactylidae > Engystomops > Engystomops pustulosus. The sequence goes on from NC_092418.1 coordinate 14,800,047, forward strand.
CGTCTCTCCTCCTGTAAGGCGTGGCGTAGAGACGGGGATCGGCACGTCTCTCCTCCTGTAAGGTGTGGTGTAGAGGCGGGGATCGGCACGTCTCTCCTCCTGTAAGGCGTGGCGTAAAGTCAGGGATTGGCACGTCTCTCCTCCTGTAAGGTGTGGCGTAAAGGCAGGGATCGGCACGTCTCTCCTCCTGTTAGGTGTGGCATAGAGGCGGGGATCGGCACGTCTCTCCTCCTGTAAGGCGTGGTGTAGAGGCAGGGATCGGCACGTCTCTCTTCCTGTAAGGCGTGGTGTAGAGGTGGGGATCGGCACGTCTCTCCTACTGTAAGGTGTGGTGTAGAGGTGGGGATCGGCACGTCTCTCTTCCTGTAAGGTATGGCGTAGAGGTGGGGATCGGCACGTCTCTCCTCCTGTAAGAAGTGGTGTAGAGGCTGGGATCGGCACGTCTCTCCTCCTGTAAGGTGTGGTGTAGAGGCGGGGATCGGCACGTCTCTCCTCCTGTAAGGCGTGGCGTAGAGACGGGGATCGGCACGTCTCTCCTCCTGTAAGGCGTGGCGTAGAGGCAGGGATCGGCACATCTCTCCTCCTGTTAGGTGTGGCATAGAGGCGGGGATCGGCACGTCTCTCCTCCTGTAAGGCGTGGTGTAGAGGCAGGGATCAGCACGTCTCTCCTCCTGTAAGGTGTGGTGTAGAGGTGGGGATCGGCACGTCTCTCATCCTGTAAGGTGTGGCGTAGAGGTGGGGATCGGCACGTCTCTCATCCTGTAAGGTGTGGCGTAGAGGTGGGGATCGGCACGTCTCTCCTCCTGTAAGGTGTGGCGTAGAGGTGGGGATCGGCACGTCTCTCCTCCTGTAAGGTATGGCGTAGAGGTGGGGATCGGCATGTCTCTCCTCCTGTAAGGCGTGGTGTAGAGGCAGGGATCAGCACGTCTCTCCTCCTGTAAGGTGTGGTGTAGAGGAGGGGATCGGCACGTCTCTCATCCTGTAAGGTGTGGCGTAGAGGTGGGGATCGGCACGTCTCTCCTCCTGTAAGGTGTGGCGTAGAGGTGGGGATCGGCACGTCTCTCCTCCTGTAAGGTATGGCGTAGAGGTGGGGATCGGCACGTCTCTCCTCCTGTAAGAAGTGGTGTAGAGGCTGGGATCGGCACGTCTCTCCTCCTGTAAGGTGTGGTGTAGAGGCGGGGATCGGCACGTCTCTCCTCCTGTAAGGCGTGGCGTAGAGACGGGGATCGGCACGTCTCTCCTCCTGTAAGGCGTGGCGTAGAGTCAGGGATTGGCACGTCTCTCCTCCTGTAAGGTGTGGCGTAGAGGCAGGGATCGGCACGTCTCTCCTCCTGTTAGGTGTGGCATAGAGGCGGGGATCGGCTCGTCTCTCCTCCTGTAAGGCGTGGTGTAGAGGCAGGGATCAGCACGTCTCTCCTCCTGTAAGGCGTGGTGTAGAGGTGGGGATCGGCATATCTCTCCTCCTGTAAGGCATGGTGTAGAGGCTGGGATCGGCACGTCTCTCTTCCTGTAAGGCGTGGTGTAGAGGTGGGGATCGGCACGTCTCTCATCCTGTAAGGTGTGGTGTAGAGGTGGGGATCGGCACGTCTCTCTTCCTGTAAGGTATGGCGTAGAGGTGGGGATCGGCACGTCTCTCCTCCTGTAAGAAGTGGTGTAGAGGCTGGGATCGGCACGTCTCTCCTCCTGTAAGGTGTGGTGTAGAGGTGGGGATCGGCACGTCTCTCATCCTGTAAGGTGTGGCGTAGAGGCGGGGATCGGCACGTCTCTCCTCCTGTAAGGCGTGGCGTAGAGACGGGGATCGGCACGTCTCTCCTCCTGTAAGGCGTGGCGTAGAGGCAGGGATCGGCACATCTCTCCTCCTGTTAGGTGTGGCATAGAGGCGGGGATCGGCACGTCTCTCCTCCTGTAAGGCGTGGTGTAGAGGTGGGGATCGGCATGTCTCTCCTCCTGTAAGGCGTGGTGTAGAGGCAGGGATCAGCACGTCTCTCCTCCTGTAAGGTGTGGTGTAGAGGAGGGGATCGGCACGTCTCTCATCCTGTAAGGTGTGGCGTAGAGGTGGGGATCGGCACGTCTCTCCTCCTGTAAGGTATGGCGTAGAGGTGGGGATCGGCACGTCTCTCCTCCTGTAAGAAGTGGTGTAGAGGCTGGGATCGGCACGTCTCTCCTCCTGTAAGGTGTGGTGTAGAGGCGGGGATCGGCACGTCTCTCCTCCTGTAAAACGTGGCGTAGAGACGGGGATCGGCACGTCTCTCCTCCTGTAAGGTGTGGTGTAGAGGCGGGGATCGGCACGTCTCTCCTCCTGTAAGGCGTGGCGTAGAGTCAGGGATTGCCACGTCTCTCCTCCTGTAAGGTGTGGCGTAGAGGCAGGGATCGGCACGTCTCTCCTCCTGTTAGGTGTGGCATAGAGGCGGGGATCGGCTCGTCTCTCCTCCTGTAAGGCGTGGTGTAGAGGCAGGGATCAGCACGTCTCTCCTCCTGTAAGGCGTGGTGTAGAGGTGGGGATCGGCATATCTCTCCTCCTGTAAGGCATGGTGTAGAGGCTGGGATCGGCACGTCTCTCTTCCTGTAAGGCGTGGTGTAGAGGTGGGGATCGGCACGTCTCTCATCCTGTAAGGTGTGGTGTAGAGGTGGGGATCGGCACGTCTCTCTTCCTGTAAGGTATGGCGTAGAGGTGGGGATCGGCACGTCTCTCCTCCTGTAAGAAGTGGTGTAGAGGCTGGGATCGGCACGTCTCTCCTCCTGTAAGGTGTGGTGTAGAGGTGGGGATCGGCACGTCTCTCATCCTGTAAGGTGTGGCGTAGAGGCGGGGATCGGCACGTCTCTCCTCCTGTAAGGCGTGGCGTAGAGACGGGGATCGGCACGTCTCTCCTCCTGTAAGGCGTGGCGTAGAGGCAGGGATCGGCACATCTCTCCTCCTGTTAGGTGTGGCATAGAGGCGGGGATCGGCACGTCTCTCCTCCTGTAAGGCGTGGTGTAGAGGCAGGGATCAGCACGTCTCTCCTCCTGTAAGGTGTGGTGTAGAGGTGGGGATCGGCACGTCTCTCATCCTGTAAGGTGTGGCGTAGAGGTGGGGATCGGCACGTCTCTCCTCCTGTAAGGTATGGCGTAGAGGTGGGGATCGGCACGTCTCTCCTCCTGTAAGGTGTGGTGTAGAGGTGGGGATCGGCACGTCTCTCATCCTGTAAGGTGTGGCGTAGAGGTGGGGATCGGCACGTCTCTCCTCCTGTAAGGTATGGCGTAGAGGTGGGGATCGGCACGTCTCTCCTCCTGTAAGAAGTGGTGTAGAGGCTGGGATCGGCACGTCTCTCCTCCTGTAAGAAGTGGTGTAGAGGCTGGGATCGGCACGTCTCTCCTCCTGTAAGGTGTGGTGTAGAGGCGGGGATCGGCACGTCTCTCCTCCTGTAAGGCGTGGCGTAGAGACGGGGATCGGCACGTCTCTCCTCCTGTAAGGTGTGGTGTAGAGGCGGGGATCGGCACGTCTCTCCTCCTGTAAGGCGTGGCGTAGAGTCAGGGATTGGCACGTCTCTCCTCCTGTAAGGTGTGGCGTAGAGGCAGGGATCGGCACATCTCTCCTCCTGTTAGGTGTGGCATAGAGGCGGGGATCGGCACGTCTCTCCTCCTGTAAGGCGTGGTGTAGAGGCAGGGATCAGCACGTCTCTCCTCCTGTAAGGCGTGGTGTAGAGGTGGGGATCGGCATATCTCTCCTCCTGTAAGGCATGGTGTAGAGGCTGGGATCGGCACGTCTCTCTTCCTGTAAGGCGTGGTGTAGAGGTGGGGATCGGCACGTCTCTCCTACTGTAAGGTGTGGTGTAGAGGTGGGGATCGGCACGTCTCTCTTCCTGTAAGGCGTGGCGTAGCGGCGGGGATTGGCACGTCTCTCCTCCTGTTAGGTGTGGCGTAGAGCGGGGATCGGCACGTCTCTCCTCCTGTAAGGCGTGGCGTATAGGTGGGGATCGGCACATCTTTCCTCCTGTAAGGCGTGGCGTAGAGGTGGGGATCGGCACGTCTCTCCTCCTGTAAGGTGTGGTGTAGAGGTGGGGATCGGCACGTCTCTCATCCTGTAAGGTGTGGCGTAGAGGTGGGGATCGGCACGTCTCTCCTCCTGTAAGGTATGGCGTAGAGGTGGGGATCGGCACGTCTCTCCTCCTGTAAGGTGTGGCGTAGAGGTAGGGATCGGCACGTCCCGGTATACAGGAGTATAAACCTTCATTAGCTATTGCGTCTCCATTTATAAATCGCTACGTTCTCTTACAAAAGGGGATGCTAGTTGTAATGGTGTGATCGTAGCCCCATCGTAGCATGTGTAAGGTCAACAACCCAACCTCTTTCACAATCTATGGATTGGCTCTTAAGACCTGCCCTGATCAATTTCCCCTCATATATTAAAGATAATAATCATTTTTGGATACAGTGAGAGACATAGGGGGAGATTTATCTGAAGTGTCTGAGGTAAAACTGTTCAAGTTTTCCATGGAAACCAATCAGAGCTCAGCTTTCATTTTCCCACAGCTGTTTATAGAATTAAAGGTGAGCTCTGATTGGTTTCCCTGGGAAACTATAACAGTTTTACCTCAGAAACTTCTTTCTTATAAATCTCCCCCATAGCTATCTATCCAAAAAGTGTCTGAGGTAAAACTGTTCTAGTTGTCCATGGAAACCAATCAGAGGTCAGCTTTCATTCTATAAACAGCTGTGAGATAATGAAAGCTGAGCTCTGATTGGTTGCAGTGGGCAACTAGAACAGTTCTGCCCTCAGACACTTCTAATAAATCTCCCCCACAGAGGGGCAAGTCGGAGTGATGTCTATAGATGTGATGTCTATAGATGTTGCAAGTCTGTACACAAGAATTCCTTATGAGGAAGACATTGGGGCAGATTTACTTACCCGGTCCATTCGCGATCCAGCGGCGTGTTCTCTGAGGTGGATTCAGGTCCACCAGGTGTCACTGCTGCGCTGAAGTCCGCCGAGGTCCACCGGAGTCCACGATCCATTGCTGGGTGAAGGTAAGCGCGTGCCCAGCGACACTTTTTTTTAAAATATGCGGCGTTTTTTCCGAATCTGTCGGGTTTTTGTTCGGCCACGCCCCCCCGATTTCCGTCGCGTGCATGCCGGCGCCGATGCGCCACAATCTGATCGCGTGCGCCAAAATCCCGGGGCAATTCAGGAAAAATCGGCGCAAATCGGAAATATTTGGGTAACACGTCGGGAAAACGCGAATCATGCCCTTAGTAAATGACCCCCATTGCAGCCAAGTTTTAGACGTCTTGGTGGAAATTCTTGACGATAAATTGGAAACCCGGATGTTTAGAGAAAGCTCTTCCAGGATTGCATTGTTACATTTCCAGAGTTATCACCCGTGTGACCTAACAAAGCCTCCGCCATATGGACGATATATCAGACTAAACGCATCAGTAGCGCCCAGGAAGGTTTCTCCGCACAGGCAGAAGAATTAAAAGGGAGATTAAGAGGAAGCGGCTATTCGGATATCTTCAGGAGGCTTTTGTAAGAGCCTTAGGAACTAGTGAAAAACTACTGGAAAACGTATAAGGGAAAAGGTGATCTACCGAAACCAGATAATAATAGATTTGTTTTTTCCTTCAATTACACTCCACAAGCAGAAAAAATGACAAAAAGCCATAAGAACCAATTGGCAAATAATAGAAAAAGATGGAGATTGAACAGGAAAGACAAGTTCAGGGCCCTCATCACATATCATAGGGGGGGAAACTATAAGAACAGAAATATTATCAAGTAGTTTTAACCCTCCTAAGGAGCATTGGATAAGCACAAATTCACCTAAAGGTAATTTGCCCTGTGGTAGATGTAACCACTGTACAAAGAATATCCTGCAGAGGTCATGAGATTACACGCGATCCAGCGGCGCGTTCTCTGCGGTGGATTCGGGTCCGACAGGGATTCACTAAGGTAGTTCCTCCGACGTCCACCAGGTGGCGCTGCTGCGCTGAAGTTCCCCGGAATGCACTGATCTCCACCAAGCCGGACTGAGTGAAGGTAAGCGCGAGTCCCGCAACACTTTTTTTTTAAATGCGGCGGTTTTTCCGAATCCGTCGGGTTTTCGTTCGGCCACTCCCCCAATTTCCGTCGCGTGCATGCCAGCGCCGATGCGCCACAATCTGATCGCGTGCGCCAAAATCCCAGGGCAATTCAGGGAAAATCGACGCAAATCGGAAATATTCGGGTAACGCAAATCGGGCCCTTAGTAAATGACCCCCAATGGATCCCATGCAGGAGCACCTACGTGGTGTATATAGTCCTATGTGCATGCAAGAGATTTTCCATAGGTAAAACAATACAGAGTTTGTACACAAGATTCAGTGAACATATAAGATCGATAAAAACAGGGAGCGGAGTTCCAAGACTGATAGAGCATATAGGAAGGTGTTGTATCTCCAATCCTACAGCCATGTTTTGTGCAGGTGTAGAACATGTTCCCATCCCAAACGTATGAGGTGATCGTCATCGGTTATTGTTACAAAGAGAAGGGAAATGGAATTTGTGTCCATCAGGTGTAAATGATAAACTGGACATGAGGGTTTCTCTATAGAGAGTAATACAAGTAACACGAGAAGTAAGGACACCGACCTCCACAGTCTTATCCTTGTTAGTCACAGAGTAATAAAAAGACTAAACAAGGATGACAAATTTCCTTTTATAACAATATGTTCTAAAAACTTGTATTGATACTTACACCCACCATTACAACTAACATCCCCCGTTTGTCAAAAAATGTAGCGTTATAAATGGAGACGCAATAGCTAATGAAGATTTATACTCCTATATACCGGGACGTCCACATCCCCACCTCTACGCCACGCCTTACAGGAGGAGAGACATGCCGATCCCGCCTCTACACCACACCTTACAGGAGGAGAGACGTGCCAATCCCTGCCCCTTCGCCACTTCTTACAGGAAGAGAGACGTGCCAATCCCAGACTCTACGCCACGCCTTACAGGAGGAGAGACGTGCCGATCCCTGACCCTCCTCCACCCATTACAGGAGGAGAGACGTGCTGGTCCCCGCCTCTACGCCACGCCTCACAGGAGGAGAGAAGTGCCGATCCCTGCTCCTCCTCCACGCCTTACAGGAGGAGAGACGTGCCGATCCCCACCTCTACACCACGCCTTACAGGAGGAGAGATGTGCCGATCCCAGCCTCTACACCACGCCTTACAGGAGGAGAGACGTGCTGATCCCCGACTCTACGCCATGCCTTACAGGAGGAGAGACGTGCCAATCCCTGTCCCTCTGCCACGCCTTACAGGAGGAGAGACATGCCGATCCCTGCCTCTACACAACACCTTACAGGAGGAGAGACGTGCCAATCCCCACGTCTACACCACGCCTTACAAGAGGCGAGACGTGCCGAACCCTGCCTCTACACAACACCTTACAGGAGGAGAGATGTGCCGATCCCTGCCCCTCCGCCACTTCTTACAGGAGGAGAGACGTGCCAATCCCCGACTCTATGCCACTTCTTACAGGAGGAGAGACGTGCCGATCCCCGCCTCTACGCCACGCCTTACTGGAGGAGAGACGTGCCGATCCCCACCTCTACACCACGCCTTACAGGAGGAGAGACGTGCCAATCCTTGACTCTACGCCATGCCTTACAGGAGGAGAGACGTGCCGATCCCCACCTCTACGCCACGCCTTACAAGAGGAGAGATGTGCTGATCCCCGTCTCTACACCAACCTTACAGGAGGAGAGACGTGCCGATCCCCACCTCTACGCCATGCCTTACAGGAGGAGAGACGTGCCGATCCCCACCTCTACACCACGCTTTACAGGAAGAGAGAGACGTGCCAATCCTTGACTCTACGCCATGCCTTACAGGAGGAGAGACGTGCCGATCCCTGCCCCTCTTCCACGCCTTAGAGGAAGAGAGACGTGCTGATCCCCGCCTCTACGCCACTCCTTACAGGAGGAGAGACGTGCCGATCCCCACCTCTACGCCACGCCTTACAAGAGGAGAGATGTGCCGATCCCCGCCTCTACACCAGCCTTACAGGAGGAGAGACGTGCCGATCCCCACCTCTACGCCATGCCTTATAGGAGGAGAGTCGTGTCGATCCCCTCCTCTACGCCACGCCTTATAGGAGGAGAGACGTGCCGATCCCCTCCTCTATGCCACGCCTTACAGGAGGAGACACGTGCCGATCCCCGTCTCTACGCCACGCCTTACAGGAGGAGAGACGTGCCGATCCCCGCCTCTACGCCACGCCTTACAGGAGGAGAGATGCCATTCCTGCCCTCAGGTTTGGGAAGGAGTGTAATCACATCACACATACTCGCCATCTTGGATGAGGACGGAGACCGGCAACTCCCTTCCCAGATGACGGACGTGGAGGCAATGTTTAGCAAACTCTTAGATAAGGAGTTTTTTTAGAGCAACAGGTGATACAAATAATCTGAGCGCACACCTCCAAACAAAGAATAAGAGACATCAGAACCCTCCTACTAGGAGACATTACCGAACCAATGGGGTCCAGATAAGCTGTTAGGGGGGCCCCTTTTACAACACTGTTTGTTCCCTTCACACAAGTCAATCAGATGAAGCGCCTCGAGCGTGAAGCGGCTGTAGATCACGTGTAACTATGTGATGTCCAACATGTTTCCTACCCTCCCATCGAACGACCTTCCATTACCCATTTTACAAGACGACTCATGGTGACGGCCGTTCTACTAGATTTTCTACTACATATGTATGGACATTGCTTTCCTATTAAAATACATTTTATAAAATGTATTTCATGTTTGTGATGTTACTAATATTTATTTTCTATATGGATTATTTTACTTGTTTATTTCCCTAGTTTGCCTTCTGTTGAAAGCAAAAATTAATTGATTTTTGCTTCAAGCAGCTTAGGTGTAATGCAGAAAAAGGAACCCAAAGACAGCGTATCCTAACACTGAGCTACCATGAATGCCCTGCCTGCTTGCCTCTGCATATCCTAAGCCATACAAGACAACTAGATGACAGTCCCTCCCTACACCAAAGTGAAAACACAAAACACAAGGACAAACAATACAACAAATAAGAAAGGTTTAAGTTTAATAACAATTAATTGATCTTAAGAAAGGTCACCAAGCTGGGTCACAACAGAGAGGAAAGATCAGTACAGAATTACTAGACAGGTGTGAGGTCCAAGAAAACAAGAAAGTCAACATACTAAAGACCAAGATACAAATAGCACGAAGATGAGCTGATAAGAAAACAGAATGAAAGGTGGGCAGGACTGATAAGTGATCTCTAGGACCCAGGCTCCAAGGTGATTGGGCCAGAGGTCAGAGATCCAGAGAAGTGAGGAGCTGTCAATCACTAAGGGTAAACTACTGCTGGGACAAGCTAAGATCCAGGACAGAACAGATTTGGTGCTGAATCAATCAAAGCAGCACAGTAAGTAAACCCAAGTCCACATTTGGGACACAGAGATAAAATCAGCGCCTCCTTAGTCGCACGTTACATCAGGACATATGACTAAAATGGAGTTATATTTCACATAGTTTGTTTCTTAATTTGATCAAGTTTGAAAAACTAGTAGCATCAAAACAAGTAAAATACAAGCACTTACTATTACAATCAGTGACCACAATTTTCTCCAAACTTTTGGCCATTTCCACACCAACATTGGACCTTTAAAGAAAAATAGCGTAAGAATACATTTTGGAGCCACATTTGGATGTGTCATAATGGCCTCCATGTGCAAAATTAGGAGATTTGCCTAATTACATTGCGGTGTAGGGACTCCATATACTTCCTTTATGTATCTCCCCTGCTGCACAGGAATCTCATTCCGGGAAATTCCTTTCCCTATCATATCTGACCTGTCCTCATTGTCTTTGTGGATGTATTATATGACCCATGAATGGTTCCAGTCTGCACTTATACATTTATATTATACATTACATTATTACATTATAGATTTATTTATACAGGGGCTTCTCAATTAATTAGAAAATCAGCAAAACATTTTTTTAGGGAGTTCAATTCAGAAATTGAATTTCATATATTATATGGAGTAATTACAAGAAGAGGGAACTTTTAGTGTTTATTTTGGTAATTATGGTTACAGCCAAGGAAAAGCCCAAATTATATAAAAAAAACCAACTGTATAAAATGTTTGAGAGGTGTTATGGCATGGAGGGATCAGATGATGGAGCTGCAGGGGTGTTATGGCATGGATTGATCAGCTGATGGTGCTGGAGAGGAGTTATGGCATGGAGGGATCAGCTGATGGTGCTGGAGAGGAGTTATGGCATGGAGGGATCAGCTGATGGAGCTGGAGAGGTGTTATGGCATGGAGGGATCAGCTGATGGTGCTGGAGAGCAGTTATGGCATGGAGGGATCAGCTGATGGAGCTGGAGAGGTGTTATGGCATGGAGGGATTAGCTGATGGTGCTGGAGAGGAGTTATGGCATGGAGGGATCAGCTGATAGTGCTGGAGATGAGTTATGGCATGGAGGGATCAGCTGATGGGGCTGCAGAGGTGTTATGGCATGGATGGATCAGCTGATGGAGCTGCAGAGGTTTTATGGCATGGAGGTATCAGCTGATGGGGCTGCAGAGGTGTTATGGCATGGAGGGATCAGCTGATGGTTCTGCAGAGGTGTTATTGTATGGAGGAATCAGCTGATGGTTCTGGAGATGAGTTATGGCATGGAGGGATCAGCTGATGGTGCTGCAGAGGTGTTATGGCATGGAGGGATCAGCTGATGGTGCTGGAGAGGAGTTATGGCATGGAGGGATCAGCTGATGGAGCTGCAGAGATGTTATGGCATGGAGGGATTAGCTGATGGTGCTGCAGAGGTGTTATGGCATGGAGGGATCAGCTGATGGAGCTGCAGAGATGTTATGGCATGGAGGGATCAGCTGATGGAGCTGCAGAGGTGTTATGGCATTGAGGGATCAGCTGATGGAGCTGCAGAGATGTTAAGGCATGGAGGGATCAGCTGATGGAGCTGCAGAGGAGTTATGGCATGGAGGGATCAGCTGATGGAGCTGCAGAGGTGTTATGGCATGGAGGGATCAGCTGATGGCGCTGCAGAGGTGTTATGGCATGGATGGATCAGCTGATGGAGCTGCAGAGGTTTAATGGCATGGAGGGATCAGCTGATGGTGCTGGAGATGAGTTATGGCATGGAGGGATCAGCTGATGGGGCTGCAGAGGTGTTATGGCATGGAGGGATCAGCTGATGGAGCTGCAGAGGTTTTATGGCATGGAGGGATCAGCTTATGGAGCTGCAGAGGTGTTATGGCATGGAGGGATCAGCTGATGGTGCTGCAGAGGTGTTATGGTATGGAGGAATCAGCTGATGGTTCTGGAGATGAGTTACGGCATGGAGGGATCAGCTGATGGAGCTGCAGAGATGTTAAGGTATGGAGGGATCAGCTGATGGAGCTGCAGAGGTGTTATGGCATGGAGGGATCAGCTGATGGAGCTGCAGAGATATTATGGCATGGAGGAATCAGCTGATGGAGCTGCAGAGGTGTTATGGCACAGAGGGATCAGCTGATGGAGCTGCAGAGATGTTGTGGCATGGAGGGATCAGCTGATGGAGCTGCAGAGATGTTGTGGCATGGAGGGATCAGCTGATGGCACTGCAGAGGTGTTATGGCATGGAGGGATCAGCTGATGGAGCTGCAGAGATGTTATGGCATGGAGGGATTAGCTGATGGTGCTGCAGATGTGTTATGGCATGGAGGGATCAGCTGATGGAGCTGCAGAGATGTTATGGCATGGAGGGATCAGCTGATGGAGCTGCAGAGATGTTAAGGCATGGAGGGATCAGCTGATGGAGCTGCAGAGGTGTTATGGCATGGAGGGATCAGCTGATGGAGCTGCAGAGATATTATGGCATGGAGGAATCAGCTGATGGAGCTGCAGAGGTGTTATGGCACAGAGGGATCAGCTGATGGAGCTGCAGAGATGTTGTGGCATGGAGGGATCAGATGATGGAGCTGCAGAGATGTTGTGGCATGGAGGGATCAGCTGATGGCACTGCAGAGGTGTTATGGCATGGAGGGATCAGATGATGGCCCTGCAGAGGTGTTATGGCATGGAAGAATCAGCTGATGGAGCTGCAGAGGTGTTATGGCATGGAGGGATCAGCTGATGGAGCTGCAGAGGTGTTATGGCATGGAGGGATCAGCTGTTGGAGCTGCAGAGATATTATGGCATGGAGGAATCAGCTGATGGAGCTGCAGAGGTGTTATGGCATGGAGGGATCAGCTGATGGCACTGCAGAGGTGTTATGGCACAGAGGGATCAGCTGATGGAGCTGCAGAGATGTTATGGCATGGAGGGATCAGCTGATGGAGCTGCAGAGATGTTATGGCATGGAGGGATTAGCTAATGGTGCTGCAGAGGTGTTATGGCATGGAGGGATCAGCTGATGGAGCTGCAGAGATGTTATGGCATGGAGGGATCAGCTGATGGAGCTGCAGAGGTGTTATGGCATTGAGGGATCAGCTGATGGAGCTGCAGAGATGTTAAGGCATGGAGGGATCAGCTGATGGCGCTGCAGAGGTGTTATGGCATGGATGGATCAGCTGATGGAGCTGCAGAGGTTTTATGGCATGGAGGGATCAGCTGATGGTGCTGGAGATGAGTTATGGCATGGAGGGATTAGCTGATGGGGCTGCAGAGGTGTTATGGCATGGAGGGATCAGCTGATGGAGCTGCAGAGGTTTTATGGCATGGAGGGATCAGCTGATGGAGCTGCAGAGGTGTTATGGCATGGAGGGATCAGCTGATGGTGCTGCAGAGGTGTTATGGTATGGAGGAATCAGCTGATGGTTCTGGAGATGAGTTACGGCATGGAGGGATCAGCTGATGGTGCTGCAGAGGTGTTATGGCATGGAAGGATCAGCTGATGGTGCTGGAGAGGAGTTATGGCATGGAGGGATCAGCTGATGGAGCTGCAGAGATGTTATGGCATGGAGGGATTAGCTGATGGTGCTGCAGATGTGTTATGGCATGGAGGGATCAGCTGATGGAGCTGCAGAGATGTTATGGCATGGAGGGATCAGCTGATGGAGCTGCAGAGATGTTAAGGCATGGAGGGATCAGCTGATGGAGCTGCAGAGATATTATGGCATGGAGGAATCAGCTGATGGAGCTGCAGAGATGTTGTGGCATGGAGGGATCAGCTGATGGCACTGCAGAGGTGTTATGGCATGGAGGGATCAGATGATGGCCCTGCAGAGGTGTTATGGCATGGAAGAATCAGCTGATGGAGCTGCAGAGGTGTTATGGCATGGAGGGATCAGCTGATGGAGCTGCAGAGGTGTTATGGCATGGAGGGAACAGCTGATGGAGCTGCAGAGATATTATGGCATGGAGGAATCAGCTGATGGTGCTGCAGAGGTGTTATGGCATGGAGGGATCAGCTGATGGCACTGCAGAGGTGTTATGGCACAGAGGGATCAGATGATGGCCCTGCGAGGTGTTATGGCATGGAAGAATCAGCTGATGGAGCTGCAGAGGTGTTATGGCATGGAGGGATCAGCTGATGGAGCTGCAGAGGTGTTATGGCATGGAGGGATCAGCTGATGGCACTGCAGAGGTGTTATGGCACAGAGGGATCAGCTGATGGAGCTGCAGAGATATTATGGCATGGAGGGATCAGCTGATGGAGCTGCAGAGATGTTGTGGCATGGAGGGATCAGCTGATGGCACTGCAGAGGTGTTATGGCATGGAGGGATCAGATGATGGCCCTGCAGAGGTGTTATGGCATGGAAGAATCAGCTGATGGAGCTGCAGAGGTGTTATGGCATGGAGGGATCAGCTGATGGAGCTGCAGAGGTGTTATGGCATGGAGGGAACAGCTGATGGAGCTGCAGAGATATTATGGCATGGAGGAATCAGCTGATGGAGCTGCAGAGGTGTTATGGCATGGAGGGATCAGCTGATGGCACTGCAGAGGTGTTATGGCACAGAGGGATCAGCTGATGGAGCTGCAGAGATGTTATGGCATGGAGGGATCAGCTGATGGCACTTAAGAGGTGTTATGGCATGGAGGGATCAGATGATGGCCCTGCGAGGTGTTATGGCATGGAAGAATCAGCTGATGGAGCTGCAGAGGTGTTATGGCATGGAGGGATCAGCTGATGGAGCTGCAGAGGTGTTATGGCATGGAGGGATCAGCTGATGGCACTGCAGAGGTTTTATGGCACAGAGGGATCAGCTGATGGAGCTGCAGAGATATTATGGCATGGAGGGATCAGCTGATGGTACTGCAGAGGTGTTATGGCATGGAGGGGTCAGCTGGGGGCACTGCAGATGTGTTATGGCATGGAAGGATCAGCTTATGGTGCTGCAGAGGTGTTATGGCATGGAGGAATCAGCTGATCGTGCTGGAGAGGTGTTATGGCATGGAGGGATCAGCTGATGGCGCTGCAGAGGTGTTATGGCATGGAGGGATCAGCTGATGGCACTGCAGAGGTGTTATGGCTTGGAGGAATCAGCTGATGGTGCTCCAGAGGTGTTATGGCATGGAGGGATCAGCTGATGGCACTGCAGAGGTGTTATGGCATGGAGGGATCAGCTGATGGGGCTGCAGAGATGTTATGGCATGGAGGGATCAGCTGATGGAGCTGCAGAGGTGTTATGGCATGGAGGAATTAGCTGATGGTGCTCCAGAGGTGTTATGGCATGGAGGGATCAGCTTATGGAGCTGCAGAGATGTTATGGCATGGAGGGATCAGCTGATGGAGCTGCAGAGGTGTTATGGCATGGAGGGATCAGCTGATGGAGCTGCAGAGGTGTTATGGCATGGAAGGATCAGCTGATGGAGCTGCAGAGGTGTTATGGCATGGAGGGAACAGCTGATGGAGCTGCAGAAATATTATGGCATGGAGGGATCAGCTGATGGAGCTGCAGAGGTGTTATGGCATGGAGGGATCAGCTGATGGCACTGCAGAGGTGTTATGGCACAGAGGGATCAGCTGATGGAGCTGCAGAGATGTTATGGCATGGAGGGATCAGCTGATGGCACTGAAGAGGTGTTATGGCATGGAGGGATCAGATGATGGCCCTGCGAGGTGTTATGGCATGGAAGAATCAGCTGATTGAGCTGCAGAGGTGTTATGGCATGGAGGGATCAGCTGATGGAGCTGCAGAGGTGTTATGGCATGGAGGGATCAGCTGATGGCACTGCAGAGGTTTTATGGCACAGAGGGATCAGCTGATGGAGCTGCAGAGATATTATGGCATGGAGGGATCAGCTGATGGTACTGCAGAGGTGTTATGGCATGGAGGGGTCAGCTGGGGGCACTGCAGATGTGTTATGGCATGGAAGGATCAGCTTATGGTGCTGCAGAGGTGTTATGGCATGGAGGAATCAGCTGATGGTGCTGGAGAGGTGTTATGGCATGGAGGGATCAGCTGATGGCGCTGCAGAGGTGTTATGGTATGGAGGGATCAGCTGATGGCACTGCAGAGGTGTTATGGCTTGGAGGAATCAGCTGATGGTGCTCCAGAGGTGTTATGGCATGGAGGGATCAGCTGATGGAGCTGCAGAGGTGTTATGGCATGGAGGGATCAGCTGATGGCACTGCAGAGGTTTTATGGCACAGAGGGATCAGCTGATGGAGCTGCAGAGATATTATGGCATGGAGGGATCAGCTGATGGTACTGCAGAGGTGTTATGGCATGGAGGGGTCAGCTGGGGGCACTGCAGATGTGTTATGGCATGGAAGGATCAGCTTATGGTGCTGCAGAGGTGTTATGGCATGGAGGAATCAGCTGATGGTGCTGGAGAGGTGTTATGGCATGGAGGGATCAGCTGATGGCGCTGCAGAGGTGTTATGGTATGGAGGGATCAGCTGATGGCACTGCAGAGGTGTTATGGCTTGGAGGAATCAGCTGATGGTGCTCCAGAGGTGTTATGGCATGGAGGGATCAGCTGATGGAGCTGCAGAGGTGTTATGGCATGGAGGAATTAGCTGATGGTGCTCCAGAGGTGTTATGGCATGGAGGGATCAGCTTATGGAGCTGCAGAGATGTTATGGCATGGAGGGATCAGCTGATGGAGCTGCAGAGGTGTTATGGCATGGAGGGATCAGCTGATGGAGCTGCAGAGGTGTTATGGCATGGAAGGATCAGCTGATGGAGCTGCAGAGGTGTTATGGCATGGAGGGATCAGCTGATGGAGCTGCAGAGATGTTATGGCATGGAGGGATCAGCTGATGGAGCTGCAGAGGTGTTATGGCATGGAAGGACTGGAAGTATTTAATTACAGGCAGTACCTGGGTTACATACACGATAGGTTCTGTAGGTTTGTTCTTGAATTTGTATACTTTATAATTGTAACCTTTGTGTTTAAAATTGTTGGGCTGTCATAAGGACCAGGTTTCTCAGACTTTCCATTTTGGGACATGCAAGCAGGGCTCCAGAATGGACAAACAGAGGCTGAGATTGTGAAAGTAGAGAGAGGGTCTACTAGAGGGTTACTTTAATGAGCTACAAGTTGAAGACCATGGCTCTAAAATGTGTTGCGGCTCAACTATCCTACAAGTAATGGAAGAACCGTGTCGTTCTTTCAAGCCATCAATATTGGGCCGCCCTATTCGTATAAGCCAAAGATTCCTCAAGTCCCTTTGAGGAGCAAGAAGAGAATTTGGCTCACATATTAGTTGGATGATTACCAAATGATGTTCGTTAAATAGAATCACAAACTTTCGAGAAGGTCCTACAAGAAAAACCTTAATTCTAAGGTGGTTTGACCATTTTTTGCGCAGTTTCTTGGTAAGCAGTAGCATTCTTGAAGAAATTTTTAACTCATACCTTATAAATAATGATCTTTCCTCAGGTCTATGATAAGATACCTGACGATCCACAGCTTTCATATTTTTTAGACATTCGCAAGAAAGGTTGTTTGGTTTAATACAGTAGAAGGCTTCTTCGTAGAATTCATCTTTGTATTCGCAGATCTCTTGGGTTGTGTTTAGCTGAAAGCCACATGTAGTGTTAGCAACTTGGCCCAAATAGTCATACATTCCTTCAAACCCAAGATTTCCTAGATTAGTATGTCTTGATCTCCAAAGGGCAGCGACCGCTTCACTGGGGTGCCACAGTCTAATAGAGACATTGGCTTTACTATTATCAACCCATCGTAATGGAAAGTGAATATGGTAGGATCCATTCTGAAAGTCCTCCACCCTACCAGACACGGCAGCTCCAAGTGCTGGAGAATAGAGTCGTGACCTAATGAAGTCTCCTCCATACGTTTTCCTGTTGCCCAGGTGGTCATACATATCAACCTGCACCACAAGGTCTTCTCCAACACAGTACTGCTCCTTTTTGTTCACTATGGACACTCTACTGTTCATGCCACTCGTGCTTCTATTAAAGTGGGTGAAGGCAACGTTTGGGATGAGTCTTTGGATTTTGTCGAAGACCTCATCAATAGCAGACTGAAGATTATATGCTTTTGTCTTTTCAACCATCTCTCCTTCCCGTTGGACACAGGCGCCAATTTTTGTGACAAAACCAGGACAGTTTCCCAACACATAACTAAGGGATTCCTGCAAAATGCAGAAGATAAGAAGAAGGATTAAGATTGACGAGGACAACTTGGTTTAGGATGCACATAGGGGTACAGATTTCTAATATTGTGAAGCAAAAGGTCTACCTTAGATGTCAGAGCTCCAGGGAATTTGTTGACTCTAATATCTGTTCGGTTTAACCCTCTGTATTTAGGCCTCAATTTTGGAGAAATTTTTGGAGCCCTTAAAAATGGATGAGATAAGATGGACCTTATGTTTCCTCCTCCTTACTCCACACTATGATTACAAAGAATCGGCATGTTGTCCCTTCAGTGATGTTTACAGTCTATGTTCTTGGAATATTTGGACTCCTCCCCCTTTGACTGAGACGGTTCTTATATAAGTCTTATATTTGCTTCTCTTCTGAGAAAACTGTCACGTCATGTTACTGCACTTCCTCTTCCTAATTGTTTGGTGTGTCAAAAACAGTGTTTTTATTGTCCCTAATTGCAAAATAATTACAGACCCAAGTAATGAATATATCAACATCTGACGGCTGCAATTAACTAATAAAATACTATTGTAGTTTGTCCATATAATTGAGTGATAGTCAAGTGTAGAACATCTGCTCCTCCATTTATGGCTGGGGAGGGTAGGAAACCATCAAATTGGTTCCCTAATCCAACAATTTTCATCCAACTTTCTTTCGATTAGGCCCCGTGGAGCCATTGGAGATGGACAAAGTCCTTGGAGAACCAGGTGTAGGGATTGTGTATTGGAGAAATTTAACGAGACTATGGACTCCTATGGGTGCACTATAGTGACGTTGTTCATCTCGAAGACTCTATGGAGCTTCAAGACACAGAAACATTAGGGCAGTGATGGCGAACCTTTTGTAGACCGAGTGCCCAAACTACAACCAGAATCCACTTATTTACCATGAAGTGCCAGCATGACATTTCAAGTAGTAACTTGTTGTTACCTGCTCTTCAACATCATTCAATTGTATTGGGCCCCCTGAGGCCACCAACACAGTTGAAAGAAGGTGGGCAAATTCAGACCATCATTGTAGCTTCTCTCCAGGAAGAATGGAGGGTACAGGACAATGCAGTTCTGTCAACACCTTCTCACTTTTCCTGCAGTTCTAAACAGCCTATGAAGTGTCACTTTAAAATAGCGCTGAGAGCAGCATCTTTTAAGGAAGATTTGGTGGATTTGGTCCTGTTTGGTGAAATTGAGGCAATGGCCTGAGTGCCCACAGAGAAGACCCTGAGTGCCACATCTGGCACCCGTGCCATAGGTTCGCCACCACTGCATTAGGGCATTAAGTCTTATCTTTGGAACTTCCCAATCTGGAAACTACCACTTTCAGGTGGGGATTGTGCAAACCCAACTCTTTCCCTCTGAGACTGACCAAATTGAACTTCACTGAAAAGTCAACCCCCGAAAAGTCAACCAAGCAGTACTGCATACAGATACCAAATACATTGGGGCTCATTTACTAAGGGACTGTGGGACCGCGATTCCGTCGGGTTTCCCGAATATTTCCATTGTGCGCCGAATTGACCCGGGTTTTCGGCTCACGTGATCGGATTGTGGCGCAACGGCGCCGGCTTGCATGCGACAGAAATCGGGGGGCGTGGCTGTCGAACAATCCGACGGATTTGAACAAACCGCAGAATTTAAAAATGTAATTGTGTTGCAAGATCAGCACTCACATACACCAGGAAGAAGAAGGTGCACTCCAGCGGACCTTGGCCAGAAGCGACGGATGCAGGAACTCGAGCGCACGGGTTTAGTGAATTGCGGCAGACCCGAATCCACATCTGACAATGCACCGCGGGATCGAGACAGGACCAGGTAAGTAAATCTGCCCCCTTGGGTCTGTGCAAGAACAGTACATGGGTCATTTGTTACCCAAAGAGTTATGAATTACCCCAACAATGCATGTTAGACATGGATGAGGCTCCCTCTATATGCCATCTCATGGAAAGTGGTTGAGGTGCGTGGGCAGGGTTAACCAAATTATGTTAATTAGAAGATGGTCCAAATTCATAAAACATTGTTCAATTTTGGACAAATAGCTTAGAAATCCGACTAGTGGGCATATAGCTGCACCTCGGGGTCTGTAGTGAGCAGCGATGACTTACCTTATAATATACTACTCACCCGTAACAAGTCTCTATGGTAGATCACACTGAGCAGGAAGATGGCAGCTAAGACTAGCGCAAAGTGTTTCTTTCGTACACGAGCCATCGGGGAAAGTGAAGGGAAACCCTAATGGAAGGATCAAAAGATAACAATTATATGGTTATATCATAATGTCCAATGTTCAGCCACCATATAATACTACCATACAGCCACCTTATAATACCACCATATAAAGTCCACATAATTGTCCATAAATATTTGGACAGTGTATAGTGGTATTATTTGGACACTGGATGGTGGTGTCATTTGCTCAAAGTATGGTGGTATTACTTGGACAATGTTTGGTGGTATTACTTGGACACTGTATAGTGGTATTATTTGGTCGCTGTATGGTGGTATTATTTGGACACTGGATGGAGGTATTATTTGGTTACTGTATGGTGGTATTATTTGGTTACTGTATGGTGGTATTATTTGGTTACTGTATGGTGGTATTATTTGGACATTGTATAGTGCTATTATTTGGACAGTGTATGGTGGTATTATTTGGACAGTGTATGGTGGTATTATTTGGACAGTGTATGGTGGTATGTTTTGGACATTGTATGGTGGTATTATTTGGGCACTGTATGGTGGTTTTATTTGGACATTGTATAGTGGTATTATTTGGACAGTGTATGGTGGTATTATTTGGACACTGGATGGTGGTATTATTTGGACAGTGTATGGTGGTATTATTTGGACAGTGTATGGTGGTATTATTTGGACAGTGTATGGTGGTATTATTTGGACACTGGATGGAGGTAATATTTGGACACTGGATGGTGGTATTATTTGGACACTGGATGGTGGTATTATTTGGACACTGGATGGTGGTATTATTTGGACACTGGATGGTGGTATTATTTGGACAGTGTATGGTGGTATTATTTGGACAGTGTATGGTGGTATTATTTGGACAGTGTATGGTGGTATTATTTGGACAGTGTATGGTGGTATTATTTGGACACTGGATGGAGGTAATATTTGGACACTGGATGGTGGTATTATTTGGACACTGTATGGTGGTATTATTTGGACATTGTATGGTGGTATTATTTGGGCACTGTATGGTGGTATTATTTGGACAGTGTATGGGGGTATTATTTGGTCGCTGTATGGTGGTATTATTTGGACACTGTTTGGTGATATTATTTGGTTACTGTATGGTGGTATTATTTGGACAGTGTATGGTGGTATTATTTGGACACTGGATGGTGGTATTATTTGGACACTGGATGGTGGTATTATTTGGACACTGGATGGTGGTATTATTTGGACATTGTATGGTGGTATTATTTGGGCACTGTATGGTGGTATTATTTGGACAGTGTATGGTGGTATTATTTGGACACTGGATGGTGGTATTATTTGGACACTGGATGGTGGTATTATTTGGACAGTGTATCGTCTTGTCATCCAAACTTGGTATTCTTGTATTAACTTGTCTTTATCGTGTGCCAGATTTTCCCATGAACGTTGGGCTGAACGACATTCCTAAAATTTTTATCTAGCGACTTCGTGTCTCACTTACTGTTAATACAGGTTCTTGTTTTTTTATTGTCTCTGATGATCCAAGAATTCTTAGAGATGCTGTTATTAAGGAGGCGAGTGCGCCAGCAGCGTCTGACTATAAAGTTATTCTCACCCCTTAAAGGGATTGTCTCACCAAACCGGTGCTGGGGTCCTCCCAGGTCTGGAATCTGTAATCCCTGAGGATCCTACACCGGCATAGGGCCACCAGGGGATATAAAATGTAATAAACCCCCAGACCCCGGGTATAGAACCCCAATCCTCACGTCCCTTGACCATTATTATTAGTTAAGACCACCAGGAGAGGTATCCATTCACTCCCCTAGACCACCAGGAAAGGTATCCATTCACTCCCCTAGACCACCAGGAAAGGTATCCATTCAGTCCCCTAGACCACCAGGAATGCAGAGAGGTATCCCTTCAGTCCCCCAGACCACCAGGAATGCAGACAGGTATCCCTTCAGTCCCCCAGACCACCAGGAATGCAGACAAGCATCCCTTCAGTCCCCCAGACCACCAGGAATGCAGAGAGGTATCTTTTCAGTCCCCTAGACCACCAGGAATGCAGAGAAGTATCCCTTCAGTCCCCTAGACCACCAGGAATGCAGAGAGGTATCCCTTCAGTCCCCTAGACCACCAGGAATGCAGAGAGGTATCCCTTCAGTCCCCTAGACCACCAGGAATGCAGAGAGGTATCCCTTCAGTCCCCTAGACCACCAGGAATGCAGAGAGGTATCCCTTCAGTCCCCTAGAACACCACGAATGCAGAGAGGTATCCCTTCAGTCCCCTAGACCACCAGGAATACAGATAAGTATCCCTTCAGTCCCCTAGACCACCAGGAATGCAGACAGCTATCCCTTCA
The DNA here is from genome assembly GCF_040894005.1 of Engystomops pustulosus. Taxonomy (NCBI): domain Eukaryota; kingdom Metazoa; phylum Chordata; class Amphibia; order Anura; family Leptodactylidae; genus Engystomops; species Engystomops pustulosus. The sequence goes on from NC_092418.1 coordinate 14,822,146, forward strand.
GTCCCCTAGACCACCAGGAATGCAGAGAGGTATCCCTTCAGTCCCCCAGACCACCAGGAATGCAGACAGGTATCCCTTCAGTCCCCTAGACCACCAGGAATGCAGAGAGGTATCCCTTCAGTCCCCTAGACCACCAGGAATGCAGAGAGGTATCCATTCAGTCCCCTAGACCACCAGGAATGCAGACAGGTATCCCTTCAGTCCCCGCGACCACCAGGAATGCAGAGAGGTATCCCTTCAGTCCCCTAGACCACCAGGAATGCAGAGAGGTATCCATTCAGTCCTCTAGACCACCAGGAATACAGACAGGTATCCATTCAGTCCCCTAGACCACCAGGAATGCAGACAGGTATCCCTTCAGTCCCCTAGACCACCAGGAATGCAGAGAGGTATCCCTTCAGTCCCCCAGACCACCAGGAATGCAGACAGGTATCCCTTCAGTCCCCTAGACCACCAGGAATGCAGAGAGGTATCCCTTCAGTCCCCTAGACCACCAGGAATGCAGAGAGGTATCCATTCAGTCACCTAGACCACCAGGAATGCAGAGAGGTATCCCTTCAGTCCCCTAGACCACCAGGAATACAGAGAGGTAACCCTTCAGTCCCCTAGACCACCAGGAATGCGGACAGGAATTCCTTCACAACCCTCTTCAATAACCCCCACCAAAAATTCTGACCCTTTCATTAAATTAGGCAAGAAAAACAGTTTTTTCTTCCACCACTACCCTAGACCACCAGGGAAGCAGGCGCAAATCCCTTCACTAGTCCACCAGGAACCTATGTACTGACTAAAGCATTACCCATTTTAATCTTTTTGGACCCCTCCACCACCCAAGACCTCCAAGGTAGCGGCCATTATTCCTCCACAATCCTGGACTAATCGGGATGATGAATAAACTGTGTAACAAATAAAGCAACAAAAACTAAAAATACAAATATTTTGTTATTATGTTGCGTTATGTGAACGTGTTAATATCACCATTTGTTGCATCTCTTTATCCAGCTGGTGACTACAGGGTGTGAGGGTGTTTGTTACCCCCTGTAGTTACAGGATTATTTATGGGGCTGTTCTGCGCTGCAGGTAATTCAATTAGAAAGAAAGTGCAAGATTTTGTCTCAATTTAATTCTGTCTGCTTAGATACATCTACACTACAGACACATAGTTGGCTTAGATACATCGTGTTGGCAGATAACATAACAAATAGTCCTCTAAGCTTCACAAAGAGTATCACCCTGATAGGCTTAGATACACAGCAGCACAGCAGACCGTATCACAAATGAAAGGCTTAGATACACACAACAAACAGTATCACAAATGCAAGGCTTAGATACACACAACAGACAGTATCATGAATGCAAGGCTTAGATACACACAACAGACAGTATCACAAATGCAAGGCTTAGATACACACAACAGATAGTATCACAAATGCAAGGTTTAGATACACAGCAGCACGGCAGACAGTATCACAAATGAAAGGCTTAGATACACACAACAGACAGTATCACAAATGCAAGGCTTAGATACACACAACAGACAGTATCACAAATGCTAGGCTTATATACACACAACAGACAGTATCACAAATGAAAGGCTTAGAAACACACAACAGACCACAGTCATAGCCTGTACCAAACTGCCCCCCCCCCCACCAAGAAAACCTAATAATAATAATAATAATAATAACATATTATAGGAAGGAGATGGCGGAACCGACCTGTTCCTCTGGGGTCCGTGCTCCGGCCGGGTTCTGTGCACCGGGTGTGATACTGATGCCAGCAGGTAGGTATCTGGGTTACACATCCTCGTCACCGCTGAGAGGAAACTACAAATTACACATTTTGTTTTCTTTCGCAGCAGTAATGATAGGGCTCATGGTGTGAGCTGATTATAGGGAAGATGAATGCTCCCTATTGTTACCAGGACTGCTGGGCCCATGAGTGATGTCTCACAGCCCACAACATAGTCCAGAACCACAGACAGATCGGTAAGAGAAAGGATTTACTGAAATCTGAGGCGGAAGGCTTGGTGGTTACAACACTCCTACAAGAGGCAGCAGGCTTGTAGGTTACAACACTCCTACAAGAGGCAGCGGGCTTGGTGGTTACTACAGTCTTACAAGAGGCATCAGGCTTGTAGGTTACAACACTCCTACAAGAGGCAGCAGGCTTGTAGGTTACAACACTCCTACAAGAGGCAGCGGGCTTGGTGGTTACTACAGTCTTACAAGAGGCATCAGGCTTGTAGGTTACAACACTCCTACAAGAGGCAGCAGGTTTGGTGGTTACAACACTCCTACAAGAGGCAGCGGGCTTGGTGGTTACAACACTCCTACAAGAGGCAGCGGGCTTGGTGGTTACAACACTCCTACAAGAGGCAGCAGGCTTGTAAGTTACAACACTCCTACAAGAGGCAGCAGGCTTTATGGTTACAACAGTCTTACAAGAGGCCAAAACCTTGGTGGATACAACGGCCTTACAAGAGGCAGCAGGCTTGTAGGTTACAACACTCCTACAAGAGGCAGCAGGCTTGTAGGTTACAACACTCCTACAAGAGGCAGCAGGCTTTATGGTTACAACAGTCTTACAAGAGGCCAAAACCTTGGTGGATACAACGGCCTTACAAGAGGCAGCAGGCTTGTAGGTTACAACACTCCTACAAGAGGCAGCAGGCTTGTAGGTTACAACACTCCTACAAGAGGCAACAGGCTTTGTGGTTACAACACTCCTACAAGAGGCAGCAGGCTTGTAGGTTACAACACTCCTACAAGAGGCAGCAGGCTTGTAGGTTACAACAGTCTTACAAGAGGCCAAAACCTTGGTGGATACAACGGCCTTACAAGAGGCAGCAGGCTTGTAGGTTACAACAGTCTTACAAGAGGCAGCATGCTTGTAGGTTACAACAGTCTTACAAGAGGCAGCAGGCTTGTAGGTTACAACAGTCTTACAAGAGGCAGCAGGCTTGTAGGTTACAACACTCCTACAAGAGGCAGCGGGCTTGGTGGTTACTACAGTCTTACAAGAGGCAGCAGGCAGGGTTGTTACTACACACATAGCTAACACACTTGGTGGTTACAACAGTCTCACAATAGCCAACAGATTTAGTAGTTCTGACTGTACTACAAGAGGCATCAGGCTTTATGGTTACTAATGGTTACATTTATTATAAGTTGTGGCACATACAGGAATATGAAGGTTTATACATAGACTTTGTAATAAACGAGCAGAATAATAATCACCAGGATGATGTTATGATGAGAACTATGGGGCACACACCCGGATCCTGTATGTACACAGGTCATGGGGAAGGGGCATAACGGTGCTGCTGTCATTGAATAAATCCATTGATTGGAATTGTAGAAGCTGAGACTGTTTCCCTTTTCATCTTTTTCCTAGAAATCTGAAGCTACAAAGTTCCGGGACCACAATGTGAAATGAAACCATCTAATATTTGCCCAGAGGACTTCTCTAAAATCAACAGAGAAGACTTTATTAAAGGGTCAACATCTGCAAAGAGTTTGTATGTTCTCTCGGTTTTTTGGAGGGGTTTCCTCCGGGTCCTCCGGTTTCCTCCCACACTCCAAAACATAGGTAGGTTGATTAGATTGTGAGGCCCATTGTGGACAGGAACCAATTTGGCTAGTTCTGTGTAATCTGTGTCCCCTAAATAAATCAATTATTCTATCCCGGGGTCATAACTCTGGGAGGTGCCTATTACCAAGTCCCTCTACTGGAGGGGGCCAAAAATGTTCTACTACCTAGAAATAGACCAATAATATACAGTATATTAATCAAGGTAGAATGTGATTAGGGACTGCAATGGGGTCCCACGCCATCCCTCTGGTTCTATTATCCCTTGTGTTATATTTAAAACTCACAAAGCTAAAAACCATAATCAAGAATCCTTCAAAAGTACATCCTGGAGGATGGACAACATAACTCACAGATAATAAGCATTTAAAAAACCCAACATGGATCCCCTGAAGAGCAAATAGTAAGCATAGCCATGAAAGTCCCCTTGTATCTCCACCAGATAGTAGACATCACTGATATTCTCTGACCTTGATGTGAGTAATTCTCCAGTTGCTCCATTGAACTGGTGGAGAGGGATTGGGGACCGCAATGGGATCCCACATCACCCATTTGAAGCTTCTAAATCTGAAGATGCAACCACTGGTTATTCTTGCTGTTATTAATATCACGAACAAGCAAAACTAAAAGCCAGACTCATGATGCTTTCAAATGTATGTCCTGGAACGTGGACAACCGCAGTGGCCGATGCCACCGTCATGTCCCAAGCGTCTATGAAGCCAACATTGACCCCCTGGAAAACCTCCCTGAGGACCAGATAGTGAGTGTAGCCATGGAAGTCTCCTTGGATCTCCGGCCGAGCACCCATCTCTCTGGTATTCTCCGTCTTGATGATGACCTTGGTGTCAGGACTCCGGATGAACAGACGTTCCACCGCCCTCCGGATGTTGAAGGCTCGTTTAATGAATACCTTAACGGGTAAATGTCTGAAGTGGTGCCCGAGTGATACAATAATAATCGTGTCCTTCCCCCCGGCGCACCGGTCAATCTGACGACTGGTGTACATGTCCTCCTTGAAGTAGTAGAAGTCCGGATTTTGTAAGGGGAATCCATGTCTCTTGTAGGAGATGTACAGATCTTTGCTAAAATTTATGGCTTGCAGGGTCCTGTCCCAGCCTGACCAGCCTCTTCCGTGGTATCCAAAATAATTTGCTACTGTTGGACAAACACAAAGTGAAATGTACATGTAATTCCTGCCACACTCACTGCACCCAGTGTAAGTATCAGCATCGGTTATTGTGTTTCTCTGGGACCAGTCTTCTACCAGACCAGGAGCTGCCAAAGGAGAAGCAGGAGGCAGTGGGGACTGCGATGGTCCAGGGTGGTCTAAGGATTGGGAGCTGTCATTAGTTCAAACATTCTTTTGAATCATCTGTCAATTTTTTTCTGCCTGAATACAGCACCAGAACCAAGCTCACTACAGAGATGGCTTAACAGTTTGGGCAGAGGCTCCCTTCCATCACCAAATATAAATCATACAAGTCGTAGTACTTAGCTCCGCTCATGTATACAGGATAGGAGTAGTAGTACAGTGCAGTGTTTATATACACAGGATAGGAGTAGTAGTACTGTGCTGTGCTCATATACACAGGATAGGAGTAGTAGTACTGTGCTGTGTCCATATATACAGGATAGGAGTAGTAGTACTGTGCTGTGCACATATATACAGCATAGGAGTAGTAGTACTGTGCTGTGCTCATATATACAGGATAGGAGTAGTAGTACTGTGCTGTGTCCATATATACAGGATAGGAGTAGTAGTACTGTGCTGTGTCCATATATACAGGATAGGAGTAGTAGTACTGTGCTGCGCCCATATATACAGGATAGGAGTAGTAGTACTGTGCTGTGCCCATATATACAGGATAGGAGTAGTAGTACTGTGCTGTGCCCATATATACAGGATAGGAGTAGTAGTACTGTGCTGTGCCCATATATACAGGATAGGAGTAGTAGTACTGTGTTGTGCCCATATATACAGGATAGGAGTAGTAGTACTGTGCTGTGCCCATATATACAGGATAGGAGTAGTAGTAATGTGTTGTGCCCATATATACAGGATAGGAGTAGTAGTACTGTGCTGTGCCCATATATACAGGATAGGAGTAGTAGTACTGTGTCCATATATACAGGATAGGAGTAGTAGTACTGTGCTGTGTCCATATATACAGGATAGGAGTAGTAGTACTGTGCTGTGCCCATATATACAGGATAGGAGTAGTAGTACAGTGCTGTGTCCATATATACAGGATAGGAGTAGTAGTACAGTGCTGTGTCCATATATACAGGATAGGAGTAGTAGTACAGTGCTATGTCCATATATATAGGATAGGAGTAGTAGTACTGTGCTGTGTCCATATATACAGGATAGGAGTAGTAGTACAGTGCGGTGTCCATATATACAGGATAGGAGTAGTAGTACTGTGCTGTGTCCATATATACAGGATAGGAGTAGTAGTACAGTGCTGTGTCCATATATACAGGATAGGAGTAGTAGTACAGTGCTGTGTCCATATATACAGGATAGGAGTAGTAGTACAGGGCTTATATACACAGGTTAGGAGTAGACGTCTTACTTTTAATCCCTTCGGTGAAGTGCATCATGAACTGGCGTAAGGTGGAGTCTCCGATGAGGTAGAGCTTCTTCCCCTGCAGACATCGCATGAAGTCCTCCCCAGTCTTGTAGGAAGTCATGTTACAGTATGTGGGGTTCCAGATGTTCCTGTAGAAGTATCCGCTGGGAAGAGGGGAGCCCATCCCAGGTTGACATTTCGGCTTTGGGTCTTCTGTTACATCTAGAAACATGACAAGGTCAAGATGAAAAGGAGGCCCCTTCCCATGAATGGACAATCTAGTCTAGTGACTTATGACATCCTAGTTTCTATACTAGCAGTTATCCCTATATTATTAGCTTCTATACTAGCAGTTATCCCCATATTATTAGCTTCTATACTAGCAGTTATCCCCATATTAACAGCTTCTATACTGGCAGTTATCCCCATATTAAATAGAGGGGGATCTGACTGTGAAAATACTAAAATATAACTTTTATTCACAGTTACATTAAAAGTGGACCATTACATGGTCAAAACCATAAAATGTGTCATTTCCCACAATGCCGCGGAAAAAGTATTAAATGTACACTCAGGGTCACTTGAGATAATATTGGACCCTAAGGGCAGATAACTGTCGGTGTGTATTACCAGAGAGGATAAAATAGGGCACGAAACTACACTATAAGAACCAACGGCTTGCCCCTGATATGGTCAGGCAGCCAACTAGTCTAAGTGTATTTATTTGTTCCTACTCTCCATAACAGCACCATTCACTCTGTATTCGACCCAACGCGTTTCTAGTACTCCTATCATCAGGGGTCACACACATTCATTGTCATTCATGATTTTGTAAGACAAAGCGGCGTGGGCTCACGCTGTCGCATTGATATCAGCGGCAGCGAGTGAGGAAAAACACCAGGTATTTATTGTGGTATCCCCTCCCATAGGGCGTGCCTCAGATGACCAGACAACCAACCACAGTATGCCCCAAACCCTGTAGGTCCACCCACCTGGGCGGGACCCACGGCTCACCCTCGCTAGACAGCTGGGGGGAGAGGGAACCGCCGCCCATCATAGATGAGGTGGCCGGAAAAGTCCGCCCCCACTGCAGGTCACATGTCTCCGGTCATGTGATCAGGCCGACAGTCATGTGACTATCGGTAAGGTGATCATACCGGAGACCAGCGTCACGTCACCATGGTAACCCCCGTGTCAAACCCAGAGCGTCAGAGGAGAGCTCCAGGAAGACAGCCATCACCCCGCAACCCAGTAGGACCAGATCACCAAAGTGACGGACAGCCCCACGGTGTCACCCCAAAGGTGGGAAGGGGGGGGGGGGAGGGAGGGGGGTATATATGGCAAAGGCAGAGCGGAAACAGGGAAACCCAGATCCGGCCCGCATATTGCCAAAAGATGGTGCGTGTCTCCAAAAATGGAGAAGGATGAGCCAAAGCGGTCCATGAGGTCGCACACCTCAAAAAGAACCGGAAGGTCCCAGATTGTCAAAGGAATCGACAATCAGCCCATCTCGAACCTTGGGGATAGAAAGATCCCCCAAGGCATCCCCCCGGGATCAAAAGCCGGGGAGAGAGAAGGGGTGGCCAGAGGAACATAGGGGCAGGAGCTGGGAATAGGTCACCAGATAAAGGCCAGTGCCTATTGAACATAAAGGGGATCCATACTGTTAGTAAATAGGGATAAAGGCACTTGTCCATGGTGCCTGGCAGAAAATTTGGTACTAATAACCAAAACACATATAAACAGAACCCAAAAACAATACACAACTAGAGGGTGAGAAAAAACCTCAGGAGAGGGCGTATGTTAATAAAAATCATGTATCAATAAAACTTGCAAAAGAGAGGACATCATTAAGACCTCTTGGTGATACACAGTCCATTTTGAAGATCCACTGTGTCTCCTTGCGTAAAATCAGATTGTCCCAATCACCTCCCCTTTTAGGTGGTCTCACCCATTCCATCGCCTGTAAACGCGCCAGGTTATAGTCACCATTATGTTGTTCCCTGAAATGTTTGGCGATCGGGGTATCCTTGTTGTTTTTAATATCCCTGATATGTTCCCTAATGCGATTTTTGACATAGTTAAGGGGTCTCCGGTATGATCACCTGACCGATAGTCACATGACTGTCGGCCTGATCACATGACCGGAGACATGTGACCTGCAGTGGGGGCGGACTTTTCCGGCCACCTCATCTATGATGGGCGGCGGTTCCCTCTCCCCCCAGCTGTCTAGCGAGGGTGAGCCGTGGGTCCCGCCCAGGTGGGTGGACCTACAGGGTTTGGGGCATACTGTGGTTGGTTGTCTGGTCATCTGAGGCACGCCCTATGGGAGGGGATACCACAATAAATACCTGGTGTTTTTCCTCACTCGCTGCCGCTGATATCAATGCGACAGCGTGAGCCCACGCCGCTTTGTCTTACAAAATCATGAATGACAATGAATGTGTGTGACCCCTGATGATAGGAGTACTAGAAACGCGTTGGGTCGAATACAGAGTGAATGGTGCTGTTATGGAGAGTAGGAACAAATAAATACACTTAGACTAGTTGGCTGCCTGACCATATCAGGGGCAAGCCATTGGTTCTTATAGTGTAGTTTCGTGCCCTATTTTATCCTCTCTGGTAATACACACCGACAGTTATCTGCCCTTAGGGTCCAATATTATCTCAAGTGACCCCGAGTGTACATTTAATACTTTTTCCGCGGCATTGTGGGAAATGACACATTTTCTGGTTTTGACCATGTAATGGTCCACTTTTAATGTAACTGTGAATAAAAGTTATATTTTAGTATTTTCACAGTCAGATCCCCCTCTATTTATCAGTGAATCTTGTTCTGTTTGGGAGATTTCTATTTTTGTTGCTATCAGTATTTGTCAGTGTATCCCCATATTAGCAGCTTCTATACTGGCAGTCATCCCCATATTAGCAGCTTCTATACTGGCAGTTATGCCAATATTAGCAGTTTCTATACTGACAGTTATCCCAGTGTTAGCAGCTTCTATACTGTCAGTTATCCCTGTATTAGCAGCTTCTATGCTGGCAGTTATGCCCATATTACCAGCTTCTATACTAGCAGTTATCTCCATATTAGCAGCTTCTCTACTGGCAGTTATCCCCATATTAGTAGCTTCTATACTGGCAGTTATCCCTTTATTAGCAGCTTCTATACTGGCAGTTATCCCCATATTAGCAGCTTCTATACTGGCAGTTATCCCTGTATTAGAAGCTTCTATACTAGCAGTTATCCCCATATTAGCAGCTTCTATACTAGAAAATATCCCCACATTAGCAGCGTCTATACAGGCAATTATCCCTGTATTAGCAACTTCTATACTGACAGTTATCCCCATATTAGCAGCTTCTATACTAGCAGTTATCCCCATATTAGCAGCTTCTATACTGGCAGTTATCCCCATATTAGCAGCTTCTATACAGGCAGTTATCCCCATATTAGGAGCTTCTATACTGTCAGTTATCTCCATATTAGCAGCTTCTATACTAGCAAATATCCCCACATTAGCAGCTTCTTAACTGGCAGTTATCCCTGTATTAGCAACTTCTATACTGACAGTTATCCCCATATTAGCAGCTTCTATACTAGCAGTTATCCCCATATTAGCAGCTTCTATACTGGCAGTTATCCTTATATTAGCAGCTTCTATACTGGCAGTTATCCCCATATTAGCATCTTCTATACAGCCAGTTATCCCCATATTAGGAGCTTCTATACTGTCAGTTATCTCCATATTAGCAGCTTCTATACTGGCAGTTCTCCCCATATCAGCAGCTTCTATATGTTTGCTGTATTAAAGGGACCCACCCATCTCCTAAATCCCCCCAAAAGTAAAACCAGCCCCGTTTTGGCCACTATTCATCTCCAATCATGTGTTTGGAAATAAATTCCATTCTGATGTCTTGGTGCACTGGTACATCTGTCATTTCAGAGAATTCACATTTCTATTCATGCATATTTGCTACTTGGTGCAGAAGGGGTGGAGTTCTGCCTGCGGGGTGTACCCTTTTGCACAGAGAAGCTAAAATACATAAATATGAAACCAGAATTTTCGCTGAATCGACAGATCTGTGGGGAACAGGGAAAGTATTTAGGGTAAGCTTATAATCTACCTACCTAATTTTGTTGCTGGAGGACTCTATGAAGGGTGGAGGCTCCGACTGATCCCCCATCTCTGCTGTAAGTTACTACATCATTTTAATGTTTACTGATTGAGCGGGGTTTTCTCAGCGTGAAGCTTAGCTGCAGCTTTTGAAGCTATTAGATGTCTCTCTTACTGCTCCTTCTCCCCTCTCACAGCATGAAGTCTCAGGATCACAAGCTGCAGCTGCACCTCCCTCCTCTTTAATACAAGATTTTTATGACTCAACGGTTTTAACCACATTTGGCCAATGTTTTGCCCCAACCGGTATCCCAAAAACTTACTTCCACATGTAGTCACCGTTACAGCGTTAAATGTCGTAGGGATTCTGGTAGCAACATTTGGCCTAAAAATGGAAATACAGAGAACTGTTAGATTTTATAGAACTGCTCCCTCTATTCTGAATGACTGCTCAGAGCAAAGGGGAGGGAATTTTAAGCAGAGCAATGGCCAGAGCTAAGGGCACAGCAGTGTGAGGACACAGACCCAGTGCCTTGGAGAAACTAAATTCCTAGTATAAAAAGCTTATGTTCACATATTTTTTACCATTTAAATGTGTCACGGGCACCCCCGCGATCCATACCACGGATCGCGGGTGCACCCGTGCCTCCGTTGCGGGCACCCCCGCGATCCATATCGCGGATCGCGGGTGCACCCGTGCCTCCCTCCGCTGCCCCGGTCCCGCTCCGGTGCACTCACCTCTCCTGGCTCCCGTTCCCGTCCGGACTAGGTCTCGCGCGCGGCCCCGCTCCCTAGGGCGCGCGCGCGGCACTGTCTCAAGATTTAAAGGGCCAGCGCACAGGTGATTAGTATTGGTCATTTTCTGTTTTGTATATAACCCTTTGTTTCCCATCATTCCCTGCCGGATCTTTGTGCCTCTTAGCCTTAGAGAAAGCTTCCTAGCGAGTATTGCTGTGTTCCTGCGTATTCCTGTATTCCTGTGTGTTCCCGTTCCTGAGTCCTGTGTTGCCGTGTTACCTGTGTTCCTCCCTGTTGCTGTGTGCCTGTGTTCCCGTTCCCTCCTGCCTGGACCTCCTGTTGCTGACCCCGGACTTGAACCTGACGTTGCATCTCTGCCGCCTGCCCTGACCCTGTGCCTGGACCCGACTACGAGTTGTCATCCGCTAAGGTACCTCGACCTCGGCTGCCACCGTGGGCTAGTCACACCTGGGAACGTCCTAGTGGTATCCTGCCGCAGCAAGTCCAACCCGCTTTGCGGCGGGCTCTGGTGAATACCAGGTGCCGCTAGGCTCCGGTTCCGGGTGTTGGCTAGTTACATCTCCCGCAGTGGTCCAGAGGATCCACTGATCCTAACAGTAAGATCCGGCCATGGATCCCGCCGAGGCTCCTTCTCCCAGTCAGCCTGATCTCGCCACCATCGTGATCCACCAGTCCCGGCAGATTGCAGCACAGCGGAATCAGCTAGAGCAAGTCACCGCCATGCTCCAACAACTACTTGCTACCCAACATCAGCAACAGTCTCCTGAAGCGGCCGCTGCGACCCCTGCTACCCCGGCTTATCTTCCTGCTGCTGAACCCAGGCTACGCCTCTCTTTGCCCGGCAAGTATGATGGAGATCCAAAGATGTGCAGGGGCTTCATAACCCAGTGCTCCTTGCACATAGAACTCATGCCGTCGCAATTTGCCACAGAGCGGTCCAAGGTGGCATTTGTCCTCAGCCTTCTTTCCGGGAAAGCCCGGGCCTGGGCTACTCCGCTTTGGGACAGAGATGACCCGGTTGTGTCTAGCCTCAGTGCGTTTCTGTCAGAGTTCCGGTCAGTCTTCGAGGAACCAGCACGAGCCTCCTCTGCGGAGTCTGCATTGTTGAACTTGCGTCAGGGCAACTCATCGGTGGGAGAGTACGCAGTTCAATTCCGCACCCTGGCTTCTGAACTTGCGTGGAACGATGCAGCCCTCATCGCTACATTTAAGAAGGGGCTCTCTGCGCAGGTCAAGGACGCACTGGCAGCTCGGGATCTTCCATCTACTCTGAGTGACCTCATCACCTTGGCCACTCGAATTGATGTTCGGTTTAAGGAGCGAGCTGAGGAACTACGCTCCGAGTATCCCCAAGGCCGTGTTAGACGCATTTCTCGCCTGGTGCCAGTCTTCCAAAGGCCGCTCCAGGGCCCGCCTGAATCTTCTGCTGAGGAACCCATGCAGGTTGACCGAACCTGGCTCACTCTACAAGAGCGTTCAAGACGCCGACAGGAGAACCTCTGTCTGTACTGTGCCAGCCCAGAGCATTTCATCGGTTCCTGTCCTGTCCGTCCTCAACGTCCGGGAAACGCCAGCACCTAGGCTTCTTGGGAGAAGCGTCCCTAGGTGTAAGCACAGCTTCTCCACGTCTGACTCTTCCCGTGCTCCTCAGCGTTGGCACCGGTACCCAGATCCAGGTTACTGCCTTCCTGGACTCGGGCTCTACAGCGAACTTCGTGGATGCAGCCTTGGTCTCTCGGCATCACTTCCCGGTGGTTCGTCTCGAGAAGCCATTGTCTATTGCCTCGGTCAATGGTCAGATTCTCTCCGTGCCCATCTGGTTTCGCACAGAGCCCCTGCTTCTGCAAGTTGGTGCCCTACATCAAGAGAGACTTTCTTTTTTTGTGCTGCCCCAGAGCACATCTGCTCTACTGCTGGGTCTCCCCTGGTTGCAGCTTCATGCCCCTGTACTGGACTGGTCCTCCGGGCATATCCTCCGTTGGGGACCGAACTGTGCTTCACGTTGTATGCAGATTCCCCGTCCGCTACCTGTGAGGACTTCGACTCTGGCTCCCAAGTCTCTGGAGGGTTTGCCAGCTTGTTATCGGGACTTTTCGGATGTTTTCTCCAAGAAGCAGACGGAGATTCTACCACCACATCGTCCCTATGATTGCCCTGTGGATCTTCTTCCTGGTGCCACTCCTCCCAGAGGTCGTGTCTATCCTCTTTCTGTACCTGAGTCTCTAGCCATGTCCGACTACATCAAGGAGAATCTGCAGAGGGGTTTTATACGCAAGTCCTCCTCTCCGGCTGGCGCAGGTTTCTTCTTCGTTACCAAGAAGGACGGCTCCCTACGTCCCTGTATAGACTATCGTGGGCTGAATAAGATCACGGTAAAAAAACGTTACCCCCTGCCGTTGATTACAGAACTCTTTGATCGCCTACGTGGTTCCAAGGTGTTCTCCAAGCTGGACCTCCGTGGTGCTTACAATCTCATCCGGATCCACAAAGGTGATGAGTGGAAGACGGCGTTTACCTCGATGACATCTTGGTGTACTCTCCAGACCTTGAGTCCCACCAGGCACACGTACGACAAGTTCTAGGTCGACTTCGTGCCAATCACCTCTATGCCAAGTTAGAAAAATGCCTGTTTCACCAGCACTGCCTTCCCTTCCTCGGTTACATAATTTCCGACAGAGGCCTCCAGATGGACCCCGCGAAGCTGTCTGCAGTTCTTCAGTGGCCACGTCCAGAGGGTCTCCGAGCCATACAGAGGTTCCTGGGGTTTGCGAACTATTACCGTCAGTTTATTCCCCATTTCTCCACTCTGGTGTCCCCCATCGTGGCGCTCACCAAGAAGGGTGCCAATCCACGTGCCTGGTCTCCAGCTGCTGAAATGGCCTTCTCCAAGTTAAAGTCTGCTTTCTCCTCGGCTCCCGTACTCTCTAGGCCAGATACGGACAAACCCTTTCTTCTGGAGGTGGACGCATCCTCCATAGGAGCTGGAGCGGTGCTCACTCAGAAAGGGCCCAAGGGCCGAACTTTGACTTGCGGTTTCTTTTCCAAGACTTTTTCCCCAGCTGAGAGAAATTATTCCATTGGAGACAGAGAACTATTAGCCATCAAACTTGCTCTTGAAGAATGGCGGTATCTTCTGGAGGGAGCTCTCCATCCTGTTTGTGTGTACACTGACCACAAGAATCTTCTGTACCTCCAGACAGCCCAGCGCCTGAATCCCAGGCAAGCCCGGTGGTCTTTGTTCTTCTCCCGCTTTGACTTGCTGATTCATTTTCGTCCGGCAGACAAGAATGTCAAGGCTGATGCTCTGTCCCGTTCGTCAGATGTTGTTGGAGATGAACCAGTTCCTCGGCACATAATTTCTCCTGATCAGCTCGTTGTTGCAGCTCCGGTGGACCTTCGGCAGCTGCCTCCTGGCAAGACGTATGTTAGACCTGCTCTCAGGAAGAGGATTCTGTCTTGGGGACATTCTTCTCGTCTGGCTGGGCACCCTGGGGTGCAACGCTCCTTGGCCCTCATCTCCCGCTATTACTGGTGGCCAGACCTGGTGAAAGATGTTCAGGAGTTTGTGGGATCCTGCTCCTCCTGTGCCCGCAATAAAGCCTCTCGTCTCAAACCGGCTGGACTGTTATTCCCGTTGCCGATACCCAGTCGCCCGTGGTCTCACGTGGCAATGGACTTTGTTACTGATCTGCCTGTCTCCTCAGGCGATACTGTCATCTGGGTGGTGACGGACCGGTTTTCCAAAATGTCCCATTTTGTTCCCCTTCCAGGTCTTCCGTCTTCACCACAGCTTGCCAGTTTGTTCTTCAAACATATCTTCCGTCTGCATGGCCTTCCGCTTCACATTGTGTCCGATCGAGGAGTCCAGTTTGTCTCTAAATTCTGGCGTTCTTTATGTAACCAACTGCAGGTCATCCTTGACTTTTCTTCTGCTTACCACCCTCAGTCGAATGGTCAAGTAGAGAGGGTGAACCAGACTTTGGGCTGCTACCTCCGCCACTTCGTCTCAGCCCGTTAAGACAATTGGACTGACCTTCAACCTTGGGCTGAGTTCTCTTACAATTCTCTGGACTCGGGATCTACTGGTTCGGCTCCGTTCTTCGTGGTCTATGGACGTATTCCTCGCCCACCTCTCCCGCTGTCTACCCCCTCTGTTGTCCCTGCGGTGGAGGATCTGGTGCAGGATCTCAAGGCTGTTTGGGACCAGACCCGCCAGTCCCTTCTACGAGCTTCAGACCGTACCAAGACCCAGGCTGACAAAAGGCGTCGAGCTCCTCCTGTCTTCTCTCCTGGTGACAAAGTATGGCTATCCTCCAGATACGTCCGGCTTAAGATACCCAGCTATAAACTTGGGCCCCGGTTCCTTGGCCCCTTTGAGGTAATCAAGCGCATTAATCAAGTGGCATACAAGCTCCGCCTTCCTCCATCTATGCGCATCCCGAACTCCTTTCATGTATCCCTCCTGAAGCCAGTCGTCTTGAAACGCTTCACCCAGCAATCCCCTCCTCCGGCTCCTGAGGCTGATTCTCCAGATGTATATGAAGTCAAGGAGGTTCTGGACATGAAGTTCGTAAGGGGTAAGCGGTTCTTCCTTGTAGATTGGAAGGGGTTCGGGCCTGAGGAGAGATCCTGGGAGCCTGAAGAGAATATTTTTGATCGGACTCTCCTCCAGAGGTTTCTTGGGACCAAGAAGAAGAGGGGGAGGCCGAAGGGGGGGTACTGTCACGGGCACCCCCGCGATCCATACCACGGATCGCGGGTGCACCCGTGCCTCCCTCCGCTGCCCCGGTCCCGCTCCGGTGCACTCACCTCTCCTGGCTCCCGCTCCCGTCCGGACTAGGTCTCGCACGCGGCCCCGCTCCCTAGGGCGCGCGCGCGGCACTGTCTCAAGATTTAAAGGGCCGGCGCACAGGTGATTAGTATTGGTCATTTCCTGTTTTGTATGTAACCCTTTGTTTCCCATCATTCCCTGCCGGATCTTTGTGCCTCTTAGCCTTAGAGAAAGCTTCCTAGCGAGTATTGCTGTGTTCCTGGGTATTCCTGTATTCCTGTGTGTTCCCGTTCCTGAGTCCTGTGTTGCCGTGTTACCTGTGTTCCTCCCTGTTGCTGTGTGCCTGTGTTCCCGTTCCCTCCTGCCTGGACCTCCTGTTGCTGACCCCGGACTTGAACCTGACGTTGCATCTCTGCCGCCTGCCCTGACCCTGTGCCTGGACCCGACTACGAGTTGTCATCCGCTAAGGTACCTCGACCTCGGCTGCCACCGTGGGCTAGTCACACCTGGGAACGTCCTAGTGGTATCCTGCCGCAGCAAGTCCAACCCGCTTTGCGGCGGGCTCTGGTGAAAACCAGGTGCCGCTAGGCTCCGGTTCCGGGTGTTGGCTAGTTACATCTCCCGCGGTGGTCCAGAGGATCCACTGATCCTAACAAAATGTACCCATGGGTAGGATGAACCATCTCTCCAGTGTTGTCATCTAGCCTTTGCAGGGGTAGGGACATCAAGTGACTTTTTAAGGCACCACTGGGCCCCCTAGCTGACCAGAATGGGTCCCGGAGGTTCTGTTGGCTCCAATGCCTACATCTGCAACCTCAGGCATCAAATTGCAGAGCCCTGAGGGGGGCGGCAGATCATCAGAAGTACGGACTCGCCAAATGCTGGGAAGTCTGTACTACAAGGAAAATCAATTATCTGCATCTTTAAGACACTGAAGAAATTGACAGGCAGAGCGTTGCTGCACTGACCCATGTATCAGCAGTATACAAATGTATGGGGGTGGGGGTCATGCCTGTATGTAAAACCTATATAGTTGGGCTGCCTGTATATACTATCTAGTGGGGGTGATATTGTCTGTATATACCATCTACGAGGGGGATCTGACTGTATATACTATCTATGAGGGGGTCTGGCTGTATATATTATCTATGAAGGGGGCTGTATATTCTACCTAGGCATTAATTAGTTATACAAGACATACTTTAATTTATTTGGGGGACTGTATATAGGATGTTTCATTTGTGTTGTCAGCTGTGTTTTTAGGGGGATAAATTATTTGGGAGAAATACATACGGACATTATACAGAAGGTGACTGGTATTTTTAGGTGCGTAGTGTGGGGGATCTGCTGCACAGAGCTGAGATCGGTGGCCTCAGCAGAACACAAAGACATATCGTAGAACAAGTGGGACCCCTAGCACCCAACAGTGATGATTAGTGGCCACTCATAAGTCTCTAAATTTTAGAGTTCTGGCCAGGAATGGTTGGAGATTCCATAAGATTTCACCTGAAGGACATCGTACCTCTCAAACATCTGTTTTTCGCCACTTGTGAGAAATTGATTGAACTCGTAGACCCTCATATTCAGCAGAGTTTCACAGGGGAAGCCTGGAGCTTTGTAGCAGTAGTAGGTCTCCTCGTCCAGCAGGTCCTTGTACTCACAGAGTTCTCCATCTGTCCCGTCAAGATCGAAACCGCAACGACTTGTGGCATTTTTACCAAGTCTTTCAAATTGTCCCTCATAACCTGCAGTATCTTGGCCGGATAGTCGAGCGCGCCACAAGGCAGCCACTGCCTCACTGGGATGGAAGAGGAGGATGTGGACTTTGACTTTTCCGGCCCAATACAAGGGGAAGTGGACTTGGTACGACCCATTGTTGAAGTCCTTTATGACTCCCGTCATGGCAGCTCCGAGGTCTCCAGAGAAGAGTCTTGGTCTTATGAAGTCTCCTCCATACGTCTTCCTGTTGCCCAAGTGGTCGAACATATCCACCTGTACCACAAGGTCTTCTCCAATGCAGTAAGTCTCCTGAGGGGTCACGAGGGAAACCGTACTACGTCTCCCACTTGTGGTGGTGTTAAAGAGCCTGAAGGTCACATTAGGGATAAGGGCTTCCAGTTTGTGATACATTGCATCTATTTTTACTTGTAGCTCGGTTTTCAGCGGTGGAGTCACAACTTTCGTCAAATGACCATCATCCTCCTGACGTTGGAGGCAATCCTGCAGAAGATACTTCAGGGAAGCCTAACATTTACAGGGTCATAGAAGAAGAAAGAATAGCTGGTAAATATGTGATAGTGGACATTGAAAATTTTCTATAATTGTTGATTCTGCTTTTGACCCCCCCCCCCCCTCAACCAATGCAAGAACATGAATTTGCATAGAGCTCTACCTGCAAATAATGAAATGTGTAGTGGTAGTAATGGTAGTCACAGCAGTACAGTATAGAGCATGATGGACAGTACAGGAGGTGTCTGGCTGTTTAGTAGTAATAGTCACAGCAGTTCTACTTTCATTAATTTGCCCTCCAGATTAAAACATCAAAGCTCTGTCTTCCAGGAGCCACCACTAGAGGGAGCTCAGAAGTTTGCTGAATACTGAATATACAATGGGGCACATTTACTTACCCGGTCCAGTCACGATCCAGAGCCGGGTTCTCCGATGCTGATTCAGGTTGTGTCGGGATTCACTAAGGTCTGTGTGCCCCGATATCCACTAGGTGTCGCTGCTGCATCGAGGTCCGCTGGAGTTCACCGGAGTTCACCTTCTATTTCTATTCTATTGGTGCAGGTAAGTGCGTGTCAAGCGACACTTTTTTTTAAAAAATCCCACGTTTTTTCCGAATCCGTTGGGTTTTGCGACGGCCACGTATCCCGATTTCTGTTGCATGCAGCCTGCCAGCGAAATCCAATCGCGTGCGCCAAAATCCCAGCGGAATTCGGCGCAAATCGGAAATCGTCCGGATACCCAATGAATCACGCGATTCGGGCCCTTAGTGAATGACCCCCAATGTATACACACTTTCTGTTTTTGTATCTCTTTGCCAAATGTAGAACTTTCTATCCCTATTTGCTTGGAATATAGAATAAGATGTTGTCAGCGTCTACTTTAGGACTTGCCCTTATATGTCCCTATATCCGATTACTGAAGTTCACCCTTCACCTGGAATTTGTTCCTGTGCCAGGTGAAGCTCACAAGAAATATGGCGGAAAGGATCAGTGGAAGGAAACTTCTAGCCATGGCCGCAGCTTTATACACGGACCTCGTCCTGTGGAAACACAAGTAGCCTACAGACACATGGAGAGATAGGGATTAGGGATTAGGATTACATTGTTATATAGAGGTAAAGGCTGGGTCAGTGAGGTAAGTGGTGAAGGAAACCATCAGCAGGTGTGACCATGTAGACCTCAGCCAGTGTTACCTATTGTCCCTGGAGAGATGTGTAATCAGACCTTTGTGTCAGTTGTTAGTAGCAGCAGGACTGTGATATATGGATGAATATTGCAGGCTTGTAACTTCTCCAAGTGCCCTGGGTGGTGTCCTCACACTGCTGTGCTCTGTGCTCTCTCAGCAGCTCCTCCCCTGTTTTAATTAACAAGTATTCAACCAGAAAACCTGCTACAGTGTTTACTACGAGCAGTGGGGACGTGATGTAGAGCAGCTCAATGCAGGGAACTTAGAGCACAGCAGTGTGAGGACACATCCTCAGGGCGCTTAGAGAGGGTACACTCCTGGAATTTGGTGCAGGATCATATAAATCCATTTTCGCACACACACAGGTAATGGGATACACCATGAAGTGGGTTCCAGGATAGGGAGAGATGAGTAACTTTAATGCTCCGACAAACCCGTGTAACAGCGGTATCCACAACCAATCCCTCCAATCAGATACCTTGTTCCAAAATTCTGGATCCAGAGGGATTTCCTTTAAGAACTTTGGGCTCACAGATCCCACCGCATTTAGGTTTATGACCTTGGAAGAGACAATATAACTTTGTCCAGCAACAATCCTGACACAGCTGTAAAGTCTAGGGACACTGTTACACTGTAACGACCCCCCATTATATGTTGGAACCGTCAATACACAACCGGATACATCTGTAACATCTATAAAAGGCTCCAGCGTCTCAATGTGAAAGGGGAAGGACACCCCATGGACCTCACCTCACAATGTCAGCACCATAGACTGGATCCTAAGGGTCACAGCTGCTTCCATAGCCGGATCCATGTATGTTCTTTACAGGAAGCCGGATCCTCCAGGACATGGATCTATTAACCTTTCATGCTCCGGATTGCTCTAATATTTAAGTGTATGATTTATGAGATGACTATCCACTATGGCTCACACCCCTTCCTCAGAAAATGTTCCTCGCTAATTCTCCTCCTGATCTGGATTACCATCTCCTAAATTAGTCAGCACTGAGACATTACAGGGCGGTGTAACTCAGGACTGATACATTACGGGGCGGTGTAAGTCGTCTGTAAGAGAGAGAAAAAACTAATAAAGTTTCAAATTGACAATAATTGAGCTTTGAAGCCGAGGCGTCTCCTGTCCAATGGCTTCAGATGAAAGCTTCATCCTCCTGTGTGTGATCTCTACATTCAGCTACAGAGGTCATGGATGCTTAATCGATGTTAACCTTACATGAATGATGAGATATTGGGTGTCCTAAGATCTTCCCTTCCCCCTCCATTTTTCTTACCAAGGTCAATTCTGTGGAAACCTCTCGACCCCTGGAGTTTTTGAATTAAGGTGATTTCATCTATCTATACTTTAATCGTTAATTGTAAGTCGTAGGTGGTGATGATACCAAATCAACACGACTATTAATTGCACGTGGCAAAAAGTGATTGGGGACCGTAATGGGGTCCAACATCATCCATCTAAACCTTCTAAACCCATAGATATGACATGTTCTTTCTCTGTATTTATTACAAATAAGCAAAACTGAAAGCCAGACTCATGATACTTTCATGTGTATATCCTGGAGGATGGACAACCACGTAGGACAATGCCACCTTCATGTGCCATGCATCTACGAATCCAACATTGGTTCCCTGAAAAGGACCAGATTGTAAGTATAACCAGAAAAGTCCCCATGTATCTCCATCACACAGTAGATCTTCCTGATATTCTCAGACTTGCTGATGAGCTTTATGTCGAGAATTTAGATGTTCCACCACTTGGTAGAGACTGATTAGGGACTGCAGTGTGATTCCCCACCATCAATTGGAACCTTGTAGACTTACTTCTGCAAGCGCAGTCCTCCTTCTCAACCTGTGGTCATCCAAGGAATGGACATAGAGACAGTGAAGTCCTACAAGAACTTTGGTGTCCTCCTCAACATTAAATTGGATTGGGATTTCTGCACATGTGGAGACCGTGGATGGAGATCAAAGATTCTCAGGAGATAATAATTATAATAATAATTCTTTATTTATATAGCGCACACAGATTACGCAGCGCTGCACAAAGTGCGCAGAGCTTGCCAAATTGGTGGACCTGGTGGCACCATGCCGCAGCAAGACCGAACCGCTTTGCGGCGCCCTCTGGTGAAAACTGGGTGCCACTTAGACTCCAGTCCAAAGTCTCAGCTTACGTCATCGTCTGCGGTGGTCAGGTGGGTCACTTACCACTGATCCAGAGTATAATAAAACACTAGAGACCCCTACTACAAGTGTATAAAAGAACATTTCAGTTGTTAGGAGAAATTAGAGGAGTTTTGCCTTCTTTTTCGCCTTCAGTTCTGATCAGCAATTCACAGAAATTGGAAGTTGTTACAGGAGGATGCACAATTGAAGGAGCTCATTTCCAATAGACCTCTGGTATTGTTCAGATGCAGCATCACTAGCAGAGATCACTTGGTAAGCAGTCGATTTTCTAGCTCTGGGGAGAATTGGTCTCCCCCCAAGAAATCATAGATGTGGCCGTTGCAGTATCTGTAAGTATAATCCCAGGCAAAATTGGTCCAGGTTGGTGGCATCTCCCACAGGATCAGGTCTTTTATGTGTGTGTATACAGGCAGTGCCCGGGTTATATACAAGATAGGGTCTACAGGTTTGTGCTTAAGTTGCATTTGTATGTAAGGTGAAACTGTATATTTTATAATTGTAGTTCTAGACAAAATTTTTTTTCACCCCAGTGATAATTGGAGTTTCAAAATTTTTTGCTGTAATTGGACCAAGGATTATCCATAAAGCTTCATTACAGACACTTTACAGCTGATCATTGCAGTCTGGGACTATAGTAATGTATAGAGAGGTCACCAGAGGTCACAGAGGGCAGAGGGGTCCGTCTGTAACTAGGGGTCGTCTGTAAGTCGGGTGTCCTTAAGTAGGGGACCGCCTGTATTGCACAGTATTGAGTGCCCCTGTGGGCGATACTACATTGGAAAGACTATCAGAATCTGTTCACTCAGATTAGAAGATTTTCATTCCATTTCATTGGGTAATGGATGTCCTAGATGAAGTCCTACATTGATTATCCATGTGAGGGTGTCCATTCTGTCTCTCTAGGTATTTTTTTTATTCCTCTCATCTTGCTGGGTAACCCCTCAGGTCATACATACACACTATAAAAAAATCTAAGTAACCATTTGAGATGTTCTGTCTTTTAGAATCGTGGATGTTTGTTTGTCGTTTTTGTATAAAGTTGTTTAATGCAGGTGGACGCCGGCACAAAGTTCATTTCCATGACAACGGCCCTCACGACGCAGGCATTTATACCTCACTGTTGCGGACTGGTGGCGTAATTGCATTGAGGAAACGCTCCGTAGCGCGAAACGGACCGTAACCTGTGCCGCATTCTCCGTGTGTGATAAGTCGCCGGCTGCGTTTATTTCTATGTCAGGCAGGGCCTTGCGTAGAAATAATCACTGCGCAGGACCCCACCGGATTCATCAAGAGGTTTCAGCCTCTTGATGTATCACACTGCGAAAAAGTAGCGGGGGGGCTATCGTGCTAGTGCGCCAGCATATGATGAATATCCCCCTTATGAAATTAACCAGGTGAGTGCCACTGCTTTATCTTCGTTTGGATACCTGCTGAGGAGGCTGAGGGCATTCGGAGTGCAGGGGGGACTTCCCAAGACCTTCTTCACCATCTTTATCAGCATCTTCATCTTCTTTGGCGTAGTCTGTTGGGGAAGCAGCATCTCAGCTAGGGAGAGGAGCAGACTGGACAAACTGATTAGGAAACCCGGGTCTGTCCTGGGGGTCCTCTGGGCACAGAGCAGGGGGTAGCTGAGGGGAGGACACTGTGAAGTCTATTCTGGAGAATAGCTCCCATCCCATCCATGAGACTGGGGTGGGATTGGAGAGCACCTTCAGTGACGACTGCTTCACCCCAAGTGTGACGGAGCGTTATCGGAAGTCAATCCTACCTGCTGTGATCAGGATGTTCAACCAACAAGGCCCAAATGGAAGTAACCTGTGCCCCCCACCGAGGGTCATCTCCAGGTGTCAGTTGGCCCCTGGGCGACAGAGCCCCAGTTGGCCCCTTTGTAGTGAACTCACTTGGCGGCATTAAAAATTCAGAAACTAAATCATACCAATACTATATCATATCAATCAGGTCCCTTGTGGTTATATTGTATAGAGCCCCCTCATGGTTATTATATATAACTCCTCCCTCACCCCCATGGATTCCTTATGTACAGTTTATGTGGGTCCCCCCAGCAGCTCTGGGCCTAGGCACTTGCCCGGGTATGTCCAGTTCTGGCGCCGGTGCTGTCACCACCTAGCGAGTCCCTGCAGGTCCCATCGAAGTGAATATAAAACTGCTGATCATTGCTTGTCTTTTTTGTTGTCTTTTTTTATTATTTTTGTTCTTTTATCTCAATATTATTGTTCTGTCCTTGTTCTCTCTCTGCTGCTGTAACGCTCTGAATGTGGGACTAATAAAGGATTATATTATCTTATAAACAGAACCATTGTTTTCCCAAACTCTTTTTATTATCAAGAACAAGCAAAACTAAAAGCCAGACTCATGATACTTTCGAAGACATATGCCTGAGGATGGACAACCACATTGGCCGATGCCACCGTCATGTCCCAAGCGTCTATGAAGCCAACATTGATCCCCTGGAAAACCTCCCTGAGGACCAGATACTGAGTGTAACCATGGAAGTCCCCTTGCATCTCCACCGGACAGTAGATGTCTCTGGTATTCTCCGTCTTGATGATGACCTTGGTGTCAGGACTCCGGATGA
This sequence comes from Engystomops pustulosus, assembly GCF_040894005.1. NCBI lineage: Eukaryota > Metazoa > Chordata > Amphibia > Anura > Leptodactylidae > Engystomops > Engystomops pustulosus. Next base: position 14,846,167 of record NC_092418.1, read on the forward strand.
ACAGACGTTCCACCGCCCTCCGGATGTTGAAGGCTCGTTTAATGAAAACCTTAACTGGGAAATGTCTGAAGTGGTGCCCTAGTGATACAATAATAATCGTGTCCTTCCCCCCGGCGCACCGGTCAATCTGACGACTGGTGTACAGGTCCTCCTTGAAGTAGTAGAAGGTGGGATGTTCCAATGGGAATCCATGTCTCTTATAGGAGATGTACAGATCTTTCTCCAAATTGATGGCTTCTAGAGCTTTGTGCCAGTCCAACCATCCACTTCCGTGGTATCGGAAATACTTCGCTACTGTTGGAGAGAGACAAAGTTATCTGAGACAAGGATAAAGAGCAGGAGAACAGATTTATGGTTTTACGGAAAGGATTACGGCTAACTGTTACTATTTTCATTGAACTCATCTTGCATTCTGAGCAGAGGACTCCACATGGCAGTCTCAGTCCCAGAATGCAGGACAGATGTCAAGTATCTAAGCAGACGTCTTACTCTTGATCCCTTCGGTGAAGTGCATCATGAACTGGCGTAACGTGGAGTCTCCGATGAGGTAGAGCTTCTTCCCTTGTAGGCATCTCATGAAGTCGTCTCCAGTTTTGTAGGAAGTCATGTTACAGTATGTGGGGTTCCAGATTTTCTTGTAGTAGTATCCACTCGGGAAAGGGGACCCCAGCCCAGGCTGACATTTTGGCTTTGGGGCTTCTGTTACATCTGGGAACATGACAAGGTCAAGAGCATTACATTCTTATGAGTAGTCCTTCCTAGACCATTGGTATCTAAAGTAGGGTGATAGCCTCCTCTGAGTTCATGCATGGAATCTTGGATACTCATGACCCACAGACCACCAATTTTGGCCTCACTCCCTGTGCATTTCCATGTTAACTGTTCTGACTTTGGGGTATTCTAACTTTTGGTTTTGGGTAAATCTCTAATTTACAGTTTGGCAAAATTCATGGTCTCCTCAATTTGTGTACTTTCTAATTTCGTCATCTGCCTGTTGTATGACACCTCACTCAAAGTGTAGGGACACCCTCTAGCACCCCTTCGCCCATAACCCCTACAATATTCATCATGTGTCTAAGACCATAGTCATCATTAAGGCTCCACCGATGAACCATCTGGTATCTTGAAGGTATCTTGAAGGTATCTCACCTCCACATCTGGTTACCGTCACGGCCTGAAACGTTGGTGGGATTTCAACAGCAACATTTGGTCTAAAAAAAGATAAAAATGGAAAAAGTTTTGGATTTTATATGTTCTGATGTGAAATCTTGTCAGTTCATGTAAGACCTATTGTTGACTGGAGACCATTAGAGAACATGCTAGATGCTACACATATCAAAGGACCGGTAATTGGCCGCGATGAGACTACAGAACGGACATCTTACCTCTGAAACATCTCCTTTTCGGCAGTCGTGAGGTAAGATTTCAGCCGCTCATAGCCCATCATGTCTCTTAGACTTTCACAAGGGAAGCCTGGAGCTTTGTAGCAGTAGAAGGCCTCCTCGTCTAGTGCGTCCTTGTACTCACAGATCTCACGGTTTTCCTTGAGTTCAAAACCACAATTGGCCACCGTTTCTTTACCGAATTGTTCAAATTTGCCCACAAAACCAAGAACTCCTAGACTGGAGTGTCGAGCGCGCCACAAGGCAGCCACCCCTTCACTGGGATGGAAGAGGAGGATGTGGACGTGGACTTTTCCGGCCCAATACAAGGGGAAGTGGACTTGGTACGACCCATTGTTGAAGTCCTTTATGACTCCCGTCACGGCAGCTCCGAGGTCTCCAGAGAAGAGTCTCGGTCTTATGAAGTCTCCTCCATACGTCTTCCTGTTGCCCAAGTGGTCGAATGTATCCACCTGTACCACAAGGTCTTCTCCAATGCAGTAAGTCTCCTGAGGGGTCGCGAGGGAAACCGTACTACGTCGCCCACTTGTGGTGGTGTTGAAGTTTGTAAAGTTGACCTTGGGGATGAGTTTTTCCAGTTTTTCATACATTGCATCTACTTTTACTTGTAGCTCGGTCTTTGAGGCGGCTTCTTCCTCTTTAGGTGGAACGATACAAGTGTGAAGAATCTTCTGCAGTGAATTCTACAGTTTATGGGGCGGAGAAGAACAAGCAAGATCTGTGATGTACATTGATAGACCATAGAAAAGTAAAAATTTTGGACTACAACCTATCACATCATCCGCCACCTCAATCTCATCCCTGATTTCATAAACCGTTCCTCTAAGAAATCCTTGCAAAGAAGACTCAATAAGAAATTATGTCTACAGGTAAACAGTGAGCTCCCCCTAGTGGTGGCTGCAGGAAGCCTATATGTTAACATTTAGATCTAAGAATAGAAATTCCACTTCAACAAATGTACTATAACCACTACATATAATAATATATACTATATACTGTAATAATATATACCTAACAACGGAATCTAAAGATAAGTCACCTGAAATCGGTACCGGTAACAGAAGAAGCTCATTAAAAAAATTGCAGCAATGATTAATGAAAGAAATGTTCTACGCGTCACCGAAGCTTTATACCCGGACACCATCCTGTGGACACACAAATCAGGGAGATATGTGTTTAGTGACCCATGCTGATATAACCTGGGGATCTCCAGTATATAATGATATATGTACAGCTGGTATAACCTGGGGATCTCCAGTATATAATGATATATGTACAGCCGGTATAACCCGGGGATCTCCTGTATATAATGATATATGTACAGCTGGTATAACCTGGGGATCTCCAGTATATAATGATATATGTACAGCCGGTATAACCTGGGGATCTCCTGTATATAATGATATATGTACAGATGGTATAACCTGGGGATCTCCTGTATATAATGATATATGTACAGCCGGTATAACCTGGGGATCTCCTGTATATAATGATATATGTACAGATGGTATAACCTGGGGATCTCCAGTATATAATGATATATGTACAGCTGGTATAACCTGGGGATCTCCTGTATATAATGATATATGTACAGATGGTATAACCTGGGGATCTCCTGTATATAATGATATATGTAAAGCCGGTATAACCCGGGGATCTCCTGTATATAATGATATATGTACAGCTGATATAACCTGGGGATCTCCAGTATATAATGATATCTGTACAGCCGGTATAACCCGGGGATCTCCTGTATATAATGATATATGTACAGCTGGTATAACCTGGGGATCTCCTGTATATAATGATATATGTACAGCCGGTATAACCTGGGGATCTCCTGTATATAGTGATATATGTACAGCCGGTATAACCTGGGGATCTCCTGTATATAATGATATATGTACAGCCGATATAACCTGGGGATCTCCTGTATATAATGATATATGTACAGCCGGTATAACCTGGAGATCTCCAGTATATAATGATATATGTACAGCCGGTATAACCCGGGGATCTCCTGTATATAATTATATATGTACAGCCGGTATAACCTGGGGATCTCCTGTATATAGTGATATATGTACAGCCGGTATAACCTGGGGATCTCCTGTATATAATGATATATGTACAGCTGATATAACCTGGGGATCTCCAGTATATAATGATATATGTACAGCCGGTATAACCTGGGGATCTCCTGTATATAATGATATATGTACAGCCAGTATAACCTGGGGATCTCCTGTATATAATGATATATGTACAGCCGGCATAACCTGGGGATCTCCTGTATATAATGATATATGTACAGCCGGTATAACCTGGGGATCTCCTGTATATAATGATATATGTACAGCCGGTATAACCTGGGGATCTCCTGTATATAATGATATATGTACAGCCGGTATAACCTGGGGATCTCCTGTATATAATGATATATGTACAGCCGGTATAACCTGGGGATCTCCTGTATATAATGGTATATGTACAGCCGGTAAAACCTGGGGATCTCCTGTATATAATGATATATGTACAGCCGGTATAACCTGGGGATCTCCTGTATATAGTGATATATGTACAGCCGGTATAACCTGGGGATCTCCTGTATATAATGATATATGTACAGCCGGTATAACCTGGGGATCTCCTGTATATAATGGTATATGTACAGCCGGTATAACCTGTGGATCTCCTGTATATAATGATATATGTACAGCCGGTATAACCTGTGGATCTCCTGTATATAATGATATATGTACAGCCGGTATAACCTGGGGATCTCCTGTATATAATGATATATGTACAGCCGGTATAACCTGGGGATCTCCTGTATATGATGATATATGTACAGCCGGTATAACCTGGGGATCTCCTGTATATAATGATATATGTACAGCTGGTATAACCTGGGGATCTCCAGTATATAATGATATATGTACAGATGGTATAACCTGGGGATCTCCTGTATATAATGATATATGTACAGCCGGTATAACCTGGGGATCTCCTGTATATAATGATATATGTGCAGCCGGTATAACCTGGGGATCTCCTGTATATAATGATATATGTACAGCTGGTATAACCTGGGGATCTCCTGTATATAATGATATATGTACAGCCGGCATAACCTGGGGATCTCCTGTATATAATGATATATGTACAGCTGGTATAACCTGGGGATCTCCTGTATATAATGATATATGTACAGCCGGTATTACCTGGGGATCTCCTGTATATAATGATATATGTACAGCCGGTATAACCTGGGGATCTCCTGTATATAATGATATATGTACAGCCGGTATAACCTGGGGATCTCCTGTATATAATGATATATGTACAGCCGGTATAACCTGGGGACCTCCTGTATATAATGATATATGTACAGCCAGTATAACCTGGGGATCTCCTGTATATAATGATATATGTACAGCCGGTATAACCTGGGGATCTCCTGTATATAATGATATATGTACAGCTGGTATAACCTGGGGATCTCCTGTATATAATGATATATGTACAGCCGGTATAACCTGGGGATCTCCTGTATATAATGATATATGTACAGCCGGTATAACCTGGGGATCTCCTGTATATAATGATATATGTACAGCCGGTATAACCTGGGGATCTCCTGTATATAATGATATATGTACAGCCGGTATAACCTGGGGATCTCCTGTATATAATGATATATGTACAGCCGGTATAACCTGGGGATCTCCTGTATATAATGATATATGTACAGCCGTTATAGCCTGGGGATCTCCTGTATATAATGATATATGTACAGCCGGTATAACCTGGGGATCTCCTGTATATAGTGATATATGTACAGCCGGTATAACCTGGGGATCTCCAGTATATAATGATATATGTACAGCTGGTATAACCTGGGGATCTCCAGTATATAATGATATATGTACAGATGGTATAACCTGGGGATCTCCTGTATATAATGATATATGTACAGCCGGTATAACCTGTGGATCTCCTGTATATAATGATATATGTACAGCCGGTATAACCTGGGGATCTCCTGTATATAATGATATATGTACAGCCGGTATAACCTGGGGATCTCCTGTATATAATGATATATGTACAGCCGGTATAACCTGGGGATCTCCTGTATATAATGATATATGTACAGCTGGTATAACCTGGGGATCTCCAGTATATAATGATATATGTACAGATGGTATAACCTGGGGATCTCCTGTATATAATGATATATGTACAGCCGGTATAACCTGGGGATCTCCTGTATATAATGATATATGTGCAGCCAGTATAACCTGGGGATCTCCTGTATATAATGATATATGTACAGCTGGTATAACCTGGGGATCTCCTGTATATAATGATATATGTACAGCCGGCATAACCTGGGGATCTCCTGTATATAATTATATATGTACAGCTGGTATAACCTGGGGATCTCCTGTATATAATGATATATGTACAGCCGGTATTACCTGGGGATCTCCTGTATATAATGATATATGTACAGCCGGTATAACCTGGGGATCTCCTGTATATAGTGATATATGTACAGCCGGTATAACCCGGGGATCTCCTGTATATAGTGATATATGTACAGCCGGTATAACCCGGGGATCTCCTGTATATAATGAAATATGTACAGCCGGTATAACCTGGGGATCTCCTGTATATAATGATATATGTACAGCTGGTATAACCTGGGGATCTCCTGTATATAATGACACATGTACAGCTGGTATAACCTGGGGATCTCCTGTATATAATGATATATGTACAGCTGGTATAACCTGGGGATCTCCTGTATATAGTGATATATGTACAGCTGGTATAACCTGGGGATCTCCTGTATATAATGATATCTGTACAGCTGGTATAACCTGGGGATCTCCTGTATATAATGATATATGTACAGCCGGTATAACCTGGGGATCTCCTGTATATAATGATATATGTACAGCCGGTATAACCTGGGGATCTCCTGTATATAATGATATATGTACAGCCGGTATAACCTGGGGATCTCCTGTATATAATGATATATGTACAGCTGGTATAACCTGGGTATCCCCTGTATATAATGATATATGTACAGCTGGTATAACCTGGGGATCTCCTGTATATAATGATATATGTACAGCTGGTATAACCTGGGGATCTCCTGTATATAATGATATATGTACAGCCGGTATAACCTGGGGATCTCCTGTATACAATGATATATGTACAGCCGGTATAACCTGGGGATCTCCTGTATATAATGATATATGTACAGCCGGTATAACCTGGGGACCTCCTGTATATAATGATATATGTACAGCCGGTATAACCTGGGGATCTCCTGTATATAATGATATATGTACAGCCGGTATAACCTGGGGATCTCCTGTATATAATGATATATGTACAGCTGGTATAACCTGGGGATCTCCAGTATATAATGATATATGTACAGCCGGTATAACCTGGGGATCTCCTGTATATAATGATATATGTACAGCCGGTATAACCTGGGGATCTCCTGTATATAATGATATATGTACAGCCGGTATAACCTGGGGATCTCCTGTATATAATGATATATGTACAGCCGGTATAACCTGGGGATCTCCTGTATATAATGATATATGTACAGCCGGTATAACCTGGGGATCTCCTGTATATAATGATATATGTACAGCCGTTATAGCCTGGGGATCTCCTGTATATAATGATATATGTACAGCCGGTATAACCTGGGGATCTCCTGTATATAGTGATATATGTACAGCCGGTATAACCTGGGGATCTCCAGTATATAATGATATATGTACAGCTGGTATAACCTGGGGATCTCCAGTATATAATGATATATGTACAGATGGTATAACCTGGGGATCTTCTGTATATAATGATATATGTACAGCCGGTATAACCTGTGGATCTCCTCTATATAATGATATATGTACAGCCGGTATAACCTGGGGATCTCCTGTATATAATGATATATGTACAGCCGGTATAACCTGGGGATCTCCTGTATATAATGATATATGTACAGCCGGTATAACCTGGGGATCTCCTGTATATAATGATATATGTACAGCTGGTATAACCTGGGGATCTCCAGTATATAATGATATATGTACAGATGGTATAACCTGGGGATCTCCTGTATATAATGATATATGTACAGCCGGTATAACCTGGGGATCTCCTGTATATAATGATATATGTGCAGCCAGTATAACCTGGGGATCTCCTGTATATAATGATATATGTACAGCTGGTATAACCTGGGGATCTCCTGTATATAATGATATATGTACAGCCGGCATAACCTGGGGATCTCCTGTATATAATGATATATGTACAGCTGGTATAACCTGGGGATCTCCTGTATATAATGATATATGTACAGCCGGTATTACCTGGGGATCTCCTGTATATAATGATATATGTACAGCCGGTATTACCTGGGGATCTCCTGTATATAATGATATATGTACAGCCGGTATAACCTGGGGATCTCCTGTATATAGTGATATATGTACAGCCGGTATAACCCGGGGATCTCCTGTATATAGTGATATATGTACAGCCGGTATAACCCGGGGATCTCCTGTATATAATGAAATATGTACAGCCGGTATAACCTGGGGATCTCCTGTATATAATGATATATGTACAGCCGGTATAACCTGGGGATCTCCTGTATATAATGACACATGTACAGCTGGTATAACCTGGGGATCTCCTGTATATAATGATATATGTACAGCTGGTATAACCTGGGGATCTCCTGTATATAGTGATATATGTACAGCTGGTATAACCTGGGGATCTCCTGTATATAATGATATCTGTACAGCTGGTATAACCTGGGGATCTCCTGTATATAATGATATATGTACAGCCGGTATAACCTGGGGATCTCCTGTATATAATGATATATGTACAGCCGGTATAACCTGGGGATCTCCTGTATATAATGAAATATGTACAGCCGGTATAACCTGGGGATCTCCTGTATATAATGATATATGTACAGCCGGTATAACCTGGGGATCTCCTGTATATAATGATATATGTACAGCTGGTATAACCTGGGGATCCCCTGTATATAATGATATATGTACAGCTGGTATAACCTGAGGATCTTCTGTATATAATGATATATGTACAGCTGGTATAACCTGGGGATCTCCTGTATATAATGATATATGTACAGCCGGTATAGCCTGGGGATCTCCTGTATATAATGATATATGTACAGCCGGTATAGCCTGGGGATCTCCTGTGTATAATGATATATGTACAGCTGGTATAACCTGGGGATCTCCTGTATATAATGATATATGTACAGCCGGTATAACCTGGGGATCTCCTGTATATAATGATATATGTACAGCCGGTATAACCTGGGGATCTCCTGTATATAATGATATATGTACAGCCGGTATAACCTGGGGATCTCCTGTATATAATGATATATGTACAGCTGGTATAACCTGGTGATCTCCTGTATATAATGATATATGTGCAGCTGGTATAACCTGGGGATCTCCTGTATATAATGATATGTGTACAGCCGGTATAACCTGGGGATCTCCTGTATATAATAATATATGTACAGCTGGTATAACCTGGGGGTCTCCTGTATATAATGATATATGTACAGCCGGTATAACCTGCGGATCTCCTGTATATAGTGATATATGTACAGCTGGTATAACCTGGGGGTCTCCTGTATATAATGATATATGTACAGCCAGTATAACCTAGGGATCTCCTGTATATAATGATATATGTACAGCTGGTATAACCTGGGGATCTCCTGTATATAATGATATATGTACAGCCGGTATAACCTGGGGATCTCCTGTATATAATGATATATGTGCAGCCGGTATAACCTGGGGATCTCCTGTATATAGTGATATATGTACAGCTGGTATAACCTGTGGATCTCCTGTATATAATGATATATGTACAGCCGGTATAACCTGGGGATCTCCAGTATATAATGATATATGTACAGCTGGTATAACCTGGGGATCTCCTGTATATAATGATATATGTACAGCCGGTATAACCTGGGGATCTCCTGTATATAATGATATATGTACAGCCGGTATAACCTGGGGATCTCCAGTATATAATGGTATATGTACAGCCGGTATAACCTGGGGATCTCCTGTATATAATGATATATGTACAGCTGGTATAACCCGGGGATCTCCTGTATATAATGATATATGTACAGCTGGTATAACCTGGGGATCTCCTGTATATAATGATATATGTACAGCTGGTATAACCTGGGGATCTCCTGTATATAATGATATATGTACAGCTGGTATAACCTGGGGATCTCCTGTATATAATGATATATGTACAGCCGGTATAACCTGGGGATCTCCTGTATATAATGATATATGTACAGCCGGTGTAACCCGGGGATCTCCTGTATATAATGATATATGTACAGCTGGTATAACCTGGGGATCTCCTGTATATAATGATATATGTACAGCCGGTATAACCTTGGGATCTCCTGTATATAATCATATATGTACAGCTGGTATAACCTGGGGATCTCCAGTATATAATGATATATGTACAGCCGGTATAACCTGGGGATCTCCTGTATATAATGATATATGTACAGCCGGTATAACCTGGGGATCTCCAGTATATAATGATATATGTACAGCCGGTATAACCTGGGGATCTCCTGTATATAATGATATATGTACAGCTGGTATAACCTGGGGATGTCCTGTATATAATGATATATGTACAGCCGGTATAACCTTGGGATCTCCTGTATATAGTGATATATGTACAGCTGGTATAACCTAAGGATCTCCTGTATATAATGATATATTTACAGCCGCTATAACCTGGGGATCTCCTGTATATAATGATATATGTACAGCTGGTATAACCTGGGGATCTCCTGTATATAATGAAATATGTACAGCCGCTATAACCTGGGGATCTCCTGTATATAATGATATATGTACAGCCGGTATAACCTGGGGATCTCCTGTATATAATGATATATGTACAGCCGGTATAACCTGGGGATCTCCTGTATATAATGATATATGTACAGCCGGTATAACCTGGGGATCTCCAGTATATAATGATATATGTACAGCCGGTATAACCTGGGGATCTCCTGTATATAATGATATATGTACAGCTGGTATAACCTGGGGATCTCCTGTATATAATGATGTATGTACAGCTGGTATAACCTGGGGATCTCCTGTATATAATGATATATGTACAGCTGGTATAACCTGGGGATCTCCTGTATATAATGATATATGTACAGCTGGTATAACCTGGGGATCTCCTCTATATAATGATATATGTACAGCCGGTATAACCTGGGGATCTCCTGTATATAATGATATATGTACAGCCGGTATAACCTGGGGATCTCCAGTATATAATGATATATGTACAGCCGGTATAACCTGGGGATCTCCTGTATATAATGATATATGTGCAGCCGGTATAACCTGGGGATCTCCTGTATATAATGATACATGTACAGCCGGTATAACCTGGGGATCTCCTGTATATAATGATATAGGTACAGCCGGTATAACCTGGGGATCTCCTGTATATAATGATATATGTACAGCCGGTATAACCCGGGGATCTCCTGTATATAATGATATATGTACAGCTGGTATAACCTGGGGTTCTCCTGTATATAATGATATATATACAGCCGGTATAACCTGGGGATCTCCTGTATATAATGATATATGTACAGCCGGTATAACCTGGGGATCTCCTGTATATAATGATACATGTACAGCCGGTATAACCTGGGGATCTCCTGTATATAATGTTATATGTACAGCTGGTATAACCTGGGGATCTCCTGTATATAATGATATATGTACAGCTGGTATAACCTGGGGATCTCCTGTATATAATGATATATGTACAGCTGGTATAACCTGGGGATCTCCTGTATATAATGATATATGTACAGCTGGTATAACCTGGGGATCTCCTGTATATAATGATATATGTACAGCTGGTATAACCTGGGGATCTCCTGTATATAATGATATATGTACAGCCGGTATAACCTGGGGATCTCCTGTATATAATGATATATGTACAGCCGGTATAACCTGGGGATCTCCTGTGTATAATGATATATGTACAGCCAGTATAACCTGGGGATCTCCTGTATATAATGACATATGTACAGCCGGTATAACCTGGGGATCTTCTGTATATAATGATATATGTACAGCCGGTATAACCTGGGGATCTCCTGTATATAGTGATATATGTACAGCTGGTATAACCTGGGGATCTCCTGTATATAATGATATATGTACAGCTGGTATAACCTGGGGATCTCCTGTATATAATGATATATGTACAGCCGGTATAACCTGGGGATCTCCTGTATATAATGATATATGTACAGCCGGTATAACCTGGGAATCTCCTGTATATAATGATATATGTACAGCCGGTATAACCTGGGGATCTCCAGTATATAATGATATATGTACAGCCGGTATAACCTGGGGATCTCCTGTATATAATGATACATGTACAGCTGGTATAACCTGGGGATCTCCTGTATATAATGATATATGTACAGCTGGTATAACCTGGGGATCTCCTGTATATAATGATATATGTACAGCTGGTATAACCTGGGGATCTCCTGTATATAATGATATATGTACAGCTGGTATAACCTGGGGATCTCCTGTATATAATGATATATGTACAGCCGGTATAACCTGGGGATCTCCTGTATATAATGATATATGTACAGCCGGTATAACCTTGGGATCTCCAGTATATAATGATATATGTACAGCCGGTATAACCTGGGGATCTCCTGTATATAATGATATATGTACAGCTGGTATAACCTGGGGATCTCCTGTATATAATGATATATATACAGCCGGTATAACCTGGGGATCTCCTGTATATAATGATATATGTACAGCCGGTATAACCTGGGGATCTCCTGTATATAATGATATATGTACAGCCGGTATAACCTGGGGATCTCCTGTATATAGTGATATATGTACAGCTGGTATAACCTGGGGATCTCCTGTATATAATGATATATGTACAGCTGGTATAACCTGGGGATCTCCTGTATATAATGATATATGTACAGCCGGTATAACCTGGGGATCTCCTATATATAATGATATATGTACAGCCGGTATAACCTGGGGATCTCCTGTATATAATGATATATGTACAGCCGGTATAACCTGGGGATCTCCAGTATATAATGATATATGTACAGCCGGTATAACCTGGGGATCTCCTGTATATAATGATATATGTACAGCTGGTATAACCTGGGGATCTCCTGTATATAATGATATATGTACAGCTGGTATAACCTGGGGATCTCCTGTATATAATGATATATGTACAGCCGGTATAACCAGGGGATCTCCAGTATATAATGATATATGTACAGCTGGTATAACCTGGGGATCTCCTGTATATAATGATATATGTACAGCCGGTATAACCTGGGGATCTCCAGTATATAATGATATATGTACAGCTGGTATAACCTGGGGATCTCCTGTATATAATGATATATGTACAGCTGGTATAACCTGGGGATCTCCTGTATATAATGATATATGTACAGCCATTATAACCTGGGGATCTCCTGTATATAATGATATATGTACAGCCGGTATAACCTTGGGATCTCCAGTATATAATGATATATGTACAGCCGGTATAACCTGGGGATCTCCTGTATATAATGATATATGTACAGCTGGTATAACCTGGGGATCTCCTGTATATAATGATATATGTACAGCCGGTATAGCCTGGGGATCTCCTGTATATAATGATATATGTACAGCCGGTATAGCCTGGGGATCTCCTGTATATAATGATATATGTACAGCTGGTATAACCTGGGGATCTCCTGTATATAATGATATATGTACAGCCGGTATAACCTGGGGATCTCCTGTATATAATGATATATGTACAGCTGGTATAAACTGGGGATCTCCTGTATATAATGATATGTGTACAGCCGGTATAACCTGGGGATCTCCTGTATATAATGATATATGTACAGCTGGTATAACCTGGGGGTCTCCTGTATATAATGATATATGTACAGCCGGTATAACCTGGGGATCTCCTGTATATAGTGATATATGTACAGCTGGTATATCCTGGGGGTCTCCTGTATATAATGATATATGTACAGCCAGTATAACCTGGGGATCTCCTGTATATAGTGATATTTGGACAGCTGGTATAACCTGGGGATCTCCTGTATATAATGATATATGTACAGCCGGTATAACCTGGGGATCTCCTGTATATAGTGATATTTGTACAGCTGGTATAACCTGTGGATCTCCTGTATATAATGATATATGTACAGCCGGTATAACCTGGGGATCTCCTGTATATAATGATATATGTACAGCTGGTATAACCTGGGGATCTCCTGTATATAATGATATATGTACAGCCGGTATAACCTGGGGATCTCCTGTATATAATGATATATGTACAGCCGGTATAACCCGGGGATCTCCTGTATATAATGATATATGTACAGCTGGTATAACCTGGGGATCTCCTGTATATAATGATATATGTACAGCCGGTATAACCTGGGGATCTCCTGTATATAATGATATATGTACAGCCGGTATAACCTGGGGATCTCCTGTATATAATGATATATGTACAGCTGGTATAACCTGGGATCTCCTGTATATAATTATATATGTACAGCTGGTATAACCTGGGGATCTCCTGTATATAATGATATATGTGCAGCCGGTATAACCTGGGGATCTCATGTATATAATGATATATGTACAGCCGGTATAACCTGGGGATCTCCAGTATATAATGATATATGTACAGCCGGTATAACCTGGGGATCTCCTGTATATAATGATATATGTACAGCCGGTATAACCTGGGGATCTCCTGTATATAATGATATATGTACAGCCGGTATAACCTGGGGATCTCCTGTATATAATGATATATGTACAGCCGGTATAACCTGGGGATCTCCAGTATATAATGATATATGTACAGCCGGTATAACCTGGGGATCTCCTGTATATAATGATATATGTACAGCTGGTATAACCTGGGGATCTCCTGTATATAATGATGTATGTACAGCTGGTATAACCTGGGGATCTCCTGTATATAATGATATATGTACAGCTGGTATAACCTGGGGATCTCCTGTATATAATGATATATGTACAGCTGGTATAACCTGGGGATCTCCTGTATATAATGATATATGTACAGCCGGTATAACCTGGGGATCTCCTGTATATAATGATATATGTACAGCCGGTATAACCTGGGGATCTCCTGTATATAGTGATATATGTACAGCCGGTATAACCTGGGGATCTCCTGTATATAATGATATATGTACAGCCGGTATAACCTGGGGATCTCCTGTATATAATGATACATGTACAGCTGGTATAACCTGGGGATCTCCTGTATATAATGATACATGTACAGCTGGTATAACCTGGGGTTCTCCTGTATATAGTGATATATGTACAGCCGGTATAACCTGGGGATCTCCTGTATATAATGATATATGTACAGCTGGTATAACCTGGGGATCTTCTGTATATAATGATATATGTACAGCCGGTATAACCCGGGGATCTCCTGTATATAATGATATATGTACAGCTGGTATAACCTGGGGATCTCCTGTATATAATGATATATGTACAGCTGGTATAACCTGGGGATCTTCTGTATATAATGATATATGTACAGCCGGTATAACCTGGGGATCTCCTGTATATAATGATATATGTACAGCCGGTATAACCTGGGGATCTCCTGTATATAATGATATATGTACAGCTGGTATAACCTGGGGATCTCCTGTATATAATGATATGTGTACAGCCGGTATAACCTGGGGATCTCCTGTATATAATGATATATGTACAGCTGGTATAACCTGGGGGTCTCCTGTATATAATGATATATGTACAGCCGGTATAACCTGGGGATCTCCTGTATATAGTGATATATGTACAGCTGGTATAACCTGGGGGTCTCTTGTATATAATGATATATGTACAGCCAGTATAACCTGGGGATCTCCTGTATATAGTGATATTTGGACAGCTGGTATAACCTGGGGATCTCCTGTATATAATGATATATGTACAGCCGGTATATCCTGGGGATCTCCTGTATATAGTGATATTTGTACAGCTGGTATAACCTGTGGATCTCCTGTATATAATGATATATGTACAGCCGGTATAACCTGGGGATCTCCTGTATATAATGATATATGTACAGCTGGTATAACCTGGGGATCTCCTGTATATAATGATATATGTACAGCCGGTATAACCTGGGGATCTCCTGTATATAATGATATATGTACAGCCGGTATAACCTGGGGATCTCCAGTATATAATGGTATATGTACAGCCGGTATAACCTGGGGATCTCCTGTATATAATGATATATGTACAGCTGGTATAACCCGGGGATCTCCTGTATATAATGATATATGTACAGCTGGTATAACCTGGGGATCTCCTGTATATAATGATATATGTACAGCTGGTATAACCTGGGGATCTCCTGTATATAATGATATATGTACAGCCGGTATAACCTGGGGATCTCCTGTATATAATGATATATGTACAGCCGGTATAACCCGGGGATCTCCTGTATATAATGATATATGTACAGCTGGTATAACCTGGGGATCTCCTGTATATAATGATATATGTACAGCCGGTATAACCTGGGGATCTCCTGTATATAATGATATATGTACAGCCGGTATAACCTGGGGATCTCCTGTATATAATGATATATGTACAGCTGGTATAACCTGGGATCTCCTGTATATAATTATATATGTACAGCTGGTATAACCTGGGGATCTCCTGTATATAATGATATATGTGCAGCCGGTATAACCTGGGGATCTCATGTATATAATGATATATGTACAGCCGGTATAACCTGGGGATCTCCTGTATATAATGATATATGTACAGCCGGTATAACCTGGGGATCTCCAGTATATAATGATATATGTACAGCCGGTATAACCTGGGGATCTCCTGTATATAATGATATATGTACAGCTGGTATAACCTGGGGATCTCCTGTATATAATGATATATGTACAGCCGGTATAACCTTGGGATCTCCTGTATATAGTGATATATGTACAGCTGGTATAACCTGGGGATCTCCTGTATATAATTATATATGTACAGCCGGTATAACCTGGGGATCTCATGTATATAATGATATATGTACAGCCGGTATAACCTGGGAATCTCCTGTATATAATGATATATGTACAGCCGGTATAACCTGGGGATCTCCAGTATATAATGATATATGTACAGCCGGTATAACCTGGGGATCTCCTGTATATAATGATATATGTACAGCTGGTATAACCTGGGGATCTCCTGTATATAATGATATATGTACAGCCGGTATAACCTTGGGATCTCCTGTATATAGTGATATATGTACAGCTGGTATAACCTGGGGATCTCCTGTATATAATGATATATGTACAGCCGCTATAACCTGGGGATCTCCTGTATATAATGATATATGTACAGCTGGTATAACCTGGGGATCTCCTGTATATAATGAAATATGTACAGCCGCTATAACCTGGGGATCTCCTGTATATAATGAAATATGTACAGCCGCTATAACCTGGGGATCTCCTGTATATAATGATATATGTACAGCCGGTATAACCTGGGGATCTCCAGTATATAATGATATATGTACAGCCGGTATAACCTGGGGATCTCCTGTATATAATGATATATGTACAGCTGGTATAACCTGGGGATCTCCTGTATATAATGATGTATGTACAGCTGGTATAACCTGGGGATCTCCTGTATATAATGATATATGTACAGCTGGTATAACCTGGGGATCTCCTGTATATAATGATATATGTACAGCTGGTATAACCTGGGATCTCCTGTATATAATTATATATGTACAGCTGGTATAACCTGGGGATCTCCTGTATATAATGATATATGTGCAGCCGGTATAACCTGGGGATCTCATGTATATAATGATATATGTACAGCCGGTATAACCTGGGGATCTCCTGTATATAATGATATATGTACAGCCGGTATAACCTGGGGATCTCCAGTATATAATGATATATGTACAGCCGGTATAACCTGGGGATCTCCTGTATATAATGATATATGTACAGCTGGTATAACCTGGGGATCTCCTGTATATAATGATATATGTACAGCCGGTATAACCTTGGGATCTCCTGTATATAGTGATATATGTACAGCTGGTATAACCTGGGGATCTCCTGTATATAATTATATATGTACAGCCGGTATAACCTGGGGATCTCATGTATATAATGATATATGTACAGCCGTTATAACCTGGGAATCTCCTGTATATAATGATATATGTACAGCCGGTATAACCTGGGGATCTCCAGTATATAATGATATATGTACAGCCGGTATAACCTGGGGATCTCCTGTATATAATGATATATGTACAGCTGGTATAACCTGGGGATCTCCTGTATATAATGATATATGTACAGCCGGTATAACCTTGGGATCTCCTGTATATAGTGATATATGTACAGCTGGTATAACCTGGGGATCTCCTGTATATAATGATATATGTACAGCTGCTATAACCTGGGGATCTCCTGTATATAATGATATATGTACAGCTGGTATAACCTGGGGATCTCCTGTATATAATGAAATATGTACAGCCGCTATAACCTGGGGATCTCCTGTATATAATGAAATATGTACAGCCGCTATAACCTGGGGATCTCCTGTATATAATGATATATGTACAGCCGGTATAACCTGGGGATCTCCTGTATATAATGATATATGTACAGCCGGTATAACCTGGGGATCTCCAGTATATAATGATATATGTACAGCCGGTATAACCTGGGGATCTCCTGTATATAATGATATATGTACAGCTGGTATAACCTGGGGATCTCCTGTATATAATGATGTATGTACAGCTGGTATAACCTGGGGATCTCCTGTATATAATGATATATGTACAGCTGGTATAACCTGGGGATCTCCTGTATATAATGATATATGTACAGCTGGTATAACCTGGGGATCTCCTGTATATAATGATATATGTACAGCCGGTATAACCTGGGGATCTCCTGTATATAATGATATATGTACAGCCGGTATAACCTGGGGATCTCCTGTATATAGTGATATATGTACAGCCGGTATAACCTGGGGATCTCCTGTATATAATGATATATGTACAGCCGGTATAACCTGGGGATCTCCTGTATATAATGATACATGTACAGCCGGTATAACCTGGGGATCTCCTGTATATAATGATACATGTACAGCTGGTATAACCTGGGGTTCTCCTGTATATAGTGATATATGTACAGCCGGTATAACCTGGGGATCTCCTGTATATAATGATATATGTACAGCTGGTATAACCTGGGGATCTTCTGTATATAATGATATATGTACAGCCGGTATAACCCGGGGATCTCCTGTATATAATGATATATGTACAGCTGGTATAACCTGGGGATCTCCTGTATATAATGATATGTGTACAGCTGGTATAACCTGGGGATCTCCTGTATATAAAGATATATGTACAGCCGGTATAACCTGGGGATCTCCTGTATATAGTGATATATGTACAGACGGTATAACCTGGGGATCTCCTGTATATAATGATATATGTACAGCTGGTATAACCTGGGGATCTCCTGTATATAATGATATATGTACAGCCGGTATAACCTGGGGATCTCCTGTATATAGTGATATATGTACAGCTGGTATAACCTGGGGATCTCCTGTATATAATGATATATGTACAGCCGGTATAACCTGGGGATCTCCTGTATATAATGATATATGTACAGCTGGTATAACCTGGGGATCTCCTGTATATAATGATACATGTACAGCTGGTATAACCTGGGGTTCTCCTGTATATAGTGATATATGTACAGCCGGTATAACCTGGGGATCTCCTGTATATAATGATATATGTACAGCTGGTATAACCTGGGGATCTTCTGTATATAATGATATATGTACAGCCGGTATAACCCGGGGATCTCCTGTATATAATGATATATGTACAGCTGGTATAACCTGGGGATCTCCTGTATATAATGATATGTGTACAGCTGGTATAACCTGGGGATCTCCTGTATATAAAGATATATGTACAGCCGGTATAACCTGGGGATCTCCTGTATATAGTGATATATGTACAGACGGTATAACCTGGGGATCTCCTGTATATAATGATATATGTACAGCTGGTATAACCTGGGGATCTCCTGTATATAATGATATATGTACAGCCGGTATAACCTGGGGATCTCCTGTATATAGTGATATATGTACAGCCGGTATAACCTGGGGATCTCCTGTATATAATGATATATGTACAGCCGCTATAACCTGGGGATCTCCTGTATATAATGATATATGTACAGCCGGTATAACCTGGGGATCTCCTGTATATAATGATATATGTACAGTTGGTATAACCTGGGGATCTCCTGTATATAATTATATATGTACAGCCGGTATAACCTGGGGATCTCCTGTATATAATGATATATGTACAGCTGGTATAACCTGGGGATCTCCTGTATATAATGATATATGTTCAGCTGGTATAACCTGGGGTTCTCCTGTATATAATGATATATATACAGCCGGTATAACCTGGGGATCTCCTGTATATAATGATATATGTACAGCCGGTATAACCTGGGGATCTCCTGTATATAATGATATATGTACAGTCGGTATAACCCGGGGATCTCCTGTATATAATGATATATGTACAGCTGGTATAACCTGGGGATCTCCTGTATATAGTGATATATGTACAGCTGGTATAACCTGGGGGTCTCCTGTATATAATGATATATGTACAGCTGGTATAACCTGGGGATCTCCTGTATATAATGATATATTACAGCCGGTATAACCTGGGGATCTCCTGTATATAATGATATATGTACAGCCAGTATAACCTGGGGATCTCCTGTATATAATGATATATGTACAGCCGGTATAACCTGGGGGTCTCCCGTATATAATGATATGTGTACAGCCGGTATAACCTGGGGATCTCCTGTATATAATGATATATGTACAGCTGGTATAACCTGGGGATCTCCTGTATATAATGATATATGTACAGCCGGTATAACCTGGGGATCTCCTGTATATAATGATATATGTACAGCCGGTATAACCTGGGGATCTCCTGTATATAGTGATATATGTACAGCCGGTATAACCTGGGGATCTCCTGTATATAATGATATATGTACAGCCGGTATAACCTGGGGATCTCCAGTATATAATGATATATGTACAGCTGGTATAACCTGGGGATCTCCTGTATATAATGATATATGTACAGCCGGTATAACCTGGGATCTCCTGTATATAATGATATATGTACAGCTGGTATAACCTGGGGACCTCCTGTATATAGTGATATATGTACAGCCGGTATAACCTGGGGATCTCCTGTATATAATGATATATGTACAGCCGGTATAACCTGGGGATCTCCAGTATATAATGATATATGTACAGCTGGTATAACCTGGGGATCTCCTGTATATAATGATATATGTACAGCCGGTATAACCTGGGGATCTCCTGTATATAATGATATATGTACAGCTGGTATAACCTGGGGATCTCCTGTATATAATGATATATGTACAGCCGGTATAACCTGGGGATCTCCTGTATATAATGATATATGTACAGCCGGTATAACCTGGGGATCTCCTGTATATAATGATATATGTACAGCCGGTATAACCTGGGGATCTCCTGTATATAATGATATATGTACAGCTGGCATAACCTGGGGATCTCCTGTATATAATGATATATGTACAGCCGGTATAACCTGGGGATCTCCTGTATATAATGATATATGTACAGCTGGTATAACCTGGGGATCTCCTGTATATAATGATATATGTACAGCCGGTATAACCTGGGGATCTCCTGTATATAATGATATATGTACAGCCGGTATAACCTGGGGATCTCCTGTATATAATGATATATGTACAGCCGGTATAACCTGGGGATCTCCTGTATATAATGATATATGTACAGCTGGTATAACCTGGGGATCTCCTGTATATAATGATATATGTACAGCCGGTATAACCTGGGGATCTCCTGTATATAATGATATATGTACAGCTGGTATAACCTGGGGATCTCCTGTATATAATGATATATGTACAGCCGGTATAACCTGGGGATCTCCTGTATATAATGATATATGTACAGCTGGTATAACCTGGGGATCTCCTGTATATAATGATATATGTACAGCCGGTATAACCCGGGGATCTCCTGTATATAATGATATATGTACAGCCAGTATAACCTGGGGATCTCCTGTATATAATGATATATGTACAGCCGGTATAACCTGGGGATCTCCTGTATATAATGATATATGTACAGCCGGTATAACCTGGGGATCTCCTGTATATAATGATATATGTACAGCTGGTATAACCTGGGGATCTCCTGTATATAATGATATATGTACAGCCGGTATAACCTGGGGATCTCCTGTATATAATGATATATGTACAGCTGGTATAACCTGGGGATCTCCTGTATATAATGATATATGTACAGCCGGTATAACCTGGGGATCTCCTGTATATAATGATATATGTACAGCCGGTATAACCTGGGATCTCCTGTATATAATGACTGGAATAAGATTTACATCCTTGGAATCCAACAATAAAACACTGTAATAAAAAGAAATCTCCTATCGTACGTAAGTTTATTTTAGGCAACATAGTAAGTAGAGGACTTGTTTTTTGCAATCATGTAACTGCATATATTAAACACAAAAAGAATGTATACAATGTAATGGGGACCTCTGGCTGCTAGTGCCACATCAGGACCCGCGATTGTGGCTCTGGCCGGTGAGATACCTAGAGGCGGAGCACAGTTTGGGATTGGGTAAGGGGAGTAACGTTTTGTTACATTAATGCCCCCATGTGGAACCTCTTCTACAATAATTTGAAGCTGTCGGAGAATGTCTTTGAAAGAAATGTGATACCTTGTACCTGTAGTGCAGGATCCACAAAGCCGGGTGGCTGACAATGCTGTGTTTGAAGGTCTCACCACAATTTCTAGACCACAGAAGCCACAGACCATCAGATCCCCATCATGACCGTCCATAAATTCATCCACCTTGGGTCCATACAAATTTTTTTCTCCATCCTAGTGTCTTCTCCTCAGATGTTTGTCCTCCTAAGCCTAAGCAGCTACTGGTCCTATCACCGATTATACCGATTATAAGTCACCACCATCTGGGAGATCTCATTTATAAAGCAAGAACAATAGAAAGAAAGCAACACTGTGCGGCACCTGATGAGAAAAAGAATTCCTGGTAATTAATTGCTGCTTGTAGAACATCTGAAGGCAATTATTTGGCCATGACTTCCAGTTGAGGACAATAAGCAACAGGAAATTTTACTTCAAGAAAGTTGGAAGTTTCGCTCTAAAAATACTTCTATTTGTGCCCCTTTATCCAGTTGACCTGTGGATATCTTTGTGGCTCCTTCTACTCCTAAAATGTTGGAGAACGTGACAATAGATAGATAGATAGATGACTAGTAACAGGTCCCAAAGCCGTGTAGAAGCTAAATCTGGGTTGGGTTTCAGGGATAAGAAAGAACCCGAGCAGCCATGACGAATTCAGCTTAGAAATTGGGTCAGATAACATCCTACAAAGAATACTCGTAAGTAGAGATTCCCTGATTAATACCCATATAATGTAAAAGGACTTGCTGCTACATTGACTCTTTGCTTGGAGAAGGTGAGACTTATACTGATTCATCCGAATCATAGAGGAGAAAAAAAAAGTCAACTCGGGTTCTTGTAATGCAAAAGGGTTTTCATTGAATAGACTTAGGATTGTCTAAGTAGTCCCCTGGTTTACACCCTTCAACCCACATCCCTTCATAGGTCAGTCACTACCAATAGATGTAGTATATATTCAAGGTGGATCAAGAGACATCGGTGCATGGCTCCCGAGGGACTGGTCAGTGGACAATCCTAGGTCAGGAAGGACAGAGCTTGTTGGTAATTGTATACTAGCCCTTTAAGAGTCAGTCCGGGCACCTGTACTGTGTTACAACACGTTTAGCATCTACCTCTAATACACACTGTATTGTTTGAGACTTAACGCTGTATGATCAAAGCTTCATTGTTCATTGTCTCACTAAGCATCTGTTAGGGTTATATAAACACTGCTCCATATATTACCTGGCTGCTGATTTTTATACGGTCAACGTCATCCATGTTGTTTTTACAAAGTGTAAATATGTCACGTTCTACCATAACCATCAACTTCAAGAGACCTGAGACTCAGACAAAGGTGAACATCCTCTGGAGCGACTCGTCTACTCACTTGGTGTTGATAGCTGCCGGATCATGTAAAGGGGCTTCAAGAAATTTCATGTTTTGCTTACAAAATTTTTCTTTATTGAATAAAAAATATTTACAGTTAATGGTCCTTCTTCAATTATTCTACAAATAAATTATCATTGGATAAATTACAAATTTGACCACGAGCCCTCCATGGTCTTCTCTTATTCAGGTCACCTACACTTGGCCAAGAGATATATCTTAAGATAGTTACCCTGGTCTATCCTGGTCCAAAAAGATGTTCTGGTTTACAATATTTTTCCTGGATGAGAAACTCTTTCATACCAGAGATATTCCCTGGTCTTAATAACCTTCCATGATGCAAGGAACCTAAGCCAAAAAGCATAGCCTAGTATACAATATGCCCCGTGGGTTCTGGTGGATTCCCCTGGTCCAAGTCACATTCCTTAAAACCAACTCTGAGCCAAGAAGCTGTTCCCGATACATGTGCCACTCCCCGGTCTGAATGTCTTTCACTGATCCAACAATCCTACTTCCATAAAATGTTCCCTAATCTAAGGGGCAACTCCTCTTATATTGCCCAAGACATCCCTACACCAGGGTATTCCTGCGTGACCCAAGAAACCTAGGTTGTTTTGAAAAGCATTTCCTAAACTAAAAGTTATTGGGGCTCATTTACTAAGGGGCTGAATTGGCGGGTTTCCAGAATATTACCGATTTGCACCGTTTTTCCCTGAATTGCCCCAGGTTTGTGGCGCACGCGATCGGATTGTGTCGCATCGGCGCCAGCTTGCATGTGACGGAAATCGGGGAGCAGAAAACTCGATGGATTCGGAAAAACCCCGGAAATTAAAAAAGAATTTGTGTCTTACACTTACATGCACTGGGAAGAAGAAGGTGAACTCCGGCGGACCTCAACATAGCAGCGTCACCTGGCGGACATGGGGTGCATGGACCTTAGTGAATCCCGGCAGAACCCGAATCCTCGTCGGAGAACGCGCCGCTGGATCGCGACTGGACCGGGTAAGTAAATGAGCCCCATTCTGTGATCGGAAAAGTCCATCCTAATTTTGCCTGGTTTGAGTGCCATTTGCTAATCCAAGAAAACCTGCTCCACGCCCCAGTAGCCTCTTTGATCCTCCTACCAGTTATCTTCAGCGCCCACCTACAAAGAGCTGCACGCACTCATCCGTGAAGCTGGAACCCTGTGCATGCGCAGTAGCTCCGGCTTTGGAGCCGAGATCCCGCAGCCGCTGGCCTGTGTCCTGCACATGCGCAGAACTCCGTCTTCGCGGACGGGTGCTGAAGATATCTGGTAGTAGGATCAAAGAGGCTACTGGGGCGTGGAGTAGCAGCGCCGTGTAGCCTCATCTCTGGCTACTCCACGCCCCAGTAGCCTCTTTTAAAAGGGCTATCCTTACATTTGTTAGAGGCACCTACCATCGGATCTTCCTTAATAGGTAGATCCGTGGTGGTAGGTTTCCTTTACATCATCTTATCTCATCCAAGAAGTTTATTCCAATCCAAGGTGTCTGACTTTTCTAGTCTAAGAGCCATTAGCTGGTCCAAAAAAGCTAATGATAGAAGTGATAGAAGCCGTAGTTAGACATGGTAGCATCCCTTGATAAAAAGTGACCCTCACTAATTCATAAATCCATCTATGGTCCAAGAAATCTTTTCTCATCTAGAAGACATTTCCTGGTCCAAGGGACCTTTCCTTGTCTGTGAGACCTACTCTGGCCCAGGAAGCCTTCTCCATTCTAGAAGACATGTCAAGGAGCCCTTTCCTCATCCATGAAATCTTGCTATGATCCAAAAGGTCTTCCACCAAACCAAACGTTCAGTGAAGCAAGGTACCCTAAATGAACCACGAAACTTACTTTGGTCAAATAAGTCTTCCCTAATGTAGGAAATATTTCCTGGTTCAAAATATTTCTTCTGATTAGAGAAACCAAGTGTCATTCTCAGAGCCACTTACCTAGGTCCTTCATATCATCCCTTGTCTAAAACATCATGTGGTTAAAGAAGTCTTCCATGCTCTTGGAGACCCCTTTCATCCAGGAGGCCTTCTCTGATTTTGGACACTTACCAAGGTCTCAATCAAAAACATCATAATAGTTTGTGCAAAAAATGTTACAAAAACATATATACAGGACGGCCTTTACTCTCTTGTTGTGCCGTTAACAAGCAAAGGTGAAGGTCAGGCTCATTATACTTGCAAATGTATATCCCGGAGGATGCACAGCCGCCGTAGCCGATGCCACCGTCATGTCCCAAGCATCCACAAAACCAACATTGATCCCCTGAAATACCTCCCTGAGGACTAGATACTGAGTGTAGCCATGGAAGTCCCCTCGCTTTTCCACCGCGGCAGTGATCTCCCTGGTGTTCTCAGTTTTTATGATGACCTTGGTGTCCGGACTTCTGAGGAGCAATCTTTCCACAGCTCTGCGGATGTTAATCGCTCGTTGAATGAAAATTTTGAGAGGGAACTGTCTAAAGTGTTGTCCCATGGTGACGACAATAATGGTGTCCTTCCCCCCAGCGTGCCGGTCGATTTGTTGGCTGGTGTACAGGTCTTCCTTGAAGTAGTAAAATGAGGCATGATCCAGGGGGAATCCATGCCTCTTGTAGGACACATATATATCCTTCTCCATATTCATCGCTTCCAGTGTCAACGCCCAAGAAGTCCATCCTCTCAAGTGGTACCGGAAGTACTTCACGACTGGTGGGACAAACATCTCAGTCATGATCATATTATAATCTAGCAACACAACCCTGTCCGTATGAGAACAACTTATAGCATCCTATGTTCTGGTGGGTCTAGTCTGTCCATGTGGTCAACCATCTAGACCAGTGGTGGCGAACCATTTAGACACCGAGTGACCAAACTACAACCAAAGCCCACTTATTTTTCGCAAAGTGCCAAAGCAACAATTCAAGCAGTGACTTGTCACAGGTTTAAATTGTATAGGCACCTGAGGACACCAATACAGTAGAAAGGAGAAGAAGTTTGGATTATCATTGTAGCTTCCCTCTAAGGTCCTGGGCTGCCTGGGACTGCAAGAGGCCTTAAGTCCTCTCTGGCAAACTCTACCCTGGGGTGATGGCAAGGGTGGCCATACAGAGGGCTCTGAGTGCCACCTCTGGCACCCGTGCCATAGGTTCGCCACCACTGATCAAGACAATTCTCTGTCTGATCAGGTCAGTGGAGAGATTTGTGCTGCTGATGTATGGGTCACAAAGGACTGCCCAGACTGGAGACCAATGTGACAAAGCGGACATAGAGGAGTATTGTCTGGACATAGGTTTTCAGCTCTGATTGTACAGGTCCATTCACATTTGCATCAAAAATGTAAAATGCCCCCCTCAGTGGCCCCTACACTGTATAATACCCTATTTTTGTGGCTGCTACACTGTATAATGCTCCCCTTAGTGGCCCCTACACTGTATAATACCCTATTTTTGTGGCTGCTCACACTGTATAATGCGCTCCTTAGTGGCCCCTACACTGTATAATACCCTATTTTTGTGGCTGCTCACACTGTATAATGCGCCCCTTAGTGGACCCTACACTGTATAATGACCCCCTTAGTGGCCCCACTTTTTTATGATTTTTTTTTTATTATTAGCAAAACCACTCGGGTCAGGGATTGAACAAGATATGTTTCTGCATCAGTGTCGCTACAGCACTCTCAAGGTATGTTTGGTTCACAATGCATAAAACCAAATGGTAGATTTCCTTTAACTCTATCTGCATCCAGATAGAGTTAAACTTAATAGAAGCTAAACTTAATTAGAATGTACTAATTGGCTGACAGCAAGCAGTGGTCTTGAAAATGGGAAGGATTTAAAACAGGCATGGAGTGTAATAAGCCTTACTCTGTATCCCCTCGGTGAAGTGCATCATGAACTGGCGTAACGTGGAGTCTCCGATGAGGTAGAGCTTCTTCCCCTGCAGACATCGCATGAAGTCCCCCCCAGTCTTGTAGGAAGTCATGTTACAGTATGTGGGGTTCCAGGTGTAGTTGTAGAAGTATCCGCTCGGGAAGGGGGACCCCATCCCTGTCTTACACTTCGGCTTTGGCTCCTCTGTTGAGGCTGGAGGAGATCCAATAATTGGTAATACATTATATCATATTTATACTCTAGTTCTATCCAAAGCTGCATCCAAAGTTCTACTGGTTTCCTATAAAATCTCAGAATCTACTGAATGACGAGTGGGATGGAATTGGGTGATGGATATTTTTCCCAATTTTTGCCAAAAATAATACACTGGATGTGAGATCTAACCCCATTATTGAAACACTGAATTGTGAAAGCAGCTCTGGATGTGACTAGAGTATGAGACATGATATGATTTAGCTGTACACAGCTCATGGTCAGTGTGTGGTGCTGCTGCTTTATGTCAGATCATGTCACTTATTCCAGTCACACATAGAGCTGCATTCAGAATTCTTTAACTCTGTTTACATCTCTGGCCCATAAGGAGCGGATTCTAATTTACGGAAATGTCCACTTACCTCTGCACCGGGTCACTGTGATAGTCGGAATGTTCCCTGCGATCTCTACAGCGATGTTTGACCTTTAACATAGGAAAAATCTGAATTGTCCACATAATGCACTGACAATATGCAAATAGGGGAAATTAAAGGGATTCTCCACTGCGCACTAAAGATATTTGGTAATTAACCTCCAACAATCACCTGAAATATATGAAAGAACCCGGCAGCAGGTGATAAGTTATCATACAGCGCCACCACGAGACAATGTAACCTTGTAAGGACACACAACTCTTTTTCATCTTAAAGGAAATCTACCACCAGGATGAAGGATTGTAAACCAAGCACACTGACATACTGGTGTGTGCCTCCTCTGGCAGGAGCCGCTCTTCTTTTAGCTTCATATGCTCTGTTTTTTTTTTTTAAAAAAAAGGCTTTTAAAATTCTGCAAATGAGTCTGTGGGGCCCCAGGCTTCATATGTGTTGGAGCCTGGATCCCCTTAGGCTCATTTGCATAATTTGAAATCCTTTTTTTTTCTTTAAAACCAGGGCACAAGAGGCTTAAAGAAGAGCAGATGCTGCCAGAAGATGCACACAATAGTATGTCAGTGTGCTTGGTTTACAATCCTTCATCCTGGTGGTAGATTTCCTTTAAAGGAAATCTACCACCAGGATAAAGGATAGTAAACCAAGCACACTCCTCTGGCAGGATCCGCTCCTCTTTTAGCTTCTTATGCCCTGTGGTTTTTTTTTTTTACAAAAAAAGGCTTTTAAAATTATGCAAATAAGCCTGAGGGGGCTCTCTCCTCCGTAGGTGTTAATGGGGTCTGGAGCCTCCCATGCTCATTTGCATAATCAGGTGGTTGTAGATATTAAAGATATCAGAAGATGCCATCATTTGAGGGCCATGTACCGGATCTTCTAGTGATCCGCACTATGGAGGAACCATGGTCCTCACCACACATACCCAAGATTCCTCAAACCCCTTGAGAACCCAGACTACCTTAGGATTCTGTAGAGTAATTAAGAGTTGGACCCTCACCACTGGTATCATCTAAACACGTACCTTTGAAATATTTGACTCTCCGATGGGGTGAGGTAGGAGGCAAGACGATCGTAGCCCCTCATCTCATTCAAACTCTCACACGTAAAATTTGGAGCCTTGTAGCAGTAGAAGACCTCCTCAGACGTTGCGTCCCGGTACTCACAGATCTCTTTCCCGTCTTCCTCTGTGAGTTTGAAGTTACAATTAGTCACAGCTACTGCGCCAAACTTTTCGAATTTTCCTTGAAAGCCAATAAATCCTTGACTCGAATGTCTGGACCTCCAGAGAGCAGCCACCCCTTCACTTGGGTAGAACAACAAGATGTTGACTTTGGCTTTGCCGGACCAGTACAACGGAAAGTGGACATGGTAAGAACCATTCATGAGGTCCTTCACAATTCCCGAGACTGAAGCTCCTAGTTCTCCAGAATAGAGTCTTGGTCTTATGAAGTCTCCTCCATAGGTCTTCTTCTTCCCCAAGTAATCGAACATATCAAGCTGTACCACAAGTTCTTCTCCAATGCAATAGGTCTTTCGGGCTTGGACAATGAAAGCCACGCTGTTCCGACCACTGGTGGTCTGGTTGAAGTGCATAAAGGTGCTGTTAGGGATGAGTTTTTGGATTTGGTCGAACATTGCGTCTACCTCCACCTGGAGCTTGGTCTTCGGTGGAGGACTTGGAGGAACTGATTCTCTCGTGGAAGGTTCTTCATGGTTGGTGGTTACGAGACAGGTATGTAGTAATTGTCTCACATAATTCTGAAATTCATACAAAGGAAGGAGGTTTTTCTAACGTGAATGTCAAAAAGTTGCCCACGTCCATAGTGGCCATTGTCGTCCTTACCTGGAAATCGAGCTGGTACCAGCCACAACTTATAAGGAATATGGCAATGAGGAGTATCAGGATGAAGGGTCTACTCATGGTGGTGAGCTCATACCAAAGGTCAACCTGCTGGATACAGATAAATAAATGTAAAGAATCCATCTGTCGGGGCTGAATATTGGGTTGTAGGTCATGACTATGGACCCATAAGCCTCACTTATGGGATCCTTAACCCTTTAACACCTGGAGGGAGCAATAATTCAGACGATAGTTTGAGGCTATAAAGAACTCTGCAGCTACAAGGGCTTCATTGTTCTCTTCTTGCTCCGTTCTCACTACATTCAGGAAGACGCCATTGGATGTAACTGGATTGTAATCACTTCTGACTGTGTGCAGTGGGTATATATCTAATATTATAGAGGTCTCTGCCATACACAGAGCTCAGCTGCTGTATCTAATCTGCCATTATAGTGCAGTTGTATCTAAGATACCATTATAGAGGCATGTATCATACATAGAGGGAGCTGCTGTATCTAATCTGCCGTTATAGTGCAGTTGTATCTAAGATACCATTATAGAGGCATCTATCATACATAGAGGGAGCTGCTGTATCTAATCTGCCGTTATAGTGCAGTTGTATCTAAGATACCATTATAGAGGCATCTATCATACATAGAGGGAGCTGCTGTATCTAATCTGCCGTTATAGTGCAGTTGTATCTAAGATACCATTATAGAGGCATGTATCATACATAAAGGGAGCTGCTGTATCTAATCTGCCGTTATAGTGCAGTTGTATCTAAGATACCATTATAGAGGCATGTATCATACATAAAGGGAGCTGCTGTATCTAATCTGCCGTTATAGTGCAGTTGTATCTAAGATACCATTATAGAGGCATCTATCATACATAGAGGGAGCTGCTGTATCTAATCTGCCGTTATAGTGCAGTTGTATCTAAGATACCATTATAGAGGCATCTATCATACATAGAGGGAGCTGCTGTATCTAAGCTGCATTAAATAGGCATCCACCTTACTTAGAGACGAGCTGCTGTATGTAAGCTCCCATAACAGAAGTATCTAGTATGCATATAACTGAGCTGCTGTATCTAAGCTGCTATTGTAGAGGTATCGGCTCTAGTGGTGCAGCTACACACATATGTATACAGTGGAGGAAGTGCAATGACATATAGATTCAGTGTATATTCCCTTGTGGTCTCCTTATCATACTCCACTTCTATTGTTAGTTCCTACATACGCAGTGTGGTTGGCTTGGATAAACACAAAACCTATCTAAAGAAAAAACATTCCAACCAAAACCATGCAAAATACAGATATATCTTTATTGGCTAATCAAATGATACACAATTTAAAAACAGAAAGACAAGCTGGTCATATAAAAGGGAAGCGAGGACACTACACAAAGTCAAACGAATATTGCAGGGTGATGTATGGGAATGGGTGCTACCCTCCAAAGAGAGGTGTGCCCAGAGAGATATACTGTGGATCCGAAAGGGGAAGTAACTCTCAGATAACCTGGAATCAGTATACAATATTTAAAGTGCATAGTGCCCGTACATCAAATGGGCATATCTTGCTCTAAAAGCACATAAATTCGTTATAGCCTATCGTAAAAGCATGGCTATCGTAAAACAGCCATATTGCACATACCCATTGTGACTAGTTCACCTGCCGTCTGACACAGAAGCCCGGACGCGCGTTTCGGCGCTAGCCTTCGTCTGGGGGTAATGTGTAACTGAGACACCTGGGTTTTTAAATGAGCAGTGACCAATAATGAAGGAGGGAAAACGCCTCTGTACCTGTCAGGTGGTGGGTATCATTTCCGGTCAGCGTTACTGAGCGCACGCCATCCAGGAGGGACACCCCCCCACACACCCGCATCCCGCCCGGAACACGTGACCCGCTACGTGATGGTGATGTCACGGCGGGGCACGTGATGCGAGTAGTGGATCAGGTGATCAGGGGGCGTGTCACCTGCCGAGCGCGTGCGCTGCTGATCGGAGCCTGACAGGTAAGGAGATCACTGAGGACCATTGTGGTGGGAGCGCTGTCTGTGGGAAACCGTATATATTTATGTAACAGGGAGGGAAAAAAGAAAAAGGAAACTGAAGCAGAAAATCTTAAAACGTGCTACACATATGAAAGAGGAATACATTGAAATTTGATCCAAAGTCAGCCACAAGCTCTCCTAATTTATAGGTATACATGGCATTTATAAAGTGCATACAGTGAATTATAGCATTTATAAAGTGCATACAGTGAATTATAGCATTTATAAAGTGCATACAGTGAATTATAGATTTATAAAGTGCATACAGTGAATTATAGCATTTATAAAGTGCATACAGTGAATTATAGATTTATAAAGTGCATACAGTGAATTATAGATTTATAAAGTGCATACAGTGAATTATAGCATTTATAAAGTGCATACAGTGAATTATAGCATTTATAAAGTGCATACAGTGAATTATAGATTTATAAAGTGCATACAGTGAATTATAGATTTATAAAGTGCATACAGTGAATTATAGCATTTATAAAGTGCATACAGTGAATTATAGATTTATAAAGTGCATACAGTGAATTATAGCATTTATAAAGTGCATACAGTGAATTATAGCATTTATAAAGTGCATACAGTGAATCTTGTGCTAAGAATTGATAATAATTGAAGGGTAACGACTATTAAATGACTACAAATCTGTTGTGAGGTGCTCACAACAGGTGATAATAACAATGAAATTGCTACTAAAAGAGTACATCTAAAAATTAAAACGTGCAAAAAATACGCAAAAACACAAACATATACATAAAAATTACGTGAAGTGATGTTGCATGTTGCATCCAGTCCCTATATGCCTAAAAGGTTATGGTAGATCGGCTGTATATATAGAGCAGATGTACTGTATCTAAGCTGCCATTATATAGGTATCCACCGTATATAGAGAGCAGATCTACTGTATCTAAGCTGCCATTATATAGGTATCCACCGTTCATATAGACAAGATCTACTGTATCTAAGCCGCCATTATAGAGGTAACCACTGTATATAGAGAGCAGATCTACTGTATCTAAGCCGCCATTATAGAGGTAACCACTGTATATAGAGAGCAGATCTACTGTATCTATGTTTTCATTATAGAGGAATCCACCGTACTTATAGAGCAGTTCTACTGTATCTAAGCTGTCATTATAGAGGTATCCACCATACTTATAGAGCTAATCTGCTGTATCTAAGCTGCCATTATAGAGGTATCCACCATACTTATAGAGCTAATCTGTTGTATCTAAGCTGCCATTATAGAGGTATTCCCATACATAGAGCTAATCTGTTGTATCTAAGCTTCCATTATAGAGGTATCCACCGTACTTATAGAGAAGATCTACTGTATCTAAGCTGCCATTATAGAGGTATCCACAGTACTTATAGAGAAGATCTACTGTATCTAAGCTGCCATTATATAGGTATTCCCATACATAGAGCTGAGCTGCTGTATCTAAGCTGCCCTTACATACAGTAGGTCTCCTCTTACATAGATCTCTGTGTGTTCTGTATATCGAAGGCTTCCCCTTCTGAAGCCTCTGCCCCCAGACCCAGACAATGTTGTGTTGAAGTTGAAGGACACCCCATGGACCTCACCTCACAATGTCAGCACCATAGACTGGATCCCAGGGATCACCGCTGGCTCCATAGCCGGATCCTTGTATGAACCTTACGGGAAGCCGGATCCTCCAGGTGATGGATCTTTGACCCCCTCCATGCTCAGGACTAAACCTATCACCCTAGAGTATGTGGCGTCACCCTCCTGTATTACTCCCCCTCCCCATAATAAAATATTCTGCACTAACAATCACCTTTATAACAGAACAGGTAAATTACCTGGTGGGGGGGGGGGAGGGGTGCGGCCGTGTATGACATTAACAATAATTGACTTTGAAGCTGAGGCGTAGCCTGTCCAATGGCTTCAGATGAGACCTTCATCCTCTGGTGTGCAGCTACCCATAGGAATAGTGACTGAAGCAGGGAGATCAGGATGAACTGTGCCGTAAACTGGGATGGTACCGTAAAGAATATTGCGCATAGGTAACGAATACGAGAGATCTCTGTAGCTGCAGTGTAACCTCTAGGGGATACGGCAGTGACAGTGTATCTAAGCAGCTTCTCTGACCCTGCAGCTATAGACACCTTCTTCTCAGCACAAGCGGATCTCTAACATCAGAATATGGGCCCATGTCTGGTCCATACCACCGTGCCGCTCCTACGTCTATATATACATACATAGTTAGGGTCCTGGGTTCAAGTCCCATCCAGGTCAACAGCTCTCCGTGTTTGCGTGGGTTTCCTCCGCAAACAATAATCTTTAAAAAAAAATGTATTTATTCATTTTTTTACTCGCAAAATGTTGAAAAAATTTACAAAAACTGTGATATTTGTGCTTCAAGATACATCACACATAAAAAAATATTCAATAAAGGCAATGAGCCCTGCTACATCTCTGTTCTCAGTCTCACAGATAGGTGTAGCTTGCAGCTGCTCTCTGCTCTCAGTGTCTCTGAGCTCCGTGCAGGGGGCGGGGCTACAGAAATCTCATCTCCACGGCTGTCACACACAAATCCAAGATGGCGTCCCCGACCCTAAGTCAAAAGTTACAAGGTCAGATCCGAAATTGTGTACAGCAGGACTGATAGAGACAGAGACTTGTGAAATGCTGCATTTTTGTTCATAACAGTGAATTAGAGAATGTGTTATTTTGTTATCCTGAGTACATATAAAAAAAAACTTGGGAGGACCCTTTTAAAGTCAGATTATAGATTCATGGTGGGGTATACTTGGAAAGGGGAGGCTACTAGTGATGGTGCCGAAGGGTCCAGAGGTGTGGTTGTGACCAGGATTAGACTAGCTATAACTGTATGGTTATCCTGGTGGTCTAGGGGGTGGGGGGCTTTGAACAAGGTGCTGCTTTATGTGTCCGATTATAATATTAAATTGAGGATATTGTAGTAGATACATTAGTCCACCAGCCAGGCACTTCATAAAGGACACACAAGGTGCCACGGCCACCCTCCAAATCATCAAACTGATCCATCATGGAGGGGCCGTGACTCCCCACAGCAATGGGCGGATCAATGGTGGCTAAAAAACAGCGCAGGTAACAGTCCATTACAGTCTATGGAGTTACATTCCCCTTCTGTCCTTAGTTTCCATTACACTTTCCTTACCAAGAGAGACAAGCGGAAAGCGAGGTGTGAACTGAGCCTTAGAGAAAATCATGACGCAGGTAAGTGATCTGATGGGTGAACCATTAACTGCGTGCGAGGAAGTATGAGACAGCGAGGACCAAAGATCAATCACTACAGGACGTAATCAGCAAATATCCCTTCTCTGTCACAATGTTATTCTAATGTGCTGTACGCCCTGTATGGGATGTGTTCTGCCGATGATCAGATGTACAACACTGCCCCCTAGAGGCCCCTGCAGCATCTCATATCACTTACATGTAATCTCGTAGACGCACAGCGCTGAGTTATTACTATAGGGAACAATATTAAGTTCTGTGAAATGTGCGACTGTTTGGATGTCCTGAATGAAAGTTCTGTTATATATATATATATATATATATATATGGATTGTTTTAATGGTGGGTTTTCAGCCTCTTAGGAGAAGGGATGAAGTATAAGCCCTGGTTACAGGGGGGAGACACTTCCAATGACTATATCTTCTGAGCAGTGGCATCTAGAAATACAATTCTGGTGTCATTTTAAAGAGGGACTTCTTCGTTTAAATTCCACGTTAGGATTGAAACACCTGGGAGTGTGATTTTCGTATACAGCTCCGATCCCAACTGCAACTTTAAGCCCCTTTCACCGGACCATAGATGGCGGTTCCATGTGTACCTGAGTTGTGCCTTCTGGGGGGACCTCCTGGGGGTCTTATCAGAGGAGGACAGGACGCATAGCAATCACATTTTTATATTATTCATAGCAAGAAAACATGTAGCGCTCCGGTGGTACGACCCCCAACCCACCGAGGCTTCGAATGTGGAAGGCGCAAATTAATCAAATGAGGAAGTTTTACACAAACACGAGAAGTGTCCAGACAAGTCCTGACGGATTTGGGGCTCATGGTGTGACGCGGGTGAGACACATTATTCATCACATAGACTCAGGGCGATCCTAGCGGATGGTTACCCTCTAAATGGTCACTAATGTATGGGGTAAATGATATGAGCCGCCTGCGCCCTGGGGAACAGATCAGGGGTACTCAGGCTATAGCTCAATAAAGGGGCACGCACCCTATGTGACAGTAGGTCATATGATAAGGATATTCCAACGGCACCCACAGACCCAGAGTCACCGGAATGATTTTGCGCGTTGTTACGTTTCTTTGTGTTATCCGGTTGCATATGGCGCACGCCTATCGGACGTCAGTTATATAAAGTACAACACCTATGGAGATGCATCTGTTGTATTGGAGGCGGCCGGTAGGACTATTCAGTGATTGCAGAAAGAATGGAGGTCATTTACTAAGGGCCCCAATTGCGTTTTTCCGTCGGGTTTCCCGAATATTTCCGATTTGCGCCGATTTTTCCTGAATTGCCCCGGGATTTTGGTGCACGCGATCGGATTGTGGCACATTGGCGACGGCATGCACGCGACGGAAATCGGGGGGCGTGGCCGTCAGAAAACCCGACAGATTCGGAAAAAACTACTTTTTTTTTTTTTTAAAATTGACACGCGCTTACCTGCACCCAGCAACGGATCGTGAACTTCAGTGAACTCCGACGGACTTCAGCGCAGCAGCGACACCTGGTGGACATCGGGCGCACTACCTTAGTGAATTGCCGGAAGACCCCAATCCTCCACTGAGAAAGCGTCGCTGGATTGCGACAGGAGCGGGTAAGTAAATCTGGCCCAATATGTTCCAAACGCTACGAATTTATTGGCTCATACAAGATAATTGTGTATAATGTAACTGTATCTTGATGTCACAATATTTTAATAAAGCAGTTAAAAAAAAAAAAAAAACTTTAATGACACTTTTTCTGCAAACACTAAATTTGTGTCTCTATATGTAGGTTCCCAATTTCCAGTCCCTGGGAAATCTGCAGCAGTCGCATCAGGACCAGGACTGTTCCACATTTGACCACTAGAGAGAGGCAGCAGCCAATATATAAGACACATGGACCTGACTAACACTGAGAGCTTCTTCCCCAGGTGAGAGCAGGTGAGAACATGCAGACTGCTGCCAGGTACTGCCTCTGAGGGGCGCTGCGCTCCTCTACACTGCGCAGGTTTTATACCTATGTATAGTATATTCTCTGACAGCAAACGGAAAACTTCCCTTTGAAGTATTTAACAAAAATAAATGAATAGAACATAAGAGATAATTGTGTGGATTAAAGTAGAAGAACAGCTCCGGACACAGGGATTGGAATCACATAAAAACAGACACTATTAAGACCCCAATGTTTCAGTCTTCAGTCCTCTGGCTGCTCCAGCGTTATCACTCCAGCACTCCTCCTGCTCCTGCACTAACACTCCAGCACTCCTCCTGCTCCTGCACTGACACTCCAGCACTCCTCCTGCTCCTGCACTAACACTCCAGCACTCCTCCTGCTCCTGCACTAACACTCCAGCACTCCTCCTGCTCCTGCACTGACACTCCAGCACTCCTCCTGCTCCAGCACTCCTCCTGCATTAACATTCCAGCACTCCTCCTGCTCCTGCACTAACACTCCAGCACTCCTCCTGCTCCTGCACTAACACTCCATCACTCCTCCTGCTCCTGCACTAACACTCCAGCACTCCTCCTGCACTAACACTCCAGCACTCCTCCTGCTCCTGCACTAACATTACAGCACTCCTCCTGCTCCTGCACTAACACTCCATCACTCCTCCTGCTCCTGCACTGACACTCCAGCACTCCTCCTGCTCCTGCACTAACACTCCAGCACTCCTCCTGCTCCAGCACTCCTCCTGCACTAACATTCCAGCACTCCTCCTGCTCCTGCACTAACACTCCAGCACTCCTCCTGCTCCTGCACTAACACTCCATCACTCCTCCTGCTCCTGCACTAACACTCCAGCACTCCTCCTGCACTAACACTCCAGCACTCCTCCTGCTCCTGCACTAACATTACAGCACTCCTCCTGCTCCTGCACTAACACTCCATCACTCCTCCTGCTCCTGCACTGACACTCCAGCACTCCTCCTGCTCCTGCACTAACACTCCAGCACTCCTCCTGCACTAACATTCCAGCACTCCTCCTGCTCCTGCACTAACACTCCAGCACTCCTCCTGCTCCTGCACTAACACTCCATCACTCCTCCTGCTCCTGCACTAACACTCCAGCACTCCTCCTGCACTAACACTCCATCACTCCTCCTGCTCCTGCACTGACACTCCAGCACTCCTCCTGCTCCTGCACTAACACTCCAGCACTCCTCCTGCTCCTGCACTAACACTCCAGCACTCCTCCTGCTCCAGCACTCCTCCTGCACTAACACTCCAGCACTCCTCCTGCTCCTGCACTAACACTCCAGCACTCCTCCTGCTCCTGCACTAACACTCTAGCACTCCTCCTGCTCCTGCACTAACACTCCAGTACTCCTCCTGCACTAACATTACAGCACTCCTCCTGCTCCTGCACTAACACTCCATCAATCCTCCTGCTCCTGCACTGACACTCCAGCACTCCTCCTCCTCCTGCACTAACATTACAGCACTCCTCCTGCTCCTGCACTAACACTGCAGCACTCCTCCTGCTCCTGCACTGACACTCCAGCACTCCTCCTGCACTAACATTACAGCACTCCTCCTGCTCCTGCACTAACACTCCAGCACTCCTCCTGCACTAACACTCCAGCACTCCTCCTACACTAACATTACAGCACTCCTCCTGCTCCTGCACTAACACTCCATCACTCCTCCTGCTCCTGCACTAACACTCCAGCACTCCTCCTGCTCCTGCACTAACACTCCAGCACTCCTCCTGCTCCTGCACTAAAACTCCAACACTCCTCCTGCTCTTGGACTAACACTCCATCACTCCTCCTGCTCCTGCATTAAAACTCCAGCACTCCTTCTGCTCCTGCACTAACACTCCAGCACTCCTCCTGCTCCTTCACTAACACTCCAGCACTCCTCCTGCTCCTACACTAGCACTCCGGCACTCCTCCTGCTCCTGCACTAACACTCCAGCACTCCTGCTCCTGCACTAACACTCCAGCACTCCTCCTGCACTAACACTCTAGCACTCTTCCTGCATGGACACTCCAGCACTCCTCCTGCACTAACACTCCAGCACTCCTCCTGCTCCTGCACTAACACTCCAGCACTCCTCCTGCTCCTGCACTAACAATCCAGCACTCCTCCTACACTAACACTCCAGCACTCCTCCTGCTCCTGCACTAACACTTCAGCACTCCTACTCCTTCTACTCCAGCATGGACACTCCAGAACTCCTCCTGCACCTGCATGGATACTCCAGCACTCCTCCTGCACTAACACTCCAGCACTCCTCCTGCACTAACACTCCAGCACTCCTCCTGCTCCTGCACTAACATTACAGCACTCCTCCTGCTCCTGCACTAACACTCCATCACTCCTCCTGCTCCTGCACTAACACTCCAGCACTCCTCCTGCACTAACACTCCAGCACTCCTCCTGCTCCTGCACTAACATTACAGCACTCCTCCTGCTCCTGCACTAACACTCCATCACTCCTCCTGCTCCTGCACTGACACTCCAGCACTCCTCCTGCTCCTGCACTAACACTCCAGCACTCCTCCTGCTCCAGCACTCCTCCTGCACTAACATTCCAGCACTCCTCCTGCTCCTGCACTAACACTCCAGCACTCCTCCTGCTCCTGCACTAACACTCCATCACTCCTCCTGCTCCTGCACTAACACTCCAGCACTCCTCCTGCACTAACACTCCAGCACTCCTCCTGCTCCTGCACTAACATTACAGCACTCCTCCTGCTCCTGCACTAACACTCCATCACTCCTCCTGCTCCTGCACTGACACTCCAGCACTCCTCCTGCTCCTGCACTAACACTCCAGCACTCCTCCTGCACTAACATTCCAGCACTCCTCCTGCTCCTGCACTAACACTCCAGCACTCCTCCTGCTCCTGCACTAACACTCCATCACTCCTCCTGCTCCTGCACTAACACTCCAGCACTCCTCCTGCACTAACACTCCAGCACTCCTCCTGCTCCTGCACTAACATTACAGCACTCCTCCTGCTCCTGCACTAACACTCCATCACTCCTCCTGCTCCTGCACTGACACTCCAGCACTCCTCCTGCTCCTGCACTAACACTCCAGCACTCCTCCTGCTCCTGCACTAACACTCCAGCACTCCTCCTGCTCCAGCACTCCTCCTGCACTAACACTCCAGCACTCCTCCTGCTCCTGCACTAACACTCCAGCACTCCTCCTGCTCCTGCACTAACACTCTAGCACTCCTCCTGCTCCTGCACTAACACTCCAGTACTCCTCCTGCACTAACATTACAGCACTCCTCCTGCTCCTGCACTAACACTCCATCACTCCTCCTGCTCCTGCACTGACACTCCAGCACTCCTCCTCCTCCTGCACTAACATTACAGCACTCCTCCTGCTCCTGCACTAACACTGCAGCACTCCTCCTGCTCCTGCACTGACACTCCAGCACTCCTCCTGCACTAACATTACAGCACTCCTCCTGCTCCTGCACTAACACTCCAGCACTCCTCCTGCACTAACACTCCAGCACTCCTCCTACACTAACATTACAGCACTCCTCCTGCTCCTGCACTAACACTCCATCACTCCTCCTGCTCCTGCACTAACACTCCAGCACTCCTCCTGCTCCTGCACTAACACTCCAGCACTCCTCCTGCTCCTGCACTAAAACTCCAACACTCCTCCTGCTCTTGGACTAACACTCCATCACTCCTCCTGCTCCTGCATTAAAACTCCAGCACTCCTTCTGCTCCTGCACTAACACTCCAGCACTCCTCCTGCTCCTGCTCCTTCACTAACACTCCAGCACTCCTCCTGCTCCTACACTAGCACTCCGGCACTCCTCCTGCTCCTGCACTAACACTCCAGCACTCCTGCTCCTGCACTAACACTCCAGCACTCCTCCTGCACTAACACTCTAGCACTCTTCCTGCATGGACACTCCAGCACTCCTCCTGCACTAACACTCCAGCACTCCTCCTGCTCCTGCACTAACACTCCAGCACTCCTCCTGCTCCTGCACTAACAATCCAGCACTCCTCCTACACTAACACTCCAGCACTCCTCCTGCTCCTGCACTAACACTTCAGCACTCCTACTCCTTCTACTCCAGCATGGACACTCCAGAACTCCTCCTGCACCTGCATGGATACTCCAGCACTCCTCCTGCACTAACACTCCAGCACTCCTCCTGCACTAACACTCCAGCACTCCTCCTGCACTAACACTCCAGCACTCCTCCTACACTAACATTACAGCACTCCTCCTGCTCCTGCACTAACACTCCATCACTCCTCCTGCTCCTGCACTAACACTCCAGCACTCCTCCTGCTCCTGCACTAACACTCCAGCACTCCTCCTGCTCCTGCACTAACACTCCAGCACTCCTCCTGCTCCAGCACTCCTCCTGCACTAACACTCCAGCACTCCTCCTGCTCCTGCACTAACACTCCAGCACTCCTCCTGCTCCTGCACTAACACTCTAGCACTCCTCCTGCTCCTGCACTAACACTCCAGTACTCCTCCTGCACTAACATTACAGCACTCCTCCTGCTCCTGCACTAACACTCCATCACTCCTCCTGCTCCTGCACTGACACTCCAGCACTCCTCCTCCTCCTGCACTAACATTACAGCACTCCTCCTGCTCCTGCACTAACACTGCAGCACTCCTCCTGCTCCTGCACTGACACTCCAGCACTCCTCCTGCACTAACATTACAGCACTCCTCCTGCTCCTGCACTAACACTCCAGCACTCCTCCTGCACTAACACTCCAGCACTCCTCCTACACTAACATTACAGCACTCCTCCTGCTCCTGCACTAACACTCCATCACTCCTCCTGCTCCTGCACTAACACTCCAGCACTCCTCCTGCTCCTGCACTAACACTCCAGCACTCCTCCTGCTCCTGCACTAAAACTCCAACACTCCTCCTGCTCTTGGACTAACACTCCATCACTCCTCCTGCTCCTGCATTAAAACTCCAGCACTCCTTCTGCTCCTGCACTAACACTCCAGCACTCCTCCTGCTCCTGCTCCTTCACTAACACTCCAGCACTCCTCCTGCTCCTACACTAGCACTCCGGCACTCCTCCTGCTCCTGCACTAACACTCCAGCACTCCTGCTCCTGCACTAACACTCCAGCACTCCTCCTGCACTAACACTCTAGCACTCTTCCTGCATGGACACTCCAGCACTCCTCCTGCACTAACACTCCAGCACTCCTCCTGCTCCTGCACTA
Source organism: Engystomops pustulosus (assembly GCF_040894005.1). NCBI lineage: Eukaryota > Metazoa > Chordata > Amphibia > Anura > Leptodactylidae > Engystomops > Engystomops pustulosus. Next base: position 14,889,016 of record NC_092418.1, read on the forward strand.
ACACTCCAGCACTCCTCCTGCTCCTGCACTAACAATCCAGCACTCCTCCTACACTAACACTCCAGCACTCCTCCTGCTCCTGCACTAACACTTCAGCACTCCTACTCCTTCTACTCCAGCATGGACACTCCAGAACTCCTCCTGCACCTGCATGGATACTCCAGCACTCCTCCTGCACTAACACTCCAGCACTCCTCCTGCACTAACACTCCAGCACTCCTCCTGCACTAACACTCCAGCACTCCTCCTACACTAACATTACAGCACTCCTCCTGCTCCTGCACTAACACTCCATCACTCCTCCTGCTCCTGCACTAACACTCCAGCACTCCTCCTGCTCCTGCACTAACACTCCAGCACTCCTCCTGCTCCTGCACTAAAACTCCAACACTCCTCCTGCTCTTGGACTAACACTCCATCACTCCTCCTGCTCCTGCATTAAAACTCCAGCACTCCTTCTGCTCCTGCACTAACACTCCAGCACTCCTCCTGCTCCTGCACTAACACTCCAGCACTCCTCCTGCTCCTACACTAGCACTCCGGCACTCCTCCTGCTCCTGCACTAACACTCCAGCACTCCTGCTCCTGCACTAACACTCCAGCACTCCTCCTGCACTAACACTCTAGCACTCTTCCTGCATGGACACTCCAGCACTCCTCCTGCACTAACACTCCAGCACTCCTCCTGCTCCTGCACTAACACTCCAGCACTCCTCCTGCTCCTGCACTAACAATCCAGCACTCCTCCTACACTAACACTCGAGCACTCCTCCTCCTTCTACTCCAGCATGGACACTCCAGAACTCCTCCTGCACCTGCATGGATACTCCAGCACTCCTCCTGCACTAACACTCCAGCACTCCTCCTGCACTAACACTCCAGCACTCCTCCTGCTCCTGCACTAACATTACAGCACTCCTCCTGCTCCTGCACTAACACTCCATCACTCCTCCTGCTCCTGCACTGACACTCCAGCACTCCTCCTGCACTAACATTAAAGCACTCCTCCTGCACTAACACTCCAGCACTCCTCCTGCACTAACATTACAGCACTCCTCCTGCTCCTGCACTAACACTCCATCACTCCTCCTGCTCCTGCACTGACACTCCAGCACTCCTCCTGCTCCTGCACTAACACTCCAGCACTCCTCCTGCACTAACACTCCAGCACTCCTCCTGCTCCTGCACTAACACTCCAGCACTCCTCCTGCTCCTGCACTAACACTACAGCACTCCTCCTGCTCCTGCACTAACATTACAGCACTCCTCCTGCACTAACATTACGGCACTCCTCCTGCTCCTGCACTGACACTCCAGCACTCCTCCTCCTCCTGCACTAACATTACAGCACTCCTCCTGCTCCTGCACTAACACTCCAGCACTCCTCCTGCTCCTGCACTGACACTCCAGCACTCCTCCTCCTCCTGCACTAACATTACAGCACTCCTCCTGCTCCTGTACTAACACTCCAGCACTCCTCCTGCACTAACACTCCAGCACTCCTCCTGCAGTGACACTCCAGCACTCCTCCTCCTCCTGCACTAACATTACAGCACTCCTCCTGCTCCTGCACTAGCACTCCTCCTGCACTAACATTACAGCACTCCTCCTGCTCCTGTACTAACACTCCAGCACTCCTCCTGCTCCTGCACTAAAACTCCATCACTCCTCCTGCTCCTGCATTAAAACTCCAGCACTCCTCCTGCTCCTGCACTAACACTCCAGCACTCCTCCTGCACTAACACTCCAGCACTCTTCCTGCATGGACACTCCAGCATTCCTCCTGCTCCTGCACTAACACTCCAGCACTCCTCCTGCACTAACACTCCATCACTCCTCCTGCACTAACGCTTCAGCACTCCTACTCCTTCTACTCCAGCATGGACACTCCATAACTCCTCCTGCACCTGCATGGATACTCCAGCACTCCTCCTGCACTAATACTCCAGCACTCCTCCTGCTCTAACACTCCAGCACTCTTTCTGCTCCTGCATGGACACTACAGCACTCTTCCTGCTCCTGTATGGACACTCCAGCACTCCTCCTGCTCCTATGGTGATGATCCATCACTCCTTTTCCTCCTACATGGACACTCCAGCACTCCTTCTACCCCTGCACTAACACTCCAGCTCTCCTCCTGCTCCTCCGCTGATGCTTCAGCACCCCTTCTGTTTCTATGGTGACTTTCCCTTACTCCTTCTGCTCCTGCATGGACACTCCAGCACTCCTTCTGTTGCTGCGCTGATGCTTCAGCACCCCTTTTGTTTCGGTGATGATGGTCCATCACTTCTTTTGCTCCTGCATTCTTCCTGCCCCTGCAGTGACGCTTTTGCGCTCCCTCTTCCCCTGCGCTAATGCTTCAGCACTCCTACTCCTTCTACTCCTGTATGGACACTCCAACACTCCTCCTGCACTAACACTCCAGCACTCCTCCTGCAATAACACTCCAGCACTCCTCCTGCACCTGCATGGACACTTCAGCACTCCTCCTGCTCCTGCATGGACACTCCAGAACTCCTCCTGCTCCTGCATGGACACTCCAGAACTCCTCCTCCTCCTGCACTAACACTCCAGCACTCTTCCTGCTCCTGCATGGACACTCCAGCACTCTTCCTGCTCCTGCATGGACACTCCAGCACTCCTCCTGCTCCTGCATGGACACTCCAGCCCACCTCCTGCTCCTCCGCTGATGCTTCAGCATCCCTTTTGTTTCTGTGGTGACGGTCCATCTCTTCTTTTGCTCATGCATTCTTTCTGCCCCTACAGTGACGCTCTAGCGCTCCCTCTTCCCCTGCGCTGATGCTTCAGCACTCCTACTCATTCTACTCCTGCATGGACAAAAATATTACCGCACTCACTTTATCTTTGGGTACCAGTAAATGAAGTCAAGTCAACTATCCCAAGCTGGAGCGCTATCCAGCCTTAACCCCTGTGTGGCCGCCACCTGTCTACTGTACTTTCTGGTCCTTAGTCACATACAGAGGTTTTATTTTAATGTGACCTTTCCCTTAGCGCTTCGGTATGTACAGCACAACTCTACACACCCCTGTATAAACTCAGGTCACTTCCTCATTATTGCACCTCATATTTTGGGAGCAGGGGGTCAGGACCAGCAGGATTAGGATGCAAGCAGTGGGGGGCCCGGAGCAGCAGTGTCAGGATACAAGGAGCAAAGGGTCAGGATTAGAGATGAGCGAACACTAAAATGCTCGGGTACTCGTTATTCGAGACGAACTTTTCCCGATGCTCGAGTGCTCGTCTCGAATAACGAACCCCATTGAAGTCAATGGGAGACTCGAGCATTTTTCAAGGGGACCAAGGCTCTGCACAGGGAAGCTTGGCCAAACACCTGGGAACCTCAGAAAAGGATGGAAACACCACGGAAATGGACAGGAAACAGCAGGGGCAGCATGCATGGATGCCTCTGAGGCTGCCTAATCGCACCATTATGCCAAAATTATGGGCAACAGCATGGCCATGACAGAGTGACAGAATGAAGCTAGATAGCATCTAAAACATCCAATAATTGACCCTGACACTATAGGGGACGGCATGCAGAGGCAGCGGCAGCAGGCTAGAGAGTGTCATGGCGACATACCCTAAATGGACTCAGGCTTCAAACCAATGGGTGGCAGAGAGGAACCAAAGGAGGTGAGCAAGAAGCGCTCAAATAATATCGGTACATGATAAAAGTTTGCCAGTATATTTTGTGGATTACACAGCAGGGTGGCGACAAAGTTAACATGGAAGCCATGAAAACAACCCAAAATTCTGCCTGACACAGCTCGTTTGATAAGGGGACCATGTATGGAGGCAGTGAACTAGTAGTAGATTAAAGGTGCTGCAGTTAAAACTATGTTAGTTGGATCTTGGCATGGAGCTGGCGCTCCGCTGCCAGGCGAGCTTTCGCCAATCCAAGCCCCTGTCTATAGGCTACTCCCCAAACAGCACTTTTGTATAAGATCAAGTGTAGTAGCGTTCTTATAAGTTTAGGATATGGCGGGTGAGGGGAATGTAAACAGATGCGCAAGAAGCGCTGAAATAATATCCCTAAATGGTAAAAGTTTGCAAGTATATTTTGTGGATTACACAGCAGGGTGGCGACAAAGTTAACAACTTTGATGTGGAATGCCCTGTAATAGCTCTTGGGCGGTGTGCCTTTTATCGCCTAGGCTCAGCAGTTTCAGCACCGCCTGCTGTCGCTTAGCGACGGCACTGCTGCTGTGCCTAGAGCTACCGACTGATGGCGCCATGCCCACGGATGGTAATTCGGAGGAGGAGGAGGTGGAGGAGGGGTGGGAGGAGGTATAGTAGGCCTTTGAGACCTGGACCGAGGTAGGCCCCGCAATTCTCTGCGTCGGCAGTATATGACCAGCCCCAGGGTCAGACTCGGTCCCAGCCTGCACCAAGTTAAGTGTAGTAGCGTTCTTATAAGTTTGGGATATGGCGGGTGAGGGGAATGTAAACAGATGCGCAAGAAGCGCATGATGCGCATGGAGCTGGCGTTCCGCTGCCAGGCGAGCTTTCGCCAATCCAAGCCCCTGTCTCTAGGCTACTCCCCAAACAGCACTTCTAAGAACCTTTTGTATAAGATCAAGTGTAGTAGCGTTCTTATAAGTTTAGGATATGCCGGGTGAGGGGAATGTAAACAGATGCGCAAGAAGCGCTGAAATAATATCCCTAAATGGTAAAAGTTTGCCAGTATATTTTGTGGATAACACAGCAGGGTGGCGACAAAGTTAACAACTTTGATGTGGAATCCATGAAAACAACCCAAATTTCTGCCTGACACACCTCGTTTGATAAAGGGAAGATGTATGGAGGCAGCTATATGGACGACTTTTGGAGGTAGCAATGGAGACAACGTGTGGAGGCTGCTATGGAGACAATTTAATTTGGATAGTGCCTGTATGTGGCAGTCCCAAACATTTTTCAAACCAGAGGAGCAGGTAGGTGGCCCTCCAGTAAAATGGAATAGATTGAGTGCCTGTATGTGGCAGTCCCAAACATTTTTCAAACCAGAGGAGCAGGTAGGTGGCCCTCCAGTAAAATGGGATAGATTGAGTGCCTGTATGTGGCAGTCCCAAAAATGTTTCAAACCAGAGGAGCAGGTAGGTGGCCCTCCAGTAAAATGGAATAGATTGAGTGCCTGTATGTGGCAGTCCCAAAAATTCTTCAAACCAGAGGAGCAGGTAGGTGGCCCTCCAGTAAAATGGAATAGATTGAGTGCCTGTATGTGGCAGTCCCAAAAATTCTTCAAACCAGAGGAGCAGGTAGGTGGCCCTGCAGTAAAATGGAATAGATTGAGTGCCTGTATGTGGCAGTCCCAAAAATTGTTCAAACCAGAGGAGCAGGTAGGTGGCCCTGCAGTAAAATGGAATAGATTGAGTGCCTGTATGTGGCAGTCCCAAAAATGTTTCAAACCAGAGGAGCAGGTAGGTGGCCCTCCAGTAAAATGGAATAGATTGAGTGCCTGTATGTGGCAGTCCCAAAAATTGTTCAAACCAGAGGAGCAGGTAGGTGGCCCTGCAGTAAAATGGAATAGATTGAGTGCCTGTATGTGGCAGTCCCAAAAATGTTTCAAACCAGAGGAGCAGGTAGGTGGCCCTCCAGTAAAATGGAATAGATTGAGTGCCTGTGTGTGGCAGTCCCAAAAATTGTTCAAACCAGAGGAGCAGGTAGGTGGCCCTGCAGTAAAATGGAATAGATTGAGTGCCTGTATGTGGCAGTCCCAAAAATGTTTCAAACCAGAGGAGCAGGTAGGTGGCCCTCCAGTAAAATGGAATAGATTGAGTGCCTGTATGTGGCAGTCCCAAAAATTTTTTAAAACAGAGGACCGGGTAGGTGGCCCTCCAGAAAAATGGAATAGATTGAGTGCCTGTATGTGGCACTCACAAAAATTGTTTCAAACAGAGGACCGGGTAGGTGGCCCTCCAGAAAAATTAAATGCATGAAGTACTATAGCAAGAGCCAGTGGGCCCTGTCAAAAAATAGCCATTTTCCTCTGCTTTACTGTACAAAGAGGAGGAGAAGGAGGAAAATGAGGAGGAGGAGGAGGAGTGGATCAATTATTCAGGTTGAGCTTCCTTCACCTGGTGGAGATTGGAAATTCTGAGAAATCCAGCCTTTATTCATTTTAATAAGCGTCAGCCTGTCAGCGCTGTCAGTCGACAGGCGTGTACGCTTATCGGTGATGATGCCACCAGCTGCACTGAAAACCCGCTCGGACAACACGCTAGCGGCAGGGCAGGCAAGAACCTCCAAGGCGTACAGCGCCAGTTCGTGCCACATGTCCAGCTTTGAAACCCAGTAGTTGTAGGGAGCTGTGTGATCATTTAGGACGATGGTATGGTCAGCTACGTACTCCCTCACCATCTTTCTGTAAAGATCAGCCCTACTCTGCCGAGACTGGGGACAGGTGACAGTGTCTTGCTGGGGTGACATAAAGCTGGCAAAAGCCTTGTAAAGCGTACCCTTGCCAGTGCTGGACAAGCTGCCTGCTCGCCTACTCTCCCTCGCTACTTGTCCCGCAGAACTACGCACTCTGCCGCTAGCGCTGTCAGAAGGGAAATACTGTTTCAGCTTGTGCACCAGGGCCTGCTGGTATTCATGCATTCTCACACTCCTTTCCTCTCCAGGGATGAGAGTGGGAAGATTTTGCTTGTACCGTGGGTCCAGGAGAGTGAACACCCAGTAATCGGTGCTGGAATAAATTCTTTGAACGCGAGGGTCACGGGATAGGCAGCCTAGCATGAAATCTGCCATATGCGCCAGAGTACCAACGCGTAAGAATTCACTCCCCTCACTGGCCTGACTGTCCATTTCCTCCTCCTCCAACTCCTCCAACTCCTCTTCTTCTGCCCATACACGCTGAACAGTGAAGGACTCAACAATGGTCCCCTCTTGTGTCTCGCCAACATTCTCCTCCTCTTCCTCCTCATCCTCCTCCACCTCCACCTCCTCCGATATGCGCTGAGAAACAGACCTCAGGGTGCTTTGGCTATCAACAAGGGAATATTCTTCCCCCGTCTCTTGTGACGAGCGCAAAGCTTCCGACTTCATGCTGACCAGAGAGTTTTTCAACAGGCCAAGCAGCGGGATGGTGAGGCTGATGATGGCGGCATCGCCACTGACCATCTGTGTTGACTCCTCAAAGTTACTCAGCACCTGACAGATATCAGACATCCACGTCCACTCCTCATTGTAGACTTGAGGAAGCTGACTGACCTGACTACCAGTTCTGGTGGAAGTTGACATCTGGCAGTCTACAATCGCTCGGCGCTGCTGGTAAACTCTGGATAACATGGTCAGTGTTGAATTCCACCTCGTGGGCACGTCGCACAACAGTCGGTGAGCGGGCAGTTGGAGGCGGCGCTGCGCTGCCCTGAGAGTGGCAGCATCTGTGCTGGACCTGAAATGCGCACAGATGCGGCGCACCTTTGTGAGCAAATCAGACAGATTGGGGTATGTCTTGAGGAAACGCTGCACTATCAGATTTAACACATGGGCCAGGCATGGCACATGTGTCAGTCTGCCGAGTTGCAGAGCCGCCACCAGGTTACGGCCGTTGTCACACACAACCATTCCCGGCTTGAGGTTCAGCGGTGCCAGCCACAGATCAGTCTGCGCCGTGATGCCCTGTAATAGCTCTTGGGCGGTGTGCCTTTTGTCGCCTAGGCTCAGCAGTTTGAGCACCGCCTGCTGTCGCTTAGCGACGGCACTGCTGCTGTGCCTAGAGCTACCGACTGATGGCGCCGTGCCCACGGATGGTAGTTCGGAGGAGGAGGTGGAGGAGGGGTGGGAGGAGGAGGAGGCATAGTAGGCCTGAAACACCTGGACCGAGGTAGGCCCCGCAATCCTCGGCGTCGGCAGTATATGAGCAGCCCCAGGGTCAGACTCGGTCCCAGCCTCCACCAAGTTAACCCAATGTGCCGTCAGCGATATATAGTGGCCCTGCCCGGCAGCACTCGTCCACGTGTCCGTGGTCAGGTGGACCTTGTCAGAAACGGCGTTGGTCAGGGCACGGATGATGTTGTCTGACACGTGCTGGTGCAGGGCTGGGACGGCACATCGGGAAAAGTAGTGGCGGCTGGGGACCGAATACCGAGGGGCGGCCGCCGCCATGAGGTTGCGAAAGGCCTCGGTCTCTACTAGCCTATAGGGCAGCATCTCCAGGCTAAGCAATCTGGAGATGTGCACATTAAGGGCTTGGGCGTGCGGGTGGGTTGCACTATATTTGCGTTTCCGCTCCAGCGTCTGGGGTATGGAGAGCTGAACGCTGGTGGATGCTGTGGAGGATCGTGGAGGCGACGATGGGGTTTTTGTGCCAGGGTCCTGGGCAGGGGGCTGACTAGCAGCTGACACAGGGGAAGGAGCAGTGGTGTGCACGGCCGGAGGTGAACGGGCTTGTTGCCACTGAGTGGGGTGCTTAGCATTCAGATGCCTGCGCATACTGGTGGTAGTTAAGCTAGTAGTGGTGGAACCCCTGCTGAGCCTGGTTTGGCAAATGTTGCACACCACAGTCCGTCGGTCATCCGGTGTTTCCTTAAAGAACCTCCACACTTCTGAAGATCTAGCCCTCGCCGCAAGAGCCCTCACCACGGGAGCTTCACTAGTTGACAGTGGCGCTGATGCACCAGCTCTGGCCCTGCCTCTCCGTCTGGCCCCACCACTGCCTCTTCCAACCTGTTCAGGTCGAGGACTCTCCTCCGTCTCAGAAGCACTGTGTTCAACCGGCCTCTCAACCCAGCTTGGGTCTGTCACCTCATCATCCTCCGATCCCTCAGTCTGCTCCCCCCTCGGACTTCCTGCCCTGACAACAACTTCCCCACTGTCTGACAACCGTGTCTCCTCATCGTCGGACACCTCTTTACACACTTCCACTACGTCAAGAAGGTCATCATCACCCACAGACTGTGACTGGTGGAAAACCTGGGCATCGGAAAATTGCTCAGCAGCAACCGGACAAGTGGTTTGTGACTGTGGGAAGGGTCCAGAAAACAGTTCCTCAGAGTATGCCGGTTCAAATGGCAAATTTTCCTGGGAGGGGGCAGACTGGGGGGGAGGAGGCTGAGGTGCAGGAGCTGGAGGAGTGGGGATTTCGGTGACATGGGTGGACTGCGTGGAAGACTGACTGGTGGTGGACAAATTGCTCGAAGCATTGTCAGCAATCCACGACATCACCTGTTCGCACTGTTCTGGCCTCAACAGTGCTCTACCACGAGTCCCAGTAACTTCAGACATGAACCTAGGGAGTGTAGCTCTGCGGCGTTCCCCTGCTCCCTCATCAGCAGGTGGTGTCTCACCCCGCCCAGGACCACGGCCTCTGACCCCTGCAGTAGTTGGACGCCCACGTCCCCGCCCTCGTCCTCTACCCCTAGCCCTCGGGTTAAACATTTTTAAAATGAGAGTTATAACTTTTTTTTTTTTTTTACTTCTTTTTGTTTTTTTTTGTGTTTTTTTGTGTTTTTTTTTTTTTTTGTGTTTTTTGTTTTTTTTTGAGTTTTTAAAACCAAACAATCCTATCCTATTGCTATGGCTATTTTCTAGCCAAGTATCAAAGGAAGCACACTACTATGCCAGATGAGATGACACTGAGTTAGTGCCTAATAGAAATCCAACCCCTACTGAATTTTCCCACTTCAGCCTTTGCTATGGATATGTGCGCCACTAAGCGCAGAACACAGCGGTCGCAAGTCTCACTACAAATTGCTCAGAATTGGCAAGTACATGCACTGCAGAAACTACAGCCACCAGCAGATCAACCAGAAATCAAATATATAGAACGCTACTGTAGGCTTCAAGAAGCTGTTTGTATTCTCCTATGGCTATTTTCTAGCCAAGTATCAAAGGAAGCACACTACTATGCCAGATGAGATGACACTGAGTTAGTGCCTAATAGAAATCCAACCCCTACTGAATTTTCCCACTTCGGTCTTTGCTATGGATATGTGTGCCACTAAGAGCTAAACACAACGGTAGCAAGTCCCCCTGCTAATTCCTCACAAAATGGTAATAGATGCAAATTAAAATAAAAAAAGTAGAACGTTATTGTAGCCCTAAGAAGGGCTGTTGGGTTCTTGGAGAATCACTCCTGCCTAACAGTAAGCTAATAGAACACCCTAACGCTTTCCCTGACCAGCAGCAGTTCTCTCCCTAGCGGCATCCAGACACAGAATGATCCGAGCAGCGCGGCCAGCGGCTAGTCTATCCCAGGGTCACCTGATCTGGCCAGCCAACCACTGCTATCCACGTGTAAGGGTACCACGTCATGCTGGGTGGAGTGCAGAGTCTCCTGGCTTGTGATTGGCTCTGTTTCTGGCCGCCAAAAAGCAAAACGGCGGGAGCTGCCATTTTCTCGAGCGGGCGAAGTATTCGTCCGAGCAACGAGCAGTTTCGAGTACCCTAATGCTCGACCAAGCATCAAGCTCGGACGAGCATGTTCGCTCATCTCTAGTCAGGATCATTACGGTGATGATGCTGGGACCAGGCTCCAGGAGTTATGATGCAAAGAATAGGGGATCAGGACCGGAAGGGTGATGATGCTAGGAGCAGGGGTCAGGAACAGCAGGGTTATGATGCTGGGAGCCGGGGGTCAGGACCGGCAGGGTGATGATGCTGGGAGCAGGGGATCAGGACCGGCAGGGTGATGATGCTGGGAGAAGGGGATCAGGACCAGCAGGGTGATGATGCCGGGAGCAGGGGATCAGGACCGGAAGGGTGATGATGCCGGGAGCCGGGGATAAGGACCGGCAGGGTGATGATGCTGGGAGCAGTGGATCAGGACCGGCAGGGTGATGAGGTTGGGAGCCGGGAGTCAGGACCGGCAGGGTGATGATGCTGGGAGCCGGGGGTCAGGACCGGCAGGGTGATGATGCTGGGAGCCGGGAGTCAGGACCGGCAGGGTGATGATGCTGGGAGCCGGGGGTCAGGACCGGCAGGGTGATGATGCTGGGAGCCGGGAGTCAGGACCGGCAGGGTGATGATGCTGGGAGCCGGGAGTCAGGACCGGCAGGGTGATGATGCTGGGAGCCGGGAGTCAGGACCGGTAGGGTGATGATGCTGGGAGCAGGGGTCAGGACCGGCAGGGGGATGATGCTGGGAGCCAGGGGTCAGGACCGGCAGGGTGATGATGCTGGGAGCAGGGGATCAGGACCGGCAGGGTGATGATGCTAGGAGCAGGGGTCAGGACCGGCAGGGGGATGATGCTGGGAGTAGGGGATCAGGACCGGCAGGGTGATGATGCTGGGAGCCGGGGGTCAGGACGGGCAGGGGGATGATGCTAGGAGCAGGGGTCAGGACCGGCAGGGGGATGATGCTGGGAGCCGGGAGTCAGGACCGGCAGGGGGATGATGCTGGGAGCCGGGGGTCAGGACCGGCAGGGTGATGATGCTGGGAGCAGGGGATCAGGACCGGCAGGGTGATGATGCTGGGAGCCGGGAGTCAGGACCGGCAGGGAGATGATGCTAGGAGCAGGGGTCAGGACCGGCAGGGGGATGATGCTGGGAGCCGGGAGTCAGGACCGGCAGGGTGATGATGCTGGGAGCCGGGAGTCAGGACCGGCAGGGAGATGATGCTAGGAGCAGGGGTCAGGACCGGCAGGGGGATGATGCTGGGAGCCGGGAGTCAGGACCGGCAGGGGGATGATGCTGGGAGCCGTGGGTCAGGACCGGCAGGGTGATGATGCTGGGAGACGGGAGTCAGGACCGGCAGGGTGATGATGCTGGGAGCCGGGGGTCATGACCGGCAGGGTGATGATGCTGGGAGACGGGAGTAAGGACCGGCAGGGTGATGATGCTGGGAGCCGGGGGTCAGGACCGGCAGGGTGATGATGCTGGGAGCAGGGGATCAGGACCGGCAGGGTGATGATGCTGGGAGCAGGGGATCAGGACCGGCAGGGTGATGATGCTGGGAGCCGGGAGTCAGGACCGGCAGGGTGATGATGCTGGGAGCCGGGGGTCATGACCGGCAGGGTGATGATGCTGGGAGACGGGAGTCAGGACCGGCAGGGTGATGATGCTGGGAGCCGGGAGTTAGGACCGGAAGGGTGATGATGCTGGGAGCCGGGAGTTAGGACCGGAAGGGTGATGATGCTGGGAGCCGGGAGTTAGGACCGGCAGGGTGATGATGCTGGGAGCCGGGAGTTAGGACCGGCAGGGTGATGATGCTGGGAGCCGGGAGTTAGGACCGGAAGGGTGATGATGCTGGGAGCCGGGAGTTAGGACCGGCAGGGTGATGATGCTGGGAGCCGGGAGTTAGGACCGGAAGGGTGATGATGCTGGGAGACGGGAGTCAGGACCGGCAGGGTGATGATGCTGGGAGCCGGGAGTTAGGACCGGAAGGGTGATGATGCTGGGAGCCGGGAGTTAGGACCGGAAGGGTGATGATGCTGGGAGCCGGGAGTTAGGACCGGCAGGGTGATGATGCTGGGAGCCGGGGGTCATGACCGGCAGGGTGATGATGCTGGGAGACGGGAGTCAGGACCGGCAGGGTGATGATGCTGGGAGCCGGGAGTTAGGACCGGAAGGGTGATGATGCTGGGAGCCGGGAGTTAGGACCGGAAGGGTGATGATGCTGGGAGCCGGGAGTTAGGACCGGCAGGGTGATGATGCTGGGAGCCGGGAGTTAGGACCGGAAGGGTGATGATGCTGGGAGCCGGGAGTTAGGACCGGCAGGGTGATGATGCTGGGAGCCGGGAGTTAGGACCGGCAGGGTGATGATGCTGGGAGCCGGGAGTTAGGACCGGCAGGGTGATGATGCTGGGAGCCGGGAGTTGGGACCGGCAGGATGATGATGCTGGGAGCCGGGAGTTGGGACCGGCAGGATGATGATGCTGGGAGCCGGGGGTCAGGACCGGCAGGGTGATGATGCTGGGAGCCGGGAGTTAGGACCGGAAGGGTGATGATGCTGGGAGCAGGGGATCAGGACCGGAAGGGTGATGATGCTGGGAGCCGGGAGTCAGGACCGGCAGGGTGATGATGCTGGGAGCCGGGAGTCAGGACCGGCAGGGTGATGATGCTGGGAGCCGGGAGTCAGGACTGGCAGGGTGATGATGCTGGGAGCCGGGGGTCAGGACCGGCAGGGTGATGATGCTGGGAGCCGGGAGTCAGGACCGGCAGGGGGATGATGCTGGGAGCCGGGGGTCAGGACCGGCAGGGTGATGATGCTGGGAGCCGGGAATCAGGACCGGCAGGGTGATGATGCTGGGAGCCGGGAGTCAGGACCGGCAGGGGGATGATGCTGGGAGCCGGGGGTCAGGACCGGCAGGGGGATGATGCTGGGAGCCGGGGGTCAGGACAGATGGGATCTGATGACTTCCTGCAGAGGGAGGGGCTCGGGGTCATTAGTGGGCGGTATACCCAGTGTTTATGGGCGTGGTCTCTTCAGAGCTGTCTAATGATACACGATTGTAACATTGTATCGGCGCCGCCCCCCCCCCCCCCCGGTGTAACCCCGCCTCCTCCAGGCCCCTGTCCTCCCCGGTGACGAGCAGCCGGGACATTGTACCGGATCCTCAGCGCTGTGCGGCCTGATCTGCGTGTCTGGACATGTGTGGAGCCCAGGAGGAAGGAGAGGAGGGGGGCTGCCTGCTGAGCTGATCCGCCATGGAGACCCCTGTCCTGCTGCTGCTCCTCTCTCTGGGGGTGCTATGCCCCCCGGCTACCAGCTCCTCTCAGGGTAAGTACACAACTGACCCAGCACATACCGGCCCCCCTCATCAGCAACTACCTGTGTCCAGGTCCTATGATGTGTAAGTTCATAGCCCTCCCATGACCCCCATCCTGTGCACCCCCTCCCCACAACATAACACAGTGTAATAATCATCTGCCCCCACCCTGGTGGTAAGTACATACCCTAACCGCATTATGCCCCCTCTCCAACCTGGCAACAACTCTCTGGTCCTGAAGGGGTTAAACATGCCGACTTCTGCATGACTTGGTATAAATAATAATGTCAGATTGTGACCCATGACCCCTTACACCCCCTGCATTTAGGATAAGTACCCCCTCCCTATTATAGTAGTCATCCCATGCCCCCACATCTGCCCGCTCCTAGCTCTCTGTGCCCTCACCAACCTGGCAGCTATGGGTGAAAATAAACAATTTGAGTTGTTTCAAAGTTTGGGGGAAGGCTTACACAATAATATGGGCACCCAGCTTTCTCAGAATTGGCACAGGTGGCACTCAGTGTCTGTGTATGGAAGCTGATGGCGTGTCATTGGCCATCCCTAGTGCCCGCTGCTGTGACAGGGCAGTGCCATTAGCCCAACATTAGACTGGGGGCATCTGTGCCCAATTCCTCATTGCCCATGGGCACAGTCGTCCTCCCTTTGCACCGCTGTTCGCTCTCGTGTGCCCGTCTGTGGCGCTGTTGCCCCGGGGCGTTGTTTATACTCCACTTCATCTGTTGATTACTGTACATTTCTGTAATTATCTGTGCCCTGCAGTCACCAGCTGTGCCAGGCAGAGCTCTTAAAGGGAAAGCGTCTCTATTTACCCCATCTTTCTGGTGTATTTGCTTTGCCACGTGCCCTGGCACCGATACCCGCTGTATCAGTTAGCAGTAAAGTCCCTGGACTGTGTGATAGGTGAGTGTACACATTAGTTGTGTTTCCCAATGTCTCTGTCACAAGGAGTGTATTATAAGACGGATGTGTCGCAACCAGGACATGTCAGTTTAACCGTAAATCCCTTTTGACTCATGACCCCTGTGACCCCAGGCAACCCTGTTCCTACATCGCTGTAACTCCTATGACATCTTTTCTAGAATCTAATATACCCTTAGGTGATTCAGTTGTGTAACATAGATGCTCTAACAACCAATCAGGTTGCTGCTTTCATCCACAAAATGGCCTCATAGTAGTAAGAGCTGGAATCTCTTTGGTTGTAATGGGTTAATAAGGTATAGAAATCAGTTTTGCGAAACTTTTATTTGTTGTCTGGATGCTGAGACCACAGCCAGTTAATGAGATGTGAATACGACTTTAATACTGACATCTGGTGCAACCCAGTTAAAGAAAACTTCTTAAAGGGATTTTCCATCATGTCGACCTTAACTACTGAGGTCAGAGTTCAAGGCAGGAGTTCCCCCTTCTTTGTCAGTCATGTATATTTAGAAGTTATAGGACCTTTGATTGTCCAGAATTGACTGTCCCTTTACATGGTGCAGTCGTCCCTTTAATTTATAGTACTGATATATGTACCAACCAATGAGTATTAACTTATAGCTTTTAAATTGCTGTGGCTTTGTACATCATTCGGGCATCAGTATCATTTGACGCATGAGACTTTTTAAAATTTTAAAGGGGAAGATCAGCTAAAATGTGGACTCTGGGTTGTCAACGTGACACTTCTGATTATCTCGCCATAGAACAATCAAACCTTTTGGGTAAATATACAGAAACCTCCCCCATTCGTTTTACATGGCTGACACCTGCCTTATGGTGGGCTATCCCTTTAAATCCGTGTTTGTGTGGCTGGCCTTGTACTTTGTGGAATTTTTTTATTGTCTTTGTAAATAAGCAGGAATCCGCCGGAAACCTGTTTTTTTTTCCTCTCGCAGAATGAATTGAGTATCTGTTACTGACTGTCTCCCCCGCCCGCCATTGTTTTATCAGTGACACCTAAGTGACGCACAGCAGGGTCATGCGGGTTGATGTACAGAATGATGGAGAGGTGGTGGGCGACATTCTCAGCCGGTGAAGTAAATGTAGGAGATCAATACCCATTCGTACAAAATGGCGGCCATTTTTCAGAAATGCAGGGTTTTTGTCATTTTTTTCGGCAGTTCGTGTAATTTTGACTAATCAGTACATGAAGCCTAGTGTGATGCGTAACCTGTTTTTCCTGACGTTTTAGGGCCTCGCATGAGAAAAATTCGCCGCCACATGTAAGGACAGGCAGGCGCCACACCTGACTGACTCCCTGTGGCGCAGCGGCCTTGGCGCAGTCAGGGTTAATCGCCTGACTATGTAAACACACTCACTATGCTATCTGCAGGTATACCGGCTGATAAGGCATCTTTATAGAGACCTTGGTACATTCGCTGTGCCCTATGCCAAGGGCGCGGACCAAGATGTAGAGATAATTTACTATATTCAAAGCGAACCTCCTAAAAGATCCTGACTTGTCCCTTTCTCATTGTTACGTGGCGTTAAATCCCTGTTCACATTAATATCTGTATATCCTTCCAGAACCTGTCGGTAGTAGTACAGCGTGAGGCATTGGGCCTAGAACTTTAAATAGTTTATATACACTGACGGCCATGTTGGATCCTGTCTTATTAGTTGGACATAGACTATTTCCAGGGATCTTTCATATGTGAAGGGCCCAGTACGTTGACAGATAGTGAAATCGGAGCCTGATCGCTGCTCATCGGGTTCCCACAGATAAATACGACTTTTGTCATCGCCCCCGCTCCAAAACAAACCCGTCCTACAGCTTCTTCTCCCCTGACTCAGCCGCCATTCCCTGCCCGCAGAGCTTCCATTGCAATAACTTCTTGTAAAATATTAATCATTAGATCCTGTAATTACACAGCTTTGTCTGCTTTAAATTAAAAAATGGCTGCCTTTAAAGCTTTCTCTGACCATCTCTAGTGTGCCATGTCCCTCAGTAATCATGTCTGCTGTTTATAGCTTATAATATTATAGATATTTTTTAGTATATTTGTTGGTAAGGCCTGTAGTTAATTTAGATCCACACAGAATCATCCATGGCAACACCACATCTGACATGTTATAAGTGAAGCCTCAGGCCTCAGTCTGATTAGTCTGTGAAATATAGACATATGTCGGCCATACTGTAATTTTGCTTCAGGACAGGACAGGAACTCGAATCCGGTTGCTTGTACGATGACCAAAACATTAAAAATGGCCGACATATTGTTTGTATTTCACAAATTTAACACGCTGTTCAAAAGCAGGCCGCAGCCTGAGACGCACAAGGTCTCCGTGGAGATACTACAGGCCTAACACTTCATAGGACTCTCTCTCTTGGGCCTTGGTTAAATTTAATAGAAACCGTGTTTAACGTGTATATTGTAGGACATTTCCTGCTATATACCCTGCCCATTCTCTCATGGTTTTTTTTCCTTGGAGAGATGAGTACTGTATACCCATGGCTGTTATATCTTCCTCCGACGTCACCCATCTTTACTCAAATCCTGTATGCCAAGGTGATCTAGTAATGTAGCTGTATAGCATAGGGCACCAAACCCTCTGAACCTGAGTCCAGTCATCCTTACACAGGGAACATCACCCAGCTTTCCCAGAAACACTGGAAATGAAAAGCCACAAGGATATTTCTTAGGGATATTCTACTTATAGGCAAGGCGGCCATGATGAAGGCTAAGCTCAGAGTAAGCTTCATTTACCATATTTTTCAGACTATAAGGTGCACCGGATTATAAGGCGCACCATCAATAAATGGCTGCTAAAATGTCTAGGTTCATATATAAGGTGCACCTGATTATAAGGATGAATGACCTGCAGGTGGCAGACGTGTGCACAGTTCAAGGTGTGTTGTCTGTAAGTACGGTTCATATATAAGGTGCACTGGATTATAAGGCGCACCTTTGATTTCTTAGAAAATCAAAAGATTTTTTGTGTGCCTTATAGTCTGAAAAATACGGTATTAATCGTCATGTCTGAGGGAAGACTTGTTTTAATGTTGCCACATTTTTCACCGCAGTTCACTGTAGTTTAACCACTAGGTGGCGCCGCTATTTTTGTAATGTTATATTTTTCTCTGTCTCTCCAGATCTCTCCTATGTGTCGGAGATGTTCTCGCAGAGTCCTCAGCGCCTGTCCTTCTTCAACTGGTACGGCAACGTGCGACTCTTCCAGTTTCAGGTGCCTGATGACGCCGTCCTGCTCCGGTGGCTCCTCCAGGCCTCGCGAGGTAAAGGAGACGGCTGCGAGGACGTGGAGATCACAGTGTAAGTCCCTCTGGTCCGGGAGGCTCTAGATTTGTCTTATAATTCGGATCCCCCCTTACCTAGATATTTTTTTGTGTTTTCCAGACACTTTCGTTACGGAGCCCCTCCGGTGGTTAACCCCTTGGGCTACAGCTTTGCCCCAAATACCAGCGTCCCTTTCTCCTTCACTCAGACAATGAGGTTTCGAAATACTATGCAAAGCAACTTATACCTAAACGTCAGTAATCCCACCCCGGGGGACTGGTTTGTAGCCGCGCATCTACCCAAAGACACTGAAAAAATTGAGATTCAGGTGAGTGCCGCCTGTGCTTTGGGTATGAGTTCTCCATTTTAAGATCTCTGCTTGATGGCAGTGGAGTGGGATGTTGCCATTTATAGAACGGGGCTAAAAAAAATCATTACATTTCACAGCTGAGGGTTTGTTACAAGCTCAAGTGTGATTCTGTGCCTTCTCTTTCATTTTAGGGCCTCACCAAATCCTGTACTTACGTCTTCCAGCCGGAACTGTTTGTTCTTCGAGAAGTGGACGTGCCAATTCTGCAAGCGAATGTGCCCATGCAGCAGGTTCTGGAGTCGATAAAGAACCCAGTCCGCTACAAGTAATTACCTTAAAGATAATGTGTGATGGATGAGGGCAATTGCAGAACTGTGGAGACAATTGCTTGCTCAGATCTCAGGGGAGCCTGTGTATCCAATCCCATCATGTGTGATACTGTCTGCACAGCTGTGTATCTAATCCCATCCTGTGTGATGCTGTCTGCTGAGCTGTGTATCTAATCCTATCCTGTGTCATACTGTCTGCTGAGCTGTGTATCTAATCCTATCCTGTGTGATACTGTCTGCTCAGCTGTGTATCTAATCCTATCCTGTGTGATACTGTCTGCTGAGCTGTGTATCTAATCCTATCCTGTGTGATACTGTCTGCTGAGCTGTGTATATAATCCTATCCTGTGTGATACTGTCTGCTGAGCTGTGTATCTAATCCCATCCTGTGTGATACTGTCTGCTCAGTTGTGTATCTAATCCTATCCTGTGTGATACTGTCTGCTGAGCTGTGTATCTATCTAATTCCATCCTGTGTGATACTGTCTGCTGAGCTGTGTATCTAATCCTATCCCATGTGATACTGTCTACTGAGCTATGTATCTAATTCTATCCTGTGTGATACTGTCTGCTTAGCTGTGTTTGTAATCCTAGCATGTATGATACAGTCTGCTGATTTGTGTATCTAATCCTATCCTGTGTGATACTGCCTTCTGAGCTGTGTATCCAATCCTAACATGTGTGATACTGTCTGCTGAGCCTTTGTATCTAATCCTATGCTGTGCAATACTATCTGTTGAGATGTGTATCTAAGCTTCCCATGTGTGATACTGGCTGGCTGCCCCCGTTCTGTGTACGCAGCCATCATGATGATGTATATTTGTCTCCTCAGACTCTTTGTCCCTGAATACACCCGGGAGCTGCAGATACAGCTGCTGCAGTGCTCCTCTAATGGCAGTGGATGCCCCCTGCTGGTGACTGTGGGCTCGGTCACCCGTCCTGACTCCAGTGCCCACCATGTGAACTGCAGCGTGGGGGGGTCCTGTGTGGTGGTCCTGCAGTCTCCGCCCTGGGAGAAGTGGCTGAATGTCCTAGTGGAGAAGCCGCAGTGGCTGAACAGCAGCGTGTCCTTCCAGCTGCTCTACAACGTCTCAGGTATTGTCCTCAGGGGTTTTGTGACGTTCCTTTAATTGTCTTGTATGTGAGTGGGTGGAGCTCTATATATATATCCCTGGTGGTCACCCAGCTTTCCCCTTTCTCCTTTCACAGTCTGTAAGCCGGGCAGTGTCGGATCCAGAACCTTTCTGTCCTTCCTGAACATGTTCTCCACCTCCAATAACTCCACCTTGTTAAGAGACGGCCAGCAGCCCTCCCCGACCACCACCCCGCTGCCCAGCGAGAGTCCCGCCTCCTGCATGCGCAAGTATCCGGTAATCCGCGAGGACCTGGACGTGGTATCGGTGCGCTTCCATCCTGTCACTACCCCCTCGGTGCCGGTGGTTGCCCAGCTCCCCATCGTGGTCCTTCTCGATCTGAACTCAGAAATGGACAGTGGTGGGATCCTGGTGGTCTCCTTACAGTTTAATAAGGTGAATATTTATAGGGGTCCTAGTGTGAACCCCCTCTCAGGAGTAGTGTCCTAGATGAACCACTGAAGGTCAATGTCCCTGTTCAGACAATAGGATCTGACAATAGGATCGGACAATAGGATCTGACAATAGGATCGGACAATAGGATCGGACAATAGGATCTGACAATAGGATCTGACAATAGGATCTGACAATAGGATCGGACAATAGGATCGGACAATAGGATCGGACAATAGGATCTGACAATAGGATGATTCCATGATTCCAGAGCTGTTGGACCGTGTCATGTGACCTCTCACAGATCTTATGAATGACTCACAGAGGGGAGGGGCTTACCGTTCAAATTTTTGGGGACTTTTTCAAGAGGGTCGTGTACCTTTAATTATGTATTTTTAAGGCATCTGTTAAGGAGAATGAATAAAACCCTAATTATGATAAATTTTTACCTTCTCAGACAGGGGCGACCAGCCTAAACAGCACGGTGGTGGCGTGCCTGAGCCCAGCCGCTCCTGTCCTATCCCTGGACCTAAGACAGAATTGCACTACAGGTGATCTAACCTCTATGAATTATCACTTTCTGCAATATCCAACCACCCTTAAAGGGAATGTCTCAGTTGGTGTGACCTTATAACCAGTGTTGGGTATTCTCAAAGGAGAGATGTGTAATCAGACCTTTGTATATGTTGTTAGTAGCAGCAGGACTGTGATATATGGATTTATATTCCAGGATTAAACTGCAGGCATGTACTCACACTGTCCGGAGAGTTTGTTACAATGGGGCTCAATTACTAAGGGTCCGAACGCTGCACTTTCGTCGGGTTCCCGAATATTTCCATTTTACGCCGAATTGCCCCGGGATTTTGACGCTTGTGATCAGATTTTGGCGCATCGGGTTGCACGCGACATAAATCCGGGGACGTGGCCGCCGGACAACCCGACGGATTCGGACAAACTGCGGAATTTAAAAAAGGTTTTGTGTCGCAAGATCAAGCACTCACGTGCACCAGGAAGAAGAAGGTGAACTCCGCCGGACCTCGGCGCAGCAGCGACACAGGAAGGAACTCTGACGCACGATCTTAGTGAATCGCACCGGACACGAATCCACGTCGGACAACGAACCACAGGATCGCGATGCGACCGGGAAAGTGAATCTGCCCCAATGTATCAGTTTGGCATTCAGGCTGAATAGCATACAAGAGGATTGTTTAGATCAGATACAATTGTAACAAACCATCAGCTATGAGACGTATTAAGTTTGAATGACTATTAGGTGCTACCTCACGGAGAGGGGGCACTGATGTGATGATTGGTTACTCATCCAACATATCATTTATCATCTTTTCCATTGCTTTTACAGCTTTTTCACAGGGATATTCCTTCAATCTGTCTGAGGAAACAAAAAGTGGCACTCACAACATCCCCTACCCCGTAACTGATAGGTGGTACCTCTCTATGCAAATCATCTGCCCAGATAATGACAGGTAAGTACTGGGGGGGGGGGGGGGGGCAGTATTAAAGTAGTTATATTCCTGTACATAGGGGGCAGTATTATAGTAGTTATATTCCTGTACATAGGGGGCAGTATTATAGTAGTTATATTCCTGTACATAGGGGGCAGTATTATAGTAGTTATATTCTTGTACATAGGGGGCAGTATTATAGTAGTTCTATTCTTGTACATAGAGGGCAGTATTAGTTATATTCTTGTGTATAGGGGGCAGTATTATAGTAGTTATATTCTTGTACATAGGGGGCAGTATTATAGTAGTTATATTCTTGTACATAGGGGGCAGTATTATAGTAGTTATATTCTTGTACATAGGGGGCAGTATTATAGTAGTTATATTCTTGTACATAGGGGGCAGTATTATAGTAGTTATATTCTTGTACAAAGGGGGCAGTATTATAGTAGTTATATTCTTGTACATAGGGGGCAGTATTATAGTAGTTATATTCCTGTACATAGGGGGCAGTATTATAGTAGTTATATTCTTGTACATAGGGGCAGTATTATAGTAGATATATTCTTGTACATAGGGGGCAGTATTATAGTAGTTATATTCTTGTACATAGGGGGCAGTATTATAGTAGTTATATTCCTGTACATAGGGGGCAGTATTATAGTAGTTATATTCTTGTACATAGGGGCAGTATTATAGTAGATATATTCTTGTACATAGGGGGCAGTATTATAGTAGTTATATTCTTGTACATAGGGGGCAGTACTATAGTAGTTATATTCTTGTACATAGGGGGCAGTATTATAGTAGTTATATTCCTGTACATAGGCGGCAGTATTATAGTAGTTATATTCTTGTACATAGGGGCAGTATTATAGTAGTTATATTCTTGTACACAGGAGGCAGTATTATAGTAGTTATATTCCTGTACACAGGAGGCAGTATTATAGTAGTTATATTCTTGTACATAGGGGGCAGTATTATAGTAGTTATATTCTTGTACATAGGGGGCAGTATTATAGTAGTTATATACCTGTACATAGGGGGCAGTATTATAGTAGTTATATTCCTGTACATATGGGTCAGTATTATAGTAGTTATATTCTTGTACATAGGGGGAAGTATTATAGTAGTTATATTCTTGTACACAGGGGGCAGTATTATAGTAGTTATATTCGTGTACATAGGGGGCAGTATTATAGTAGTTATATTCTTGTACATAGGGGGCAGTATTATAGTAGTATTCTTGTACATAGGGGGCAGTATTATAGTAGTATTCTTGTACATAGGGGGCAGTATTATAGTAGTTATATTCTTGTACATAGGGGGCAGTATTATAGTAGTTATATTCTTGTACACAGGGTAGTATTATAGTAGTTATATTCCTGTACATAGGGGGCAGTATTATAGTAGTTATATTCTTGTACATAGGGGGCAGTATTATAGTAGTTATATTCCTGTACATAGGGGGCAGTATTATAGTAGTTATATTCTTGTACATAGGGGCAGTATTATAGTAGATATATTCTTGTACATAGGGGGCAGTATTATAGTAGTTATATTCTTGTACATAGGGGGCAGTACTATAGTAGTTATATTCTTGTACATAGGGGGCAGTATTATAGTAGTTATATTCCTGTACATAGGCGGCAGTATTATAGTAGTTATATTCTTGTACATAGGGGCAGTATTATAGTAGTTATATTCTTGTACACAGGAGGCAGTATTATAGTAGTTATATTCCTGTACACAGGAGGCAGTATTATAGTAGTTATATTCTTGTACATAGGGGGCAGTATTATAGTAGTTATATTCTTGTACATAGGGGGCAGTATTATAGTAGTTATATACCTGTACATAGGGGGCAGTATTATAGTAGTTATATTCCTGTACATATGGGTCAGTATTATAGTAGTTATATTCTTGTACATAGGGGGCAGTATTATAGTAGTTATATTCTTGTACATAGGGGGCAGTATTATAGTAGTTATATTCTTGTACATAGGGGGCAGTATTATAGTAGTTATATTCTTGTACATAGGGGGCAGTATTATAGTAGTTATATTCTTGTACAAAGGGGGCAGTATTATAGTAGTTATATTCTTGTACATAGGGGGCAGTATTATAGTAGTTATATTCCTGTACATAGGGGGCAGTATTATAGTAGTTATATTCCTGTACATATGGGTCAGTATTATAGTAGTTATATTCTTGTACATAGGGGGCAGTATTATAGTAGTTATATTCTTGTACATAGGGGGCAGTATTATAGTAGTTATATTCTTGTACATAGGGGGCAGTATTATAGTAGTTATATTCTTGTACAAAGGGGGCAGTATTATAGTAGTTATATTCTTGTACATAGGGGGCAGTATTATAGTAGTTATATTCCTGTACATAGGGGGCAGTATTATAGTAGTTATATTCTTGTACATAGGGGCAGTATTATAGTAGATATATTCTTGTACATAGGGGGCAGTATTATAGTAGTTATATTCTTGTACATAGGGGGCAGTATTATAGTAGTTATATTCCTGTACATAGGGGGCAGTATTATAGTAGTTATATTCTTGTACATAGGGGCAGTATTATAGTAGATATATTCTTGTACATAGGGGGCAGTATTATAGTAGTTATATTCTTGTACATAGGGGGCAGTATTATAGTAGTTATATTCCTGTACATAGGGGGCAGTATTATAGTAGTTATATTCTTGTACATAGGGGCAGTATTATAGTAGATATATTCTTGTACATAGGGAGCAGTATTATAGTAGTTATATTCTTGTACATAGGGGGCAGTACTATAGTAGTTATATTCTTGTACATAGGGGGCAGTATTATAGTAGTTATATTCCTGTACATAGGCGGCAGTATTATAGTAGTTATATTCTTGTACATAGGGGCAGTATTATAGTAGTTATATTCTTGTACACAGGAGGCAGTATTATAGTAGTTATATTCCTGTACACAGGAGGCAGTATTATAGTAGTTATATTCTTGTACATAGGGGGCAGTATTATAGTAGTTATATTCTTGTACATAGGGGGCAGTATTATAGTAGTTATATACCTGTACATAGGGGGCAGTATTATAGTAGTTATATTCCTGTACATATGGGTCAGTATTATAGTAGTTATATTCTTGTACATAGGGGGAAGTATTATAGTAGTTATATTCTTGTACACAGGGGGCAGTATTATAGTAGTTATATTCTTGTACACAGGGTAGTATTATAGTAGTTATATTCCTGTACATAGGGGGCAGTATTATAGTAGTTATATTCTTGTACATAGGGGGCAGTATTATAGTAGTTATATTCCTGTACATAGGGGGCAGTATTATAGTAGTTATATTCTTGTACATAGGGGCAGTATTATAGTAGATATATTCTTGTACATAGTGGGCAGTATTATAGTAGTTATATTCTTGTACATAGGGGGCAGTATTATAGTAGTTATATTCTTGTACATAGGGGGCAGTATTATAGTAGTTATATTCCTGTACATAGGCGGCAGTATTATAGTAGTTATATTCTTGTACATAGGGGCAGTATTATAGTAGTTATATTCTTGTACACAGGAGGCAGTATTATAGTAGTTATATTCCTGTACACAGGAGGCAGTATTATAGTAGTTATATTCCTGTACACAGGAGGCAGTATTATAGTAGTTATATTCTTGTACATAGGGGGCAGTATTATTGTAGTTATATTCTTGTACATAGGGGGCAGTATTATAGTAGTTATATACCTGTACATAGGGGGCAGTATTATAGTAGTTATATTCCTGTACATATGGGTCAGTATTATAGTAGTTATATTCTTGTACATAGGGGGAAGTATTATAGTAGTTATATTCTTGTACACAGGGGGCAGTATTATAGTAGTTATATTCTTGTACATAGGGGGCAGTATTATAGTAGTTATATTCTTGTACATAGGGGGCAGTATTATAGTAGTTATATTCTTGTACATAGGGGGCAGTATTATAGTAGTTATATTCTTGTACACAGGGTAGTATTATAGTAGTTATATTCCTGTACATAGGGGGCAGTATTATAGTAGTTATATTCTTGTACATAGGGGGCAGTATTATAGTAGTTATATTCCTGTACATAGGGGGCAGTATTATAGTAGTTATATTCTTGTACATAGGGGCAGTATTATAGTAGATATATTCTTGTACATAGGGGGCAGTATTATAGTAGTTATATTCTTGTACATAGGGGGCAGTACTATAGTAGTTATATTCTTGTACATAGGGGGCAGTATTATAGTAGTTATATTCCTGTACATAGGCGGCAGTATTATAGTAGTTATATTCTTGTACATAGGGGCAGTATTATAGTAGTTATATTCTTGTACACAGGAGGCAGTATTATAGTAGTTATATTCCTGTACACAGGAGGCAGTATTATAGTAGTTATATTCTTGTACATAGGGGGCAGTATTATAGTAGTTATATTCTTGTACATAGGGGGCAGTATTATAGTAGTTATATACCTGTACATAGGGGGCAGTATTATAGTAGTTATATTCCTGTACATATGGGTCAGTTATATAGTAGTTATATTCTTGTACATAGGGGGCAGTATTATAGTAGTTATATTCTTGTACATAGGGGGCAGTATTATAGTAGTTATATTCTTGTACATAGGGGGCAGTATTATAGTAGTTATATTCTTGTACAAAGGGGGCAGTATTATAGTAGTTATATTCTTGTACATAGGGGGCAGTATTATAGTAGTTATATTCCTGTACATAGGGGGCAGTATTATAGTAGTTATATTCTTGTACATAGGGGCAGTATTATAGTAGATATATTCTTGTACATAGGGGGCAGTATTATAGTAGTTATATTCTTGTACATAGGGGGCAGTATTATAGTAGTTATATTCCTTTACATAGGGGGCAGTATTATAGTAGTTATATTCTTGTACATAGGGGCAGTATTATAGTAGATATATTCTTGTACATAGGGGGCAGTATTATAGTAGTTATATTCTTGTACATAGGGGGCAGTATTATAGTAGTTATATTCCTGTACATAGGGGGCAGTATTATAGTAGTTATATTCTTGTACATAGGGGCAGTATTATAGTAGATATATTCTTGTACATAGGGAGCAGTATTATAGTAGTTATATTCTTGTACATAGGGGGCAGTACTATAGTAGTTATATTCTTGTACATAGGGGGCAGTATTATAGTAGTTATATTCCTGTACATAGGCGGCAGTATTATAGTAGTTATATTCTTGTACATAGGGGCAGTATTATAGTAGTTATATTCTTGTACATAGGGGCAGTATTATAGTAGTTATATTCTTGTACACAGGAGGCAGTATTATAGTAGTTATATTCCTGTACACAGGAGGCAGTATTATAGTAGTTATATTCTTGTACATAGGGGGCAGTATTATAGTAGTTATATTCTTGTACATAGGGGGCAGTATTATAGTAGTTATATACCTGTACATAGGGGGCAGTATTATAGTAGTTATATTCCTGTACATATGGGTCAGTATTATAGTAGTTATATTCTTGTACATAGGGGGAAGTATTATAGTAGTTATATTCTTGTACACAGGGGGCAGTATTATAGTAGTTATATTCTTGTACATAGGGGGCAGTATTATAGTAGTTATATTCTTGTACATAGGGGGCAGTATTATAGTAGTTATATTCTTGTACATAGGGGGCAGTATTATAGTAGTATTCTTGTACATAGGGGGCAGTATTATAGTAGTATTCTTGTACATAGGGGGCAGTATTATAGTAGTTATATTCTTGTACATAGGGGGCAGTATTATAGTAGTTATATTCTTGTACACAGGGTAGTATTATAGTAGTTATATTCTTGTACATAGGGGGCAGTATTATAGTAGTTATATTCTTGTACATAGGGGGCAGTATTATAGTAGTTATATTCTTGTACATAGGGGGCAGTATTATAGTAGTTATATTCTTGTACATAGGGGGCAGTATTATAGTAGTATTCTTGTACATAGGGGGCAGTATTATAGTAGTATTCTTGTACATAGGGGGCAGTATTATAGTAGTTATATTCTTGTACATAGGGGGCAGTATTATAGTAGTTATATTCTTGTACACAGGGTAGTATTATAGTAGTTATATTCTTGTACATAGGGGGCAGTATTATAGTAGTTATATTCCTGTACATAGGGGGCAGTATTATAGTAGTTATATTCTTGTACATAGGGGCAGTATTATAGTAGATATATTCTTGTACATAGGGGGCAGTATTATAGTAGTTATATTCTTGTACATAGGGGGCAGTACTATAGTAGTTATATTCTTGTACATAGGGGGCAGTATTATAGTAGTTATATTCCTGTACATAGGCGG
The DNA here is from genome assembly GCF_040894005.1 of Engystomops pustulosus. NCBI lineage: Eukaryota > Metazoa > Chordata > Amphibia > Anura > Leptodactylidae > Engystomops > Engystomops pustulosus. Next base: position 14,916,912 of record NC_092418.1, read on the forward strand.
CAGTATTATAGTAGTTATATTCTTGTACATAGGGGCAGTATTATAGTAGTTATATTCTTGTACACAGGAGGCAGTATTATAGTAGTTATATTCCTGTACACAGGAGGCAGTATTATAGTAGTTATATTCTTGTACATAGGGGGCAGTATTATAGTAGTTATATTCTTGTACATAGGGGGCAGTATTATAGTAGTTATATACCTGTACATAGGGGGCAGTATTATAGTAGTTATATTCCTGTACATATGGGTCAGTATTATAGTAGTTATATTCTTGTACATAGGGGGAAGTATTATAGTAGTTATATTCTTGTACACAGGGGGCAGTATTATAGTAGTTATATTCTTGTACATAGGGGGCAGTATTATAGTAGTTATATTCTTGTACATAGGGGGCAGTATTATAGTAGTATTCTTGTACATAGGGGGCAGTATTATAGTAGTTATATTCTTGTACATAGGGGGCAGTATTATAGTAGTTATATTCTTGTACACAGGGTAGTATTATAGTAGTTATATTCCTGTACATAGGGGGCAGTATTATAGTAGTTATATTCTTGTACATAGGGGGCAGTATTATAGCAGTTATATTCCTGTACATAGGGGGCAGTATTATAGTAGTTATATTCTTGTGCATAGGGGGCAGTTTTATAGTAGTTATATTCCTGTACATAGGGGGCAGTATTATAGTACTTATATTCTTGTGCATAGGGGGCAGTATTATAGTAGTTATATTCCTGTATATAGGGGGCAGTATTATGGTAGTTATATTCTTGTACATAGGGGGCAGTATTATAGTAGTTATATTCTTGTACATAGGGGACAGTATTATAGTAGTTATATTCTTGTACTTAGGGGGCAGTATTATAGTAGTTATATTCTTGTACATAGGGGCAGTATTATAGTAGTTATATTCTTGTACATAGGGGGCAGTATATTCTTGTACATAGGGGCCAGTATTATAGTAGTTATATTCTTGTACATAGGGGGCAGTATTATAGTAGTTATATTCTTGTACATAGGGGGCAGTATTATAGTAGTTATATTCCTGTACATAGGGGGCTGTATTATAGTAGTTATATTCTTGTACATAGGGGGCTGTATTATAGTAGTTATATTCTTGTACATAGGGGGCAGTATTATAGTAGTTATATTCTTGTACATAGTGGGCAGTATTATAGTAGTTATATTCTTGTACATAGGGGCAGTATTATAGTAGTTATAGTCCTCTGTAGTGTGCAGGCGTTATTCACCCTATATACCTACCCCATGGGGCTGTTGACACTGTCCTGTGTTGTTCCTCATTGTGTACATATTATTTGATCCCGTAAGACGTGTCGGTGTATTATGCGGTATTATTACATTGCTGTTTGTTTATCTGCACTATGAAAAGAACTTTCAATTGTATTCCCTGCAGAGTTGTTGAGCTGGGAATGTGCTGCCAACCCTGCGCTCAGTAAACAATTGTCTCCCTCGGAGCATTTTTTAAACCTTATAACAATAATGTCCATGTTGTTTTAAAGGCAATGGGGCACATTTACTTACCCGGCCCATTCGCGATCCAGCGGCGCGTTCTCTGCACAGGATTCGGGTCCGGCTGGGATTTAAGATGGTAGTTCCTCCGCCGTCCACCAGGTGGCGCTGCTGCGCCGAAAATAATCTTAACGCCCCGGAATGCACCATCCCATAGAAGGTGAAGGTGAGCGCTCCCCAAGCAACACATTTTCGGTTTTTAAATGCGGCGGTTTTTCCGAATACGTCGGGTTTTCGTTCGGCCACACCCCCCCGATTTCTGTCGCGCGCATGCCGGCCCCGATGCGCCACAATCCGATCGCGTGCGCCAAAAACCCGGGGCAATTCATGTACAAGCGGCGCAAATCGGAAATATTCGGGTAACACGTCGGGAAAACGCGAATCGGGCCGTTAGTAAATGACCCCCAATGTGTCAGTATTCTGCTCTCCCATATCAGTACCCACATGTTAATAGCTTTAAGAGTATCTCTGGTGTGACTGCTCGGTAATGGTAACTGGCTGCAGCTGTGACTGCTCGGTAATGGTAACTGGCTGCAGCTGTGACTGCTCGGTAATGGTAACTGGCTGCAGCTGTGGCTGCTCAGTAATGGTAACTGGCTGCAGCTGTGACTGCTCAGTAATGGTAACTGGCTGCAGCAGTGACTGCTCTGTAATGGTAACTGGCTGCAGCAGTGACTGCTCGGTAATGGTAACTAGCTGCAGCTGTGACTGCTCGGTAATGGTAACTGGCTGCAGCTGTGGCTGCTTTGTAATGGTAACTGGCTGCAGCTGTGACTGCTCAGTAATGGTAACTGGCTGCAGCTGTGACTGCTCAGTAATGGTAACTGGCTGCAGCAGTGACTGCTCTGTAATGGTAACTGGCTGCAGCAGTGACTGCTCGGTAATGGTAACTAGCTGCAGCAGTGACTGCTCTGTAATGGTAACTGGCTGCAGCAGTGACTGCTCGGTAATGGTGACTCGGTACAGCTGTGACTGCTCGGTAATGGTGACTCGGTACAGCTGTGACTGCTCGGTAATAGTAACTGGCTGCAGCTGTGATTGTTCCGTAATGGTAACTGGCAGCAGCAGAGACTGCTCTGTAATGGTAACTAGTTGCAGCAGTGACTGCTCTGTAATGGTAACTAGCTGCAGCAGTGACTGCTCTGTAATGGTAACTAGCTGCAGCTGTGACTGTTCGGTAATGGTGATTGGCTGCAGCTGTGACTGCTCGGTAATGGTAACTAGCTGCAGCAGTGACTGCTCTGTAATGGTAACTAGCTGCAGCTGTGACTGCTCGGTAATGGTAACTAGCTGCAGCTGTGACTGCTCGGTAATGGTAACTGGCTGCAGCTGTGGCTGCTCAGTAATGGTAACTGGCTGCAGCAGTGACTGCTCAGTAATGGTAACTGGCTGCAGCTGTGACTGCTCAGTAATGGTAACTGGCTGCAGCAGTGACTGCTCTGTAATGGTAACTGGCTGCAGCAGTGACTGCTCGGTAATGGTGACTCGGTACAGCTGTGACTGCTCGGTAATAGTAACTGGCTGCAGCTGTGATTGTTCCGTAATGGTAACTGGCAGCAGCAGAGACTGCTCTGTAATGGTAACTAGTTGCAGCAGTGACTGCTCTGTAATGGTAACTAGCTGCAGCAGTGACTGCTCTGTAATGGTAACTAGCTGCAGCTGTGACTGTTCGGTAATGGTGATTGGCTGCAGCTGTGACTGCTCGGTAATGGTAACTAGCTGCAGCAGTGACTGCTCTGTAATGGTAACTAGCTGCAGCTGTGACTGCTCGGTAATGGTAACTAGCTGCAGCTGTGACTGCTCGGTAATGGTAACTGGCTGCAGCTGTGGCTGCTTTGTAATGGTAACTGGCTGCAGCTGTGACTGCTCAGTAATGGTAACTGGCTGCAGCTGTGACTGCTCAGTAATGGTAACTGGCTGCAGCAGTGACTGCTCTGTAATGGTAACTGGCTGCAGCAGTGACTGCTCGGTAATGGTGACTCGGTACAGCTGTGACTGCTCGGTAATAGTAACTGGCTGCAGCTGTGATTGTTCCGTAATGGTAACTGGCAGCAGCAGAGACTGCTCTGTAATGGTAACTAGTTGCAGCAGTGACTGCTCTGTAATGGTAACTAGCTGCAGCAGTGACTGCTCTGTAATGGTAACTAGCTGCAGCTGTGACTGTTCGGTAATGGTGATTGGCTGCAGCTGTGACTGCTCGGTAATGGTAACTAGCTGCAGCAGTGACTGCTCTGTAATGGTAACTAGCTGCAGCTGTGACTGCTCGGTAATGGTAACTAGCTGCAGCTGTGACTGCTCGGTAATGGTAACTGGCTGCAGCTGTGGCTGCTTTGTAATGGTAACTGGCTGCAGCTGTGACTGCTCAGTAATGGTAACTGGCTGCAGCTGTGACTGCTCAGTAATGGTAACTGGCTGCAGCAGTGACTGCTCTGTAATGGTAACTGGCTGCAGCAGTGACTGCTCGGTAATGGTGACTCGGTACAGCTGTGACTGCTCGGTAATAGTAACTGGCTGCAGCTGTGATTGTTCCGTAATGGTAACTGGCAGCAGCAGAGACTGCTCTGTAATGGTAACTAGTTGCAGCAGTGACTGCTCTGTAATGGTAACTAGCTGCAGCAGTGACTGCTCTGTAATGGTAACTAGCTGCAGCTGTGACTGTTCGGTAATGGTGATTGGCTGCAGCTGTGACTGCTCGGTAATGGTAACTAGCTGCAGCAGTGACTGCTCTGTAATGGTAACTAGCTGCAGCTGTGACTGCTCGGTAATGGTAACTAGCTGCAGCTGTGACTGTTCGGTAATGGTGATTGGCTGCAGCTGTGACTGCTCGGTAATGGTAACTAGCTGCAGCAGTGACTGCTCGGTAATGGTAACTAGCTGCAGCAGTGACTGCTCAGTAATGGTAACTGGCTGCAGCAGTGACTGCTCGGTAATGGTAACTAGCTGCAGCAGTGACTGCTTTGTAATGGTAACTGGCTGCAGCAGTGACTGCTCGGTAATGGTGACTCGGTACAGCTGTGACTGTTCGGTAATGGTGATTGGCTGCAGCTGTGACTGCTCGGTAATGGTAACTAGCTGCAGCAGTGACTGCTCGGTAATGGTAACTAGCTGCAGCAGTGACTGCTCAGTAATGGTAACTGGCTGCAGCAGTGACTGCTCGGTAATGGTAACTAGCTGCAGCAGTGACTGCTTTGTAATGGTAACTGGCTGCAGCAGTGACTGCTCGGTAATGGTGACTCGGTACAGCTGTGACTGCTCGGTAATGGTGACTGGAAGGAGCTGTGACTGCTCGGTAATGGTGACTGGAAGGAGCTGTGACTGCTCGGTAATGGTAACTGGCTGCAGCTGTGGCTGCTCGGTAATGGTAACTGGAAGGAGCAGTGACTGCTCGGTAATGGTGACTGGCTGCAGCTGTGACTGCTCGGTAATGGTAACTAGCTGCGGCTGTGACTGCTCGGTAATGGTAACTGGCTGCAGCTGTGACTGCTCGGTAATGGTAACTGGAAGGAGCTGTGACTGCTCGGTAATGGTAACTGGCTGCAGCTGTGACTGCTCGGTAATGGTGACTGGCTGCAGCAGTGACTGCTCGGTAATGGTAACTGGAAGGAGCTGTGACTGCTCGGTAATGGTGACTGGCTGCAGCTGTGACTGCTCGGTAATGGTGACTCGGTACAGCTGTGACTGCTCGGTAATGGTGACTGGCTGCAGCAGTGACTGCTCGGTAATGGTGACTGGGTGCAGCAGTGACTGCTCGGTAATGGTAACTAGCTGCAGCAGTGACTGCTCGGTAATGGTAACTGGCTGCAGCTGTGGCTGCTCGGTAATGGTGACTGGCTGCAGCTGTGACTGCTCGGTAATGGTGACTGGCTGCAGCTGTGACTGCTCGGTAATGGTAACTGGCTGCAGCAGTCACTGCTCGGTAATGGTAACTGGCTGCAGCAGTGACTGCTCGGTAATGGTGACTCGGTACAGCAGTGACTGCTCGGTAATGGTGACTGGCTGCAGCTGTGACTGCTCGGTAATGGTGACTGGCTGCAGCAGTGACTGCTCGGTAATGGTAACTGGAAGGAGCTGTGACTGCTCGGTAATGGTAACTGGAAGGAGCTGTGGCTGCTCGGTAATGGTGACTGGCTGCAGCTGTGACTGCTCGGTAATGGTAACTGGCTGCGGCTGTGACTGCTCGGTAATGGTGACTCGGTACAGCTGTGACTGCTCGGTAATGGTGACTGGCTGCAGCAGTGACTGCTCGGTAATGGTGACTGGGTGCAGCAGTGACTGCTCGGTAATGGTAACTAGCTGCAGCAGTGACTGCTCGGTAATGGTAACTGGCTGCAGCTGTGGCTGCTCGGTAATGGTGACTGGCTGCAGCTGTGACTGCTCGGTAATGGTGACTGGCTGCAGCTGTGACTGCTCGGTAATGGTAACTGGCTGCAGCAGTCACTGCTCGGTAATGGTAACTGGCTGCAGCAGTGACTGCTCGGTAATGGTGACTCGGTACAGCAGTGACTGCTCGGTAATGGTGACTGGCTGCAGCTGTGACTGCTCGGTAATGGTAACTAGCTGCAGCAGTGACTGCTCGGTAATGGTAACTGGCTGCAGCAGTGACTGCTCGGTAATGGTGACTGGCTGCAGCAGTGACTGCTCGGTAATGGTAACTGGCTGCAGCAGTGACTGCTCGGTAATGGTGACTGGCTGCAGCTGTGACTGCTCGGTAATGGTAACTAGCTGCAGCAGTGACTGCTCGGTAATGGTAACTGGCTGCAGCAGTGACTGCTCGGTAATGGTGACTGGCTGCAGCTGTGACTTCTCAGTCTGTGCTAAAGTCTCCATATACAATGTGAATCTCCCTTTTTTTCAGCACGTGTCAGCAGCAGACGTCCAGGGTGATCGTAACGGCCTACCTGAGCCCCTGCCTGGAGGACTGTGGACCGTACGGGGAGTGCAGGCTGCTGCGGAGGAACGGATACCTGTACGCTGCCTGCAGCTGCAAAGCAGGTGGGAAGGGATAACATTAAATATTAACCAAACCTTAAAAATCCTTAAAATGATGCCTTTAAAAAGAAAAATAAATTATCCCAGCATGCACCTCCTTCGCACTGGTGTGATTGTCACACTGTATACTCCCTGTCCCGCAGCCATGACACCTACCTGAGATATGCACGCTATACACGGCCGACCTTTACACCGCAGGTTTACGTCAGATTTTATAGCTTAAAGGCGATGGTGACCTCTAAAGGCTGGAAAATGTTACATTCTAAAATTACACAATGTACGGAATGTGCCAGAGGATGAAATCAAAGAGCAAATGTTCCCAAATTACTTATGTTCTCATTGACGTCTCCAGTCCTCACTTGTAGAACCACAAGTACCAGGATAAATCACTAATAGATAGTCATTATGTATATACTGGCCAATAGGGGGAGACAGAGGCTGGGGCATGGAGTGTAACATGTACACATCTGGTTATGGGTCCTTGTATACCTCGGGCAGTCCCATCAATCTGATTTCTCATGTTTCTCTGCCAGGCTGGGCCGGCTGGAGCTGCACAGATGACCGGAACGCGCTGTCAGTGGGGCAGCAACTAACCGCCACGTTACTCCTGACCCTCAGCAATCTGATGTTTGTGCCCACGATATTCGTTGCTATTTATCATCTGTATTTTGTTGAGGCTGCTGTGTACACATACACTATGTTTTTCTCAACGGTAAGTACATGGGGGATGGTTTTTCTGGGTTTTCTCATGGCTGACGCTGCTCCTGAGGGTTCCCTGGTGGGTGACGGCGCTCCCGAGGGTTCCCTGGTGGGCGACGGCGCTCCCGAGGGTTCCCTGGTGGGCGACGGCGCTCCCGAGGGTTCCCTGGTGGGCGACGGCGCTCCCGAGGGTTCCCTGGTGGGCGACGGCGCTCCCGAGGGTTCCCTGGTGGGTGACGGCGCTCCCGAGGGTTCCCTGGTGGGTGACGGCGCTCCCGAGGGTTCCCTGGTGGGTGACGGCGCTCCCGAGGGTTCCCTGGTGGGTGACGGCGCTCCCGAGGGTTCCCTGGTGGGTGACGGCGCTCCCGAGGGTTCCCTGGTGGGTGACGGCGCTCCCGAGGGTTCCCTGGTGGGTGACGGCGCTCCCGAGGGTTCCCTGGTGGGTGACGGCGCTCCCGAGGGTTCCCTGGTGGGTGACGGCGCTCCCGAGGGTTCCCTGGTGGGTGACGGCGCTCCCGAGGGTTCCCTGGTGGGTGACGGCGCTCCCGAGGGTTCCCTGGTGGGTGACGGCGCTCCCGAGGGTTCCCTGGTGGGTGGCGGCGCTCCCGAGGGTTCCCTGGTGGGTGGCGGCGCTCCCGAGAGTTCCCTGGTGGGTCGCGGCGCTCCCGAGAGTTCCCTGGTGGGTCGCGGCTCTCCCAGCTTTATTTTTGTCAAGCGATTTACCAGCATCCTTTGCTCTTGCAGTTCTATCACGCCTGTGACCAGCCGGGGGTGACGGTCATGTGCATCATGGACTATGACACCCTGCAGTTCTGTGACTTCTTTGGTTCTGTCGTTGCTATCTGGGTCACCATACTGTGTATGGCCCGGCTCAGAAAATTCATCAAATACGTAAGTGACAAATCCTGACGTCCTCCATGGATAACCTTCTAGATATATTCCGTAATATTAATCTTTGATGTTTTCCTTCCTCTCTCAGGTCCTCTTCATGCTGGGGACGTTGGTTATAGCAATGTCCATGCAGCTGGACCGCAGGGGGATCTGGAACATGCTGGGCCCCTGTCTGTTTGCTTTAATACTCCTGGTGATCGCTTGGGTAAATATCATTATGTTCTCCACAAAAACTTTTTTTTTTAGAATTATTCCCGGCAGAAGAAAATGTTACGTTATGTCCAATTACAGACGTGATACAGTGTCCGATATACCGATGCTTCAGCACAACAAAACTTTAATGGCGCTCTTTCACGTTATAGTTTAAAAAGTAAAACATAAAAATATAAAAGTTGCATTACAAGATGGGTGTCTACAAAAACAAGCTATTAAAATAATCGAGGGAGACGCGTTTCACCTGCGCCTCTGACGACAACTTTGGTCCGGGCTCGGAACGCTCCTCCCTCGAGTATTTTCTCCGAGTGTACGTCAGGTGATGGGAGGAGAGTCATGTGAATGCTACTCCCATCCATGTTCCTCTTTAGCCAATCAGTGCAAGTGAAGCGGGTCACATGACATGTCACATGACATAACACCCTATCATTGATTCCAGCTTGATTTGCCATGAAAGAAATTTCTCAAATATTAATCCCCTAGTGATGTTTACACAATAAAGTTAATTGTTAACATCTTACTTTACAGTTTTATTGCTGTTTTAGCTCCTATCACTAATGGTCAGTGTAATATTTCAGAGTGTGTGCAGGGACTCTCTAATTCAGAAACTTCATGATCCCTCGAGTGCTGTGAGATGCTGTGTGCTGACAATGTGCTTAGATTATCAGGGTACAGGGTTGAGATGAGACAGATCAGAGATGACGAGATCCATGAGATGGAGAAACACACAATGACTCTCTCAGCTCTGCTAACTTGCCTAGAGTTAAAACACACAGTCAGCTCTGCTATATGCCTCCCTCCCCTGGATAAAGACCTTATCTGTTATCTTATCTGATCTTATGTGTAGCTTGTGGAGTAAGTCTCTGCACACTGCTGCTGGCCAGCAGGAAGTGCCTGTGTCTGCTGGTCTTGTGATGCAGGGGGGGGGGGGTGCAGGAGGCAGAGAGCACTGTAGACAAGAGAAGCTATTCATGAGAAGAATCTGACCATAGTCAAAAGATTTCCGGTCATATCCATGGGCAACCAAAATTGTGTACACCAGGACTGATGGACAGGTTGGACGTTAGCTGTGAAATGCTGGATTTTTGTTAATAACATAATTTAATGTTGCGCTTTTGAAAGGTTTATAATTTAGAAAAAAATTATCTTTTAAAAAAATATATGTATTCTAGGGCCATCATGTGCCCCTTATAGCTCTTACTTGGTATAGGAGGAGGGATATTTCGTTTTGGCAGGTTTTATGGTTTGAACTACTGTATGGATTTGCATTTTTAAACATTTTTTTTCTAAAAAAATTCAAAATGTTCTTTTTCAGACAACAAGGGGAGTGAGACGTCGTCGATGTTACCCTCCCAGCTGGCAGCGCTGGGTCTTTTTCCTGCTACCCGGAGTAGCCTTGGCTTTGACCGCCATTTCCGTTTACGTCTTCGCAGAAACCAACGCCAACTACTACTACACTCACAGCCTGTGGCACGTCATGGTGGCCGCCAGCGTAGCATTTCTCCTACCGCCCCGCGAAAGAAGTAAGAAATCGTGGGAGTGGTCTCATCTGATTGACTGCGGGTATAAAATCTGCCAAGAAGACCGCGAGGAGCTGTACGTGGTCACATGATCCTTCCATCCGGGGGAGAGAAATCCCGGAGCCGCCACTTTACATTTTGGTGCTTTCGCACTGTATTCACTCTCATTGTAGAAGAACAGGGAATTTTTACTAATATTTTTTATTTAATTTGTACGATATCGGGGAAACGGCCGCGAACTGAAAAATCAGCCATCTATTTATTATTTACCTCCATGAGGGATTCACGCTGCAAAAAGTTCCGATTTTTCCAGATCGTTTGAAGAATTCCATTGGTGCTAGAAGTCTCCGGGGAATTTTTCAGTCGACCGGCCCTGTCATTTTTTTTTTCTTTCTCTTGTTGTTGTTTCCATCGCCTCCTTCATGACTCAATGATTCAAGTTGCACTGCAGCAAATGCAATTTTTAGAACCAAAAATATTTTTTCAAAAATGTTTGGGATTTTTTCTTTTTGTCTGCCGCATGACTCCATGCCTTAACTATATATATTATATCTTCAACGAATGTGTGAACAATCACTATGGAATCGCATGACATGTGACCGGGAATCCGCCTTGAAGGTGGAAAGCAATAATTAGTATGGTAATTAGGGGGCGGGACATTGTCTCCGTCTTCTTTCTTAGGGGCGTTTTGATTGGTGGCCATTGATTTATATGGCAGGGACTTTTTGCCCCCTTCCTTAACTTAAACAAATGTTTCAAATATGAAGATTTGTGGGATAAAAGTTTAGTAGGGGCCACTGGGGCCACAGTAAAAAAAAAATCTTTAGGGTCATTAAGTTCTGCTCTGTAGCCTGCAGTTTAAAGGGGGTTTCCAGGCTAAATAAGTTATTAATATGGGGTTGTGTTGTCCCTTTAATATGAACAGGGCGGGGCCAGACTTGTGTTATGTAGAGACATCTGTGGGTATGGAAAGGTCATTTAAAGGGTTGACCTGGAAAATCCCTTTAAAATTCAATGTCTGTTAAAGTAGGGAAGGGGAAACTAGCTGCTTCTCCTGTCACCGATGTCACCGTAGAAATTAAAATTATATAATTTTCAAACATGTTTCTTTGTCTCTGTGTGATGCGAAGGGGCTGCGGGAGGCTTAGCTCGCTGTGATTGGATGCCAGAAAGAGCTGACAGATGGAAAAGGCCTTCTTTGGAAAAGCTGCCCCTTCAGAACTAATATGGCTGATGGTTGGTGTCATACTGTGCTTACTGATCCAAACTCTAGGCGCAAATATAAGTACTTGGTAACTTCAAGGACATGGCCATGTCCCTTATCTATAAATCCTCTTTTGGGGGATTTAACCAACACCAATTTGTGTTTTCTCATGATGAGAATGATTTATAATGTGACTGTGTCACATATAAAGTGACTAAGAGCCCAGCAGATGTTGGATATCTTGAGGGCTTCCCTTTTTCTGGGGGAAAACTTTAAAGGTGTTGGCCACTTTACCTCATGTTTTTTTGTAATGTGTGTGTAAGTGTTGGGGGACAGTTATTAGGTAATTTACTAATATACATCTATTAAGATTACATGACCCTCCATCTGCGGCCATTTTATGGACAGGAATGTCCGGTTCATGAGGTAAAAGAGAGGAGGATTCACTTTACAGATCATGAAGGCAGAGCCAAACCAATAATAGTTGTCTATTGCTAAATTACCTCATATCCTGCCCCACACACATTACTAAAAAACATGAGGTAAAGTGGCCAACCCCTTTAAGTTTCTGAACAGTAGACAAGTTTTGTATATAAGAGCTGAATATGCACCGATGGAGAACAATAGCTTTGATGATTCTGTTTCCATTAGTTTCTGTTTTCCAGTAGTTAAGACGGTCACCTTTGCAGACAGGTAGCAGTATAGCGCCGCCCATGTGGTCACATCCTAAGCCGGATTCACACAGCAGGGCGGGCACACGGCAGTGCACGGGGAGAGGAGGAGGGGGAGAGTGCTGCTCACCCCCACCCCTCTTCATAGGAATATATGGTGCACGGCCCCGTATGCCGTGAAAAGATAGGACATGTCCCATCTTTTCACAGGGTACGGAACGATACTGTGGCATGTGCACTTTGATGACTATGGGGACATATATCGGTCGTATATACGCCCCCCCATGCGGCAGTGTGAATGTAGCCTAATCCAGGGTTTGGAAGTGACCAAAGAAAAGAATTTAACTAAAAATAAAACTGATTTTCTTAAAGAATGCTTTCACAAACTCAGGAAAAATCTTGGTTTTGTTTTCGAATTTATTTGTGCCAAAATTTATTTTCTAATCCACAAAGAATAAAGACATTAATCTATAGGAAGACAAACATGAGGAAACTGCTTCAGGAGAAAGGCAGCCTGGTGTCCTGTGGCAACCAATCACAGCTCCCTTTTTATATTTCCTGGACTCCTTTGAAAATCAAAGCTCAATTTTGATTGGTTGTTGTCGTAAACACACCTGCATTTCCCTTGAAGCACTTTCCACACATATAGCTCTATATATCTATGTGCTATAGGTTCCTAACATAGAAAAATAGTGAATATTCAATAAAAAATGAAGACCAGTTCATTGTGTATGCGAGAGGCAGTTATATGAATAACCCAGAATAACTAAATTGGGGCACAATAAATTAGCAAATTAATGATATATTACAACTACAGGGGGGTTTGGTTCTGTTCACACTTGCGAATCTATCTTCTAGCTTATCAGGTGCTAGCTGCTCGGCCATTTTTGTATTGATGTCAATGTAGAACATGGGAAATAGTGGTAATCAGCTTTTCATATGCATTAGGTGGCGGTATTATCCCACTGCTTTCCCATAGTAAATTGTGTAAACACAGGACATTTCCTGCTATACATACATATGCTGCACAAAAGTTTCTCTACGTTTACAGAATTCTTATGTTTCTCTACATTTTTAAAATGTCCGCCATAAACATTGTGTGGAGCCCGTCTAAGATGAAAGGTCCTCAGATGATACCAAACTGGGCCAGTTCATGCAGCTCCAGGTGACTAAACGCCTCCCAAGGGCAGATCACTGTAATATCTGGAAGAGAGAGAGAAATCATCGGCCTGTAGCGGTTACATGTCATACGCACTAGATGGCGGTATTATTTCACTTCATACAATATGTGACAGTAATCAAGAAGAAGTTCCGAATACATTCCATTACCTCTTCTGTATTGTAAGAGACTGGTTATCATGGCGATAGGCCTTAACCTAAACCTGTAGAGACCACCCCAAATATAGCTTTCCTCATGAGGCGGATTATTTCCTGTGCACATTTCCTAATACTGGGTACTCCTTGTGCTCTTCACCTTCGCTCTGCTGGGGCCTACAACATCTAGAACACGGAGCTTTGTGTGATGAGCTCTTAAAAAGTTACGAAAATGTCATCACCAAGGTAACACTTCCCCAGTTTAGGAGAGAGAACGTCTTGAAAGTTGGCTTACGGGACCCAAGCTCTTGACTTTTCAGTGCGTTGTGAATCCTGTGTCGAGACTAGGAGGAATCCTTAAATTCTGTGTGCCCTCAGAGGAGCAGCTTGAGGATGGTCTTCATATTGTCTACTGTAACTATTGTCTACAGCAGTGATTTTCAACCAGTGTGCCGTGAGTAAAATAAATGTAGAATCTATATTATTAACTATATGTGTGATATGACTGTTTTAGTGTCATTTTGTGCTATTTTGGTTGGTGGTGTGCCCCAGGATTTCCTAAGTATAAAAAGTGTGCTGCAGCTCAAAAAAGGTTGAAAATAACTGGTCTACAGTAACTATAGAGGTGGGAGCCACCTCTAGGTCTTGATGCCTGATGGCAGTATCAGGTTGGCCTTCACTCTAGATAGACCAGGGGTCTCAAACTCGCGGCCCGCGGGACAATATTTTGCGGCCCCCACCTGGTCGCGCTGCATGGAGAGGGCTCACGGGCTGAGCCCTCTCCATAGCCGGTAAGTCTTTGCTGCATATTGCAGCAAAGGCTTACCGGTAACACCCGCGATCGGTGCTAGCACCGATCGCGGGTGCTTTCACAGCGATGGCTGCCGACAAAGCTGCCGGCAGCCTCAAAAAGATAGCGGCGCATGGGCGCCGCCATCTTACCTGGGATCACCGCTCCCCGTGACGTCATCGGGGGGCGGAGATCCGTCTCCATGGTAGCCTCGGGTCTTCCGAAGACCCGAGGCTATTTCGTTTTAACCCCTTCATTACAATGTGCTGATAGCACATTGTAATGAATGAGGAGGAAAATCTCCATATAATGCCATACTGTAGTATGGCAGTATATGATAGGATCGATCAGACAACCTAGGGTTAAAGTACCCTAGGGAGTCTGAAAAATAGTATAAATAAAAATAAAAAAAAGTTTAAAAAAAAAAAAATAATAATAAAAAAACCTAAAATTTCAAATCACCCCCCTTTCCCTAGAACTGACATAAATATAAATAAACAGTAAAAATCATAAACATATCAGGTATCGACGCGTCCGAAAATGCCCGATCTATCAAAATATGATGACGGTTTTTCAGTGCGTTTAACCCCGTTACGGAAAATAGCGCCCAAATTCGAAAATGGCACTTTTTTGCCATTTTGAAAAATATAAAAAAATCTATAAAAAGTGATCAAAAGGTTGTACAGTCCTAAAAATGATATCATTGAACATATTATCAAATTTCACAAAAAATGACACCACCCACAGCTCCGTACACCATAGTATAAAAAAGTTATTAGCGCCAGAATTTGGCAAAATAAAAAAAAATATTTTTGTACAGTAGGTTTTAATTTTTGTAAATGTATGAAAACATTATAAAACCTATACAAATTTGGTATCCCCTTAATCGTACCGACCCAAAAAATAAAGTAGACATGTCATTTGGGGCGCTCAGTGAAAGACGTAATATCCAAGCCCACAAGAAAATGCATTTTCATTGCATTTGGAATTTTTTTCCCGCTTCCGAGTACATGGCATGGAATATTTAATACCATCACTATGAAGTGCAATTTGTTACGCAGAAAACAATCCATCACACAGCTCTTTACGTGTAAAAATAAAAAAGTTATAGATTTTTGAAGGTGGGGAGTGAAAAATGGACATGAAAAAACAGGAAAGGGCCCGTAACCGGTTAATCCCCTTCCCTCCGGTACTTGAAGAAGATGAAGTCGCCGCTCTGAACGCACTTGGTGCAGGTCAGAGCGGCGACTTCATCTTCTTCGATGGGAGGGACACGGGGAGGCAAGTACCGGGTGGGGGGTGGGGGGGAATGGAGTGTCCCTGACTGGGCTCAGTGCGGTAGGAGCTTGGGACCCCTCGGTACACAGGACGCGTTCATAGAGAAAACACGTCTCCCAGCTTGGGGCTTTCCTTGCGCTGGGAGACGCCGTGACATTTGAATCTGAATAATGATATTTTGTAAGCGCATTTTGTGTGGAAAACTTGATGCGGCCCAGCCTTACCCAGAATCTACCTCCAGCGGCCCCCAGGTAAATTGAGTTTGAGACCCCTGAGATAGACCATACTGACCTCCAAATTGGATGGTCTTCTGCAGAACCTCTTCATCCAATTCTTGTGTTTGAGTCTACGCCTACTAGCGGATCATGTAGTTCTCTCATTGACCACTCCAACCTTGTCTGAGGGGGTCCAGAGCCCCCCAACCCCCTCCCCCCATATTAAGACCTGGGGCATCTTGTTAAAAACTCTTAGGAGCTTGAAGTTTAACGTCTGACCTCAATATCTCCATCTAAAGATGATGATATCAATGCCACCAACTTCTCCAACTCTTTCACCCTCGTATCAAGTGTTTTTTTTTCTCTAGGCCATACAATTACTGAGCAATAGGTACTAATTTGCATGTTGGGCACCTTAAAGGACATCAACCACCAGGATGAAAGGCTGTATGCAAATGAGCCTTAAGGGCTTCAGGTGCCATAGGTGCTTATGGAGCTTGGAGCCCCTTGGGCTCATTTGCATACAGTCTTTCATCCTGGTGGTAATGTCCTTTAAGGTGCCCAACATGCAAATTAGGATCTCTGCTGTCAGGTGGGTGGTTCCAGGCAGGATGCCCCATCTAAGGACCGCCTACTTGACAGTAGAGAACCTAGTTGGCAAAAAAAAATAGTACTAATTTCTCAAGAACCACAAGGTGTTGAGAAAAAATTCCATCTGCGCCAGAATCAAGGATCGGCACCTAATGAAAGCGAAGAGTTTCGGGGTGGTGGATGTGATCCTTAAAAACAATCAATGCACACAAAATAGCAGAATAGTTCAGGAGGTCGTCTTCACATATAAAGCTTCCATTTGGGAGCGGGTCTGGTTTGTCCCACAGTCAGACCGTTAAAGGGTTAAGGCACTTTTAATTTTATTAGGTAAAGCAAATCAGGATTATTTTTTCCTTGTCATCATGTCCTTAATCCTCACTTTCCTGCCAGTGGAGATACATGGGAGGGATAAGGAGCTTAGATGTCATCAAAAATCCTCTTAGGCGACTGTGCATTTTGTCAGCAAGAAGTAAAACAATTACCGCCACTGGGAGCTGCGCCGCTACAAGGTGACAACACGTGTCACTATCTGGTTTACTGTTACAAAAATGCTTTTCAAAAAAACACTTGTAAAAATTAAGAAAAAGAGTTACTGGTATCTATGTATGTAAAATAATAGATGTAACAAGCTCTTACCTGTACCAAGCCCATCCATACCCGGAATATCATCTCCAAACCTGCGGAAGAGGGAAGGATAATAGATTCATAAGAAGTAGATTTATCTCAATAACCTACAGAATATTCTTCTATATAATTGTCAGTATTATAGTAGTTATATTCTTGTACATAGGGGGCAGTATTATAGTAGGTATATTCCTGTACATAGGGGGCAGTATTATAGTAGGTATATTCTTGTACATAGGGGGCAGTATTATAGTAGGTATATTCTTGTACATAGGGGGCATTATTACAGTAGTTATATTCTTGTACATAGGGGGCAGTATTATAGCAGTTATATTCCTATACATAGGGGGCAGTATTATAGTAGGTATATTCTTGTACATAGGGGGCAGTATTATAGTAGGTATATTCTTGTACATAGGGGGCAGTATTATAGTAGTTATATTCCTGTACATAGGGGGCAGTATTATAGTAGTTATATTCCTGTACATAGGGGGCAGTATTATAGTAGTTATATTCTTGTACATAGGAGGCAGTATTATAGTAGTTATATTCTTGTACATAGGGGCAGTATTATAGTAGTTATATTCCTGTACATAGGGGGCAGTATTATAGTAGTTATATTCTTGTACATAGGGGGCAGTATTATAGTAGTTATATTCCTGTACACAGGGGGCAGTATTATAGTAGTTATATTCTTGTACATAGGGGGCAGTATTATAGTAGTTATATCCCTGTACATAGGGGGCAGTATTATAGTAGATATTATCCTGTACATAGGGGGCAGTATTATAGTAGTTATATTCTTGTACATAGGGGGCAGTATTATAGTAGTTATATTTCTGTACATAGGGGGCAGTATTATAGTAGTTATATTCTTGTACATAGAGGACAGTATTATAGTAGTTATATTCCTGTACATAGGGTGCAGTATTATAGTAGTTATATTCTTGTACATAGGGGGCAGTATTATAGTAGTTATATTCTTGTACATAGGAGGCAGTATTATAGTAGTTATATTCCTGTACATAGGGGGCATTATTATAGTAGTTATATTCTTGTACATAGGGGGCAGTATTATAGTAGTTATATTCTTGTACATAGGGGGCAGTATTATAGTAGTTATATTCCTGTACATAGGGGGCAGTATTATAGTAGTTATATTCATGTACATAGGGGGCAGTATTATAGTAGTTATATTCTTGTACATAGGGGGCAGTATTATAGTAGTTATATTCTTGTACATAGAGGACAGTATTATAGTAGTTATATTCATGTACATAGGGGGCAGTATTATAGTAGTTATATTCTTGTACATAGGGGGCAGTATTATAGTAGTTATATTCCTGTACATAGGGGGCAGTATTATAGTAGTTATATTCCTGTACATAGGGGACAGTATTATAGTAGTTATATTCCTGTACATAGGGGGCAGTATTATAGTAGTTATATTCCTGTACATAGGGGGCAGTATTATAGTAGTTATATTCCTGTACATAGGGGGTAGTATTATAGTAGTTATATTCTTGTACATAGGGGGCAGTATTATAGTAGTTATATTCTTGTACATAGGGGGCAGTATTATAGTAGTTATATTCTTGTACATAGGGGGCAGTATTATAGTAGTTATATTCTTGTACATAGGGGGCAGTATTATAGTAGTTATATTCTTGTACATAGGGGGCAGTATTATAGTAGTTATATTCTTGTACATAGGGGGCAGTATTATAGTAGTTATATTCCTGTACATAGGGGGCAGTATTATAGTAGTTATATTCCTGTACATAGGGGGCAGTATTATAGTAGTTATATTCTTGCACATGTTGCTTAGTGACCCCTACACCATGTTCTTACCCTAGAACCCCTCTTTTTGGTGGTTTGCTTTTGAACTGCTTTTGTGCCCTTTGTTTAAATTTTGGGGCTTTCTTGGGTGTTGGCCCAAGTTTTGGTGGAGGCACTGGATGGCTTTCGTTTGGATCCAATGTATTTGTCTCTGGTGTTTCTTTTGGTGTTTCTGGTTCTTCAGGTTCTGTATTGGGTCCAGCTTCTTCTTCATTCACCTCCTCCAGCTTCTCATTGTTTGCACATTCATTGTCCTCTTTTGGTTCCACTATAACAGGAGTTTCTTGGATGCTATTTTGGTCTACAGACTCCCTTCTCTTCTCCTGAGGTTCCTGGTCATTGGTGTCTGCAGCTGTTATGGAGGCCTGGGGTTGTGGTTTGGTTGGTTCTGTCGCATCTGATGGTGTGGATGTTTTAATCCTGTAAAGAGAAAAAAATCTCTATAAATATTTTGGTCCTATAAGAACCTTTATGGTTTTAAGCTCTCTTATGTTTGTCATCAAGAAGAACATTGCCAGTTAGTCTGGAGCAAGCAGGTCACAGAACTCAAAGCATGAATTGCTAATAATCTGATACTGGGTAATCATTCCACCATAACCTAGACCTGTCCTGCTGGTACATCATTCCACCATAACCTAGAGCTGTCCTGCTGGTACATCATTCCACCATAACCTAGAGCTGTCCTGCTGGTACATCATTCCACCATAACCTAGAGCTGTCCTGCTGGTACATCATTCCACCATAACCTAGACCTGTCCTGCTGGTACATCATTCCACCATAACCTAGACCTGTCCTGCTGGTACATCATTCCACCATAACCTAGACCTGTCCTGCTGGTGCATCATTCCACCCTAACCTAGACCTCTCCTGCTGGTGCATCATTCCACCCTAACCTAGACCTGTCCTGCTGGTGCATCATTCCACCGTAACCTAAACCTGTCCTGCTGGTGCATCATTCCGCCATAACCTAGACCTGTCCTGCTGGTGCATCATTCCACCATGACCTAGACCTGTCCTGCTGGTGCATCATTCCACCGTAACCTAGACCTGTCCTGCTGGTGCATCATTCCACCATAACCTAGACCTGTCCTGCTGGTTCATCATTCCACCATGACCTAGACCTGTCCTGCTGTTGCATCATTCCACCCTAACCTAGACCTGTCCTGCTGGTGCATCATTCCACCATAACCTAGAGCTGTCCTGCTGGTGCATCATTCCACCATGACCTAGACCTGTCCTGCTGGTGCATCATTCCACCATAACCTAGACCTGTCCTGCTGGTACATCATTCCACCATAACCTAGACCTGTCCTGCTGGTGCATCATTCCACCCTAACCTAGACCTGTCCTGCTGGTGCATCATTCCACCGTAACCTAGACCTGTCCTGCTGGTACATCATTCCACCGTAACCTAGACCTGTCCTGCTGGTGCATCATTCCACCGTAACCTAGACCTGTCCTGCTGTTGCATCATTCCACCGTAACCTAGACCTGTCCTGCTGGTGCATCATTCCACCCTAACCTAGACCTGTCCTGCTGGTGCATCATTCCACCCTAACCTAGACCTGTCCTGCTGGTGCATCATTCCACCATAACCTAGAGCTGTCCTGCTGGTGCATCATTCCACCGTAACCTAGACCTGTCCTGCTGGTACATCATTCCACCCTAACCTAGACCTGTCCTGCTGGTGCATCATTCCACCCTAACCTAGACCTGTCCTGCTGGTGCATCGTCCCACCATAACCTAGACCTGTGCTGCTGGTGCATCATTCCACCCTAACCTAGACCTGTCCTGCTGGTGCATCATTCCACCCTAACCTAGACCTGTCCTGCTGGTGCATCATTCCACCCTAACCTAGACCTGTCCTGCTGGTGCATCGTCCCACCATAACCTAGACCTGTCCTGCTGGTACATCATTCCACCCTAACCTAGACCTGTCCTGCTGGTGCATCATTCCACCCTAACCTAGACCTGTCCTGCTGGTGCATCGTCCCACCATAACCTAGACCTGTCCTGCTGGTGCATCGTCCCACCATAACCTAGACCTGTCCTGCTGGTGCATCATTCCACCATAACCTAGACCTGTCCTGCTGGTGCATCATTCCACCATGACCTAGACCTGTCCTGCTGGTGCATCATTCCACCATGACCTAGACCTGTCCTGCTGGTACATCATTCCACCCTAACCTAGACCTGTCCTGCTGGTGCATCATTCCACCATAATCTAGACCTGTCCTGCTGGTGCATCATTCCACCATAATCTAGACCTGTCCTGCTGGTGCATCATTCCACCATAACCTAGACCTGTCCTGCTGGTGCATCATTCCGCCATAACCTAGACCTGTCCTGCTGGTGCATCATTACCTAGAGCTGTCCTGCTGGTGCATCATTCCACCATAACCTAGACCTGTCCTGCTGGTGCATCATTCCACCATGACCTAGACCTGTCCTGCTGGTGCATCATTCCACCGTAACCTAGACCTGTCCTGCTGGTACATCATTCCACCATAACCTAGACCTGTCCTGCTGGTACATCATTCCACCATGACCTAGACCTGTCCTGCTGGTGCATCATTCCACCATGACCTAGACCTGTCCTGCTGGTGCATCATTCCACCATGACCTAGACCTGTCCTGCTGGTGCATCATTCCACCGTAACCTAGACCTGTCCTGCTGGTACATCATTCCACCCTAACCTAGACCTGTCCTGCTGGTGCATCATTCCACCCTAACCTAGACCTGTCCTGCTGGTGCATCGTCCCACCATAACCTAGACCTGTCCTGCTGGTGCATCATTCCACCCTAACCTAGACCTGTCCTGCTGGTGCATCATTCCACCCTAACCTAGACCTGTCCTGCTGGTGCATCATTCCACCCTAACCTAGACCTGTCCTGCTGGTGCATCGTCCCACCATAACCTAGACCTGTCCTGCTGGTGCATCATTCCACCCTAACCTAGACCTGTCCTGCTGGTGCATCATTCCACCCTAACCTAGACCTGTCCTGCTGGTGCATCATTCCACCGTAACCTAGACCTGTCCTGCTGGTGCATCATTCCACCATGACCTAGACCTGTCCTGCTGGTGCATCATTCCACCATGACCTAGACCTGTCCTGCTGGTGCATCATTCCACCGTAACCTAGACCTGTCCTGCTGGTGCATCGTCCCACCATAACCTAGACCTGTCCTGCTGGTACATCATTCCACCCTAACCTAGACCTGTCCTGCTGGTGCATCATTCCACCCTAACCTAGACCTGTCCTGCTGGTGCATCGTCCCACCATAACCTAGACCTGTCCTGCTGGTGCATCATTCCACCCTAACCTAGACCTGTCCTGCTGGTGCATCATTCCACCGTAACCTAGACCTGTCCTGCTGGTGCATCATTCCACCCTAACCTAGACCTGTCCTGCTGGTGCATCGTCCCACCATAACCTAGACCTGTCCTGCTGGTGCATCATTCCACCCTAACCTAGACCTGTCCTGCTGGTGCATCATTCCACCATAACCTAGACCTGTCCTGCTGGTACATCATTCCACCCTAACCTAGACCTGTCCTGCTGGTGCATCATTCCACCATAACCTAGACCTGTCCTGCTGGTGCATCATTCCACCCTAACCTAGACCTGTCCTGCTGGTGCATCATTCCACCCTAACCTAGACCTGTCCTGCTGGTGCATCGTCCCACCATAACCTAGACCTGTCCTGCTGGTGCATCATTCCACCCTAACCTAGACCTGTCCTGCTGGTGCATCATTCCACCGTAACCTAGACCTGTCCTGCTGGTGCATCATTCCACCATGACCTAGACCTGTCCTGCTGGTGCAACATTCCACCATAACCTAGACCTGTCCTGCTGGTGCATCATTCCACCATAACCTAGACCTGTCCTGCTGGTGCATCATTCCACCATAACCTAGACCTGTCCTGCTGGTGCATCATTCCACCCTAACCTAGACCTGTCCTGCTGGTGCATCGTCCCACCATAACCTAGACCTGTGCTGCTGGTGCATCATTCCACCCTAACCTAGACCTGTCCTGCTGGTGCATCATTCCACCCTAACCTAGACCTGTCCTGCTGGTGCATCATTCCACCCTAACCTAGACCTGTCCTGCTGGTGCATCATTACGATGTAACCTAGACCTGTCCTGCTGGGGCATCATTCCACCATAACCTAGACCTGTCCTGCTGGTGCATCATTCCACCCTAACCTAGACCTGTCCTGCTGGTGCATCATTCCACCGTAACCTAGACCTGTCCTGCTGGTGCATCATTACGATGTAACCTAGACCTGTCCTGCTGGTGCATCATGCTATTAGGTTGTCCCAACGTCTCCAGACCAAGCCTTGTATTAATATCTGATTTATCCATGGTTTGGACACTGGACATCATCTATGGTCGCCACATGAGATTAGAAACTCTTGTCCTAAATTTATACATAAACATTTACAGAAGGAAATTGGCAGATACTTATCGATGTTTCCTCTTGAATGGTTCACGTTTCTTGAAACTCCCTCC
This sequence comes from Engystomops pustulosus, assembly GCF_040894005.1. NCBI lineage: Eukaryota > Metazoa > Chordata > Amphibia > Anura > Leptodactylidae > Engystomops > Engystomops pustulosus. The sequence goes on from NC_092418.1 coordinate 14,939,805, forward strand.
TCCGGAGTTGTCATCCAGCTGCATCTGCAAAGAAAATACTACCGTCATGTCATGTGACAACATAATACATATCCAGACATATAGGAGCCTGAACTACCACATCCCAACCAAACTGTAAGCTCCCTCCTGGGCAGATGACAGACTGTTCTTCTCCTTGGTGTATGGCAGTATTATATATATACTGTTCACTCCTGGTAGTATTTACTCTATGGCACTATCATGCAGACACTATATCATGCCGCAGGTCTCTAAATGTAGCTCCAGTTAGATTCCTAGTCGGCTGGAGAGGGTTTGACCAGTTGCCACATTTTAACTTCTTTCACCGTTTAAGGTTTTGGTTCCTTGGCTTGACAAGTAATAGTTGCAGTAGTTGTCCTTCACTGCCATCTACTGCTCAAATGTAGTGTTAACACCTTTAATATATCAAGCCTACTACTGAAGGGTTAAAATATGATGTTTATATTATGTTGATACATTTTATCTTTCCTGCAGAATTCTGAGCTATACAAGAATCTATAGCTAGGGAACTTAGATCCTAGATCTTTGGTCTTCTGTCAGAATGAAGCATCTCTGCATGCAGATTGCTGCCTAAGCAGCAGAGCCAACCTGGCTCCTAATTTTAGCCTTCTGACCGCTGATGAATTCCTACTCCACAACAAAATCATTGCCACAGCCAACCAATCCACCGCCCTGTGTGTGTGCCTGCAGGATGGGTCATTATTTAGCTTGTTACCCACTGCCCCATGTAGGCTGTTTGTGCCATTAAAGAGCTAATACCACGGACCTCCCCTTCACCATCTACCCAGGAATCTATTTCCACACATAGTGGGAGATCCCCCTTATCTACGTTGTGGCCTTCCCCATCTTCTTGCACCTTCCTGAAGGGAGTGGATGAGGCTTGTTCCTGTGGACCAAGCCCTGACATATCCAGGCGCTAGGCCACAACTACAGTCACCAATCCGGTCCCTGGCAATCCAGCTACCCCCACCCTGCGGTCAGGCTCCAGAGGGGGTAACATTTCATCTGTATGTTTGTTTGTTTTGGTTTATTGTATGGCAGTATTATACAGGTACTGCTCACTGCTTGTACGAAGTACAGGCGGTTCCCTACTTAAGGACACCCGACTTACAGACAACCCCTAGTTACAAACGGACCTCTCTCTGTCCACTGAAATGAATGGTACAGTTCACTGGATACATTACTATTGTCCCAGGCTGCCATTATCAGCTGTAAGGTGTCTGTAATCAAGTTTTTTTGATAATCCTAGGTCCCATTACAGCAAAAAATTTGGAAAAACCAATTGTCACTGGGGCAAAAGAAAAAAATGTCTGGAGCTACAATTATAAAATATACAGCAGTTCCGCTTTACATACAAATTAAACTTAAGAACAAACCTAAGGAACCCATCCTGTATGTAACCCGGGGACTGGCTGTATTTACTCTACGGTGCTATTCTATATGTAGCCACTGTATGTCTCTTTGTATACTGCATGGTGGTATATAAAGTAGATTATACTGTATGGTGCACCTTTAGGCAGTATTATTTTGGCACACTTTCATTTCAGCAGTATTTTAGCGATTCTTTGTTCCTCCACACACGTTATGCTCGGAGGCCTGCGCTGATATTAACCCCTCTGTGACAGTGGGAGGCTTTGTAGGAGGATTCGGCGTGTGCACACATGTAATCAGATTAGGCTCCCGGGCAATTCTGTAAATGCACAGTTGCAGTCTTGTGGAATAATCCACTTTTATCACAGCTGCACAGAGAGCCGCGCTCCAAGATATGGTGATGTAAGATGTTATATAGGAGGACGGTCTCCTAGAATCTCTATGACCTGGAGATAACCCCTAGGACTATCCCCTAATACAGGGGTCAGGAACCTTTTTGGCTGAGAGAGCCATTAACGCCACATATTTTGAAATGTTATTCCGTAAGAGCCGTACAATATGCACATGCAGTAGATTGGTAGTCTCAGTGTCACGGGTACCCATGCGATCTACTTCTCGGATCGAAGGGACACCCGCGGCCCTCTCCATGGCGGCGCCCTTTTCCGAGCACACTCACCTCTCTGGTACCCGCAGATTTAAAGGGCCAGCGCGCCACTGATTGGTGCTTCCCACTTTCCGGGTTCCTATAAAGACCGGCTCCCAGCATTCACTGCTAGATCTTAGTGCTTCATGCCTATGTGGAAGCTTTCCACAGTGTTTCCTTCCCAATTATTGACCTCCCGTTGTGACCTCGGACCTGTTCCTGATTCTGCTCTTTCCCTGCCAGCCCTGACCTCTTGACCGTCCCCGACCCTGCATCATTGCCACCTGTCTTGACCGTCTGCATGTTTGTGACCACAAGGCTGCCCAGAGATCCTGTACCACGAACTTGGCTGCCACCATGGACAAGTCGCACCTGTGGAATGACCTGATTGTACCATGCTGTAGCAAGACCATCGTGCTTTGCAGCGGTGGTCCAGGAGCTTACTACTCCAAATCCTGACACCCACCACATGCCTCCCAGAGATAGGTAGTTCCAGCACAAGCCCCCCAGTAGATAGGTAGCCATAGCAAAAAAAAAACGAATTTCACTTCCCAGCGCTCCCTGCAGCCAGCTCCCCATTATGGCAGCGATGGCACCTGGGTTGCGCAAAGGACATAGGCTGCGGTAACATCGCTGCCTGTGTCCAGTGATCAGCCTAAGAGACACACAGCAGCCATCATTATTTATTAAAGATCTGCCTGAGAGCCAGATGCAGCCAACAAGAGAGCCATATCTGGCTCCCGAGCCATAGGTTCCCTACCTCTGCCCTAATAGTACATGGGACTCCGTGCAGAGAACTGTGTTCTGCTATGCAAATAAGACATCCCCTTTAAGACCACGGGTCATAAATAAATAAATAAATAATTCCTTTATTTATATAGCGCACACAGATTACGCAGCGCTGCACAGAATTTAACCACATCAATCCCTGTCCCCAATGGGGATCACAAACGAATCACCTACCAGTATGTTTTGGAATGTGGGAGAAAACCGGAGGACCCGGAGGAAACCCTCGCAAACACGGAGAGAACATACAAACTCTTTGCAGATGTTGACCTGGATGGGACCAGGTCCCCAGCACTGCAAGGCCGTAGTGCTAACCACTGAGCCACCGTACTACCCCATTGATATCTTCTAAATCTTCTTGGCTTTTTTTTTTAGTTTTCTTGCAGTTTAGTTTTTTACTATGGATATTCTAGTACCGTAATTGGTACCTTACTAGTAAATTAATTTTATTAAAAATAACCATTCATTTTTATTTTACCAATTTTCTAAGAGCAAACACATTTTCATTACTAAGTGTATATAATCACTTTTAGAAGAAAAAATAGATTTTTATTTGACTGATTTTTTTAAGAATAAATAATTTTTTTATTTCTAAATTTATTTAATCCGATTAAGTAGAAAAAATATATTTTAATTAAGAAAATGAAGTTCAATATTACATTTAAAAGAAGGTAATGTTATTAAGTAGAGTACATTTATTTTTAATTATTACATATAATAATGAATTTGGGTGGAAAGTCATTGGGGCTCATTTACTAAGGGTCAGAACGCTAAACATTCGCCGGGTTTCGCGATTATTTCCGATTTGCGCCAAATTGCCCCGGGTTTTTGGCGCACGCAATCAGATTGTGGTACATCGGCGCTGGCTTGCACGCGACAGAAATCGGGGGGCGTGGCCATCGGACAACCCGACGGATTCGGACAAACCGCGGAATTTAAAAACGGAATTGTGTCGCAAGATCAAGCACTCACATGCACCAGGAAGAAGCAGGTGAACTCCGGCGGACCTCGGGCGCACGATCTTAGTGCATCGCGGCAGACCCGAATCCTCGTTGGACTGCGGGATCTGCCCCATTGTTGGAGATTTCCCTAACGATCCGGGGGTTTGGTTGGAAAAATTTCTGATTAAAAAATATAAATTTGGAGCTTTAGCCGATGATCATTCCAGAGACTCCATCAAAATCCACCACCATAAATGACAAAATAATCTAAAAAAATGTAAAAAATTGTGTTTCAAGATATGTCATCCAATCAAAACAGAGATATATATTTTATGTATATACAATATAAGGTGATATATAATGTATGGGATCACTAATCCCTCTTTCTATCCTCTTCTCATACCTCTGTAAATATCATGGTCCCCTCCCGCAGCGCTGTAACTCCCAGCATACGGCCATATAGATTATGTAGATAATAAATCCTGACGTCCCAGTTATGTAAATCGCCATCAGTTTTACGTAAGAGGGAGATGGTAAAGAGTCTTAACGTTTTAAAGGGCTCATCCCGACCAATCCGGGTCTGGTAAGCTGCAACATTATTATCACGAGTCGAAATGTTGTGTCAGTAATAATAAGGAAATTCCAGAAATTTCCTTCCAGAAAAGAGAATCGAAACTGCCCCCCTCATCAGCACATCTAAAGGGGTCAAAAGGGAAAACAAAAACCCCATAGGCCCTAATAGTGTATACGGACGCTGATTATCGGACATCAACCTGTTATTTACATTTTGACTGGACACCAATTTCAATCTGACTATGTAAGGACACGCCCCTTTGACAAGAAAGGTAATATCTAGTTGTTCCTTGGAGGAATAACAAGAGTTAATGCAGAATTTTGAGAATAGAAGAGGGGGTGTCTGGCACAGCTCTGGACTGGCAAAAGATGGTTCCATTAGAGACAACGGATGCCCTGAAGACCCACTTAAAGAGGTCCTGATCACTTTTTTAGGGGGCAGAATATGAGAAAATGAATAGGATGTCCTTTATGTCCTGACACCTTTCTATCATAGCCAGCAGTGGTCAGGGGTCAGCATGGACGCTCTGACCTCTCTGTGACTACATCCCCCATACACAGCGAGCTGCCATGTCCTGTGTGTCCTGACACCTTTCTATCATAGCCAGCAGTGGTCAGGGGTCAGCATGGGCGCTCTGACCCCTCTGTGACTACACCCCCATACACAGCGAGCTGCCATGTCCTGTGTCCTGACACCTTTCTATCATAGCCAGCAGTGGTCAGGGGTCAGCATGGGTACTCTGACCCCTCTGTGACTACACCCCCCATACACAGCGAGCTGCCATGTCCTGTGTGTCCTGACACCTTTCTATCATAGCCAGCAGTGGTCAGGGGGCAGCATGGGTGCTCTGACCTCTCTGTGACTACATCCCCCATACACAGCGAGCTGCCATGTCCTGTGTGTCCTGACACCTTTCTATCATAGCCAGCAGTGGTCAGGGGTCAGCATGGACGCTCTGACCTCTCTGTGACTACATCCCCCATACACAGCGAGCTGCCATGTCCTGTGTGTCCTGACACCTTTCTATCATAGCCAGCAGTGGTCAGGGGGCAGCATGGGTGCTCTGACCCCTCAGTGACTACACCCCCCCATACACAGGGAGCTGCCATGTCCTGTGTGTCCTGACACCTTTCTATCATAGCCAGCAGTGGTCAGGGGTCAGCATGGGCGCTCTGACCCCTCTGTGACTACACCCCCCATACACAGCGAGCTGCCATGTCCTGTGTGTCCTGACACCTTTCTATCATAGCTAGCAGTGGTCAGGGGTCAGCATGGGTGCTCTGACCCCTCTGTGACTACATCCCCATACACAGTGAGCTGCCATGTCCTGTGTGTCCTGACACCTTTCTATCATAGCCAGCAGTGGTCAGGGGTCAGCATGGGGGCTCTGACCCCTCTGTGACTACACCCCCCATACACAGCGAGCTGCCATGTCCTGTGTGTCCTGACACCTTTCTATCATAGCCAGCAGTGGTCAGGGGTCAGCATGGGTGCTCTGACCCCTCTGTGACTACACCCCCCATACACAGCGAGCTGCCATGTCCTGTGTGTCCTGACACCTTTCTATCATAGCCAGCAGGGGTCAGGGGTCAGCATGGACGCTCTGACCCCTCTGTGACTACATCCCCCATACACAGCGAGCTGCCATGTCCTGTGTGTCCTGACACCTTTCTATCATAGCCAGCAGTGGTCAGGGGTCAGCATGGGCGCTCTGACCCCTCTGTGACTACACCCCCCATACACAGCAAGCTGCCATGTCCTGTGTCCTGACACCTTTCTATCATAGCCAGCAGTGGTCAGGGGTCAGCATGGGCGCTCTGACCTCTCTGTGACTACACCCCCCATACACAGTGAGCTGCCATGTCCTGTGTGTCCTGACACCTTTCTATCATAGCCAGCAGTGGTCAGGGGTCAGCATGGGCGCTCTGACCCCTCTGTGACTACACCCCCCATACACAGTGAGCTGCCATGTCCTGTGTGTCCTGACACCTTTCTATCATAGCCAGCAGTGGTCAGGGGTCAGCATGGGCGCTCTGACCTCTCTGTGACTACATCCCCCATACACAGCGAGCTGCCATGTCCTGTGTGTCCTGACACCTTTCTATCATAGCCAGCAGTGATCAGGGGTCAGCATGGGCGCTCTGACCCCTCAGTGACTACACCCCCCATACACAGCGAGCTGCCATGTCCTGTGTGTCCTGACACCTTTCTATCATAGCCAGCAGTGGTCAGGGGTCAGCATGGGTGCTCTGACCCCTCTGTGACTACACCCTCCATTCACAGCGAGCTGCCATGTCCTGTGTGTCCTGACACCTTTCTATCATAGCCAGCAGTGGTCAGGGGTCAGCATGGGCGCTCTGACCCCTCTGTGATTACACCCCCCATACACAGCGAGCTGCCATGTCCTGTATGTCCTGACACCTTTCTATCATAGCCAGCAGTAGTCAGGGGTCAGCATGGGCGCTCTGACCCCTATGTGACTACACCTCCCATACACAGCGAGCTGCCATGTCCTGTGTGTCCTGACACCTTTCTATCATAGCCAGCAGTGGTCAGGGGTCAGCATGGGCGCTCTGACCCCTCTGTGACTACATCCCCCATACACAGCGAGCTGCCATGTCCTGTGTGTCCTGACACCTTTCTATCATAGCCAGCAGTGGTCAGGGGTCAGCATGGGCGCTCTGACCCCTCTGTGACTACACCCTCCATACACAGTGAGCTGCCATGTCCTGTGTCCTGACACCTTTCTATCATAGCCAGCAGTGGTCAGGGGTCAGCATGGGTGCTCTGACCCCTCTGTGACTACACCCTCCATTCACAGCGAGCTGCCATGTCCTGTGTGTCCTGACACCTTTCTATCATAGCCAGCAGTGGTCAGGGGTCAGCATGGGTGCTCTGACCCCTCTGTGACTACACCCCCCATACACAGTGAGCTGCCATGTCCTGTGTGTCCTGACACCTTTCTATCATAGCCAGCAGTGGTCAGGGGTCAGCATGGGCGCTCTGACCCCTCTGTGACTACACCCCCCCATACACAGTGAGCTGCCATGTCCTGTGTGTCCTGACACCTTTCTATCATAGCCAGCAGTGGTCAGGGGTCAGCATGGGCGCTCTGACCCCTCTGTGACTACACCCCCCATACACAGTGAGCTGCCATGTCCTGTGTCCTGACACCTTTCTATCATAGCCAGCAGTGGTCAGGGGTCAGCATGGGCGCTCTGACCTCTCTGTGACTACATCCCCCATACACAGCGAGCTGCCATGTCCTGTGTGTCCTGACACCTTTCTATCATAGTCATAGTTCATGCCCCAGGTGGCCTTCTGTAGGATCGGGCCCCTATCAATGAACCTTGGATGTCCATTGCAATGTCCATGGGTCAGTTGACTTTTCTTGAACCATGTCTGATTAATACTAACCACTACAGACCTACCATTGTGGAGATGTTTCCTTGTCAAAATAGTTTTCCTGGTTGTAATTTAGTGATCTCTTAGATTAGGGATTGATCATAGTTGGTCTCGCAGTTATCCATCATAGTGATCAGTACTAGTATAAGTCGGCTCTTACCTTGCTGGAGTGAGGAGACTTCCTTCTAGTCTATTAGTAGTCACAAGCAGCAGTAATGGAGCAGCACGCTGGGCGCTGGAGCATATTATAGCTACTTAGAGCGTCTCGCTGACATCATTAAGTACTGAGCTGTCAGACACTCGGCTAAGGTTGTATCTGACATGCGGGACAGATTAACTACAACTGATTAAACTTAACACTGATACTATGAACAGGAACATGGCCGCCACTCAGATGCTTCTTTACTAGGACAGAGATCTGAATGAATGGTGGAAATCCATGAACATAACACTTCAAAAACTTTCCATTGAGTATAACTTTTCTAAAAGTCACTGGTACATAAAGGATGGCAATGTGCGCCCAATATAGAGTGTTTTATACTATTCTTGTGTAGGAGAAATCATTGTAATAAAATTCTTTGTTAATCTAGATACAGCTCAATTTTTGGGAACAATAATGGGGACTGACGCTACCCCTTTAATTAGGGGTTTATTGTAATTTATTATTGTAATAAAGACAAAATAAACAAAAAACATGCAGTTCATAATACAGATACATCATGGTATGAACATAGACTTGGCTCTGCACCTCCACCTCCTATATTCATCAGCTACTCAGGAGTTATCGATTGCCACTTAAAGGTTGATAAGTGTTCGTATTTTTGACCTGTGCTCTAATCATTTTTACCGTTTTTTGGGATTATAGGGGCACATTTACTAAAAACTGTTAAAACTGCAGGTTTCCTGTGTATGGTGCAGAGGGTGCCAGATTCATGATTTCTGGCACCAATTCTTCATGAATCTAGCGCCCTCTGCACTGCTCCGACAGAGTACACCAACTTTTTTTGGTGCACCTTTAACATGGAGTGTGCAACACAATTTTGTCGGACTTTACATGTTAAATTTGAGGCACAGTCCGACTGAGCACCGAAACACCCCATTAAGTGACTAGTGCAGCCACGACACAAAAGGGTCTCGTGTGACACATGTGTCTCGGACACTTCTTGAATACCTGTGCAAGCAGTTAGCACTAGAAGAATGTTCAAAGTCTGCCAGAAAACTGGCACACGGCCCTTAGTAAATGTGCCCCATAGTGTCCTGAAGTCCCAAAAAAGTGAACGATGGGCAGTTTGGTAATGCACCCCAACACTTTAAGCACATAGAGAACTTCCAAGCTCTCATGCAGGCTTCTGTTTGTCACAACTATGTGGAGGGGCAACAATTCTAATTTCCATCATTAATAGTTTTTTAAATTGTTCTAAAAAATATATAATGTATTAGTGGAATCCAATTGTTTTGGATATGACAAAGGGCACCGTAATGGGACCTGACTTCAACCCTAATATCCACAAGTATGTTTTAAAGCAACCGTCCAACCAGAGCACAACACAGACAATACATAAGCCATGAGTTTAATATTCTACCCTTCTACTTTAGGGATCCCCAATCCATTTACCACTTACCCCATTCTATCTCTCCAAACTGGACACGGCTGAGATTCTGTTTGCACAGTCTAGAAATACCCTTTATTTTCTGTGGTCAGGTCAGTAGGGGAGGGAGGGGGCTCCTGTGACTTAGAGGAAGCTTCCTGCAACAAATCTATGACCCTTTTAAGAGAAGACTTGATAGGGACAGTGAATAAAGCACTGGAGTTACCCCGAGCAGAGAGCAGGGCACCGGTTCAAATTTTTATCTCCAATGAGGGTCCCTTTAATTAAGATAGAGCAGAGTCATACACAGGGAACAGTAATGGGAGCTGACAACACGCCCTGTTTCTTAATGAATTCTGTTTCCTTTCTCTGTTTCATGTTATTGCACTCGCTGTTTCTATCCTCTAGCTTCATTACGCCGTCCCTGTGTGTTCCTTGTGTCCTGCGGTACAAATACATTATGTTCTCCGCGCCTTAACCTTTAGATTACACTGTCAGCTTGAAGCCGGCCATGTGGTGCCGCAGCCACTTCACTTTATAACTCTACACAAATATTGTTAGATTCATAGATAAAATATGTGGACAGATAGATATTTCAGAAAAACCAAACTTTGGTGCTTTAGATTTTTGCAGACCTCAGGTGTCTTCTCCGGGCGGGATCCAGGGAGCAGCTTTATCTGGTGAAGGGATTACATTACTTGATTGTCTCGCAGCTATATTTGGAAGAACATCTGAGTAAGCACATATATAATCTGTGACATCAGCAAAGACATGTGACTGCAGCATGTGAGGGAGCAGAGGAGGGAATGACAAAATTACATCTATACTAAACAACTCGAAATGATTCTTTCTATATACAGTGACTGCACAGGAAAGCAGAATATTGAGTTTCCACCCAGCGATTTCCCTTTTAGTTTGGCTCTTGCCATGTTGTAAGATCCATGACAGTCAGAAAAGATACAAATGTACAGTCATGGCCATAAGTTGTGAGAATGACACAAATCTTCTCTTGTCACATGATGTGTTCCTCTGGTCTGTCAGATGTTTATCACATACAGAGATACAAGTGCAATCATATTATGGGGAGCAGAAGCTTTTATTGTCAGGTGGGAGGAGTTACTGCAGCGAGTCAGTATCTGCAGGACCTCTCCTTCTTCTTCAGGACCTCTGCAATTCTCCCTGGCAGCTCTCATCACCTTCTGGACCAAATCCTGACTGATAGCCGTCCATTCCTGCACAATCACTGCTGCATTGTGTCACAATTTGTTGGGTTTTGTTTGTCCTCCGTCTCTTGATGATTGACCACAAGTTCTCAATGGGATAAGATCTGGGGGGTCTCCGGGCCATGGACCCTGAATCTCTGTGTTCTGTTACCGGAGCCATTTAGTTCTCCCCTTTATGGCCGGTGCTCCATCATGCTGGAGGAGGCTCTGCTCATCACCATCTGCTCCTGGAGGGTTGGGAGAAGCGGCTCCTGGAGGGTTGGGAGAAGCGGCTCCTGGAGGGTTGGGAGAAGCGGCTCCTGGAGGACATTCTGCTCCATTCTTTATTCATGGAGGTGTTTTCAGGTCGATTCCCTTGGCTGAGAAGCCGCCCCCCCCCCCCCCATGAATGGCTGCAGGAGGCTTTACAGGTGCAGGAGACAGGACTGGGGGCATCGCTCACCTTGTCTTCTCCTAACATTCGGAAAGGGGATTCATCAGAGACAATGACTTTCCCCCAGTCCTCAGCGTCCACTCCCTGCACCTCCTGCAGAATATCCGTCTGTCCCTGATGGTTTCTGGAGAGAAGCGGCTTCTGTGCTGCCCTCCTGGACACCAGGCCTTGCTCCAGGAGTCTCCGCAGTGTCACAGTGCGTGCAGATGCCTCACACCTGCTGCTGCCATTCCTGAGCTCTGCGATGCTGGGAGCCCCATCCCCAAGCTGAGACACTTGTAAGAGACGCTCCTGGCGCCTGCTGGTCCTTCTTGGGAGCCCTGGAGCCTTTTTGGTAACAATGGAGCCTCTCTCCTTGGATTCCTTGATGATGCGATAGATTGGTGACTGAGGTGCAATCTTTCTAGCTGCGATACTCTTCTGTTAGGCCAGTTTTGTGCAGTGTAATGATGACTGCACGTGTTTCTTTAGAGATAACCATGGTTAACAGAAGAGAAACAATGATGCCAAGCACCAGCCTCCTTGGAAAGTGTCCAGGGGTGTGATTGTTACTTAATCCTGACAGATTGATCCCCAGCCCTGTCCTCATCAGCACCTGCACCGGTGTTACTGGAGACATCACTGACACCATGGCTTCTGCTCCGCCTAAGGCGCCTGCAATGAAGTTGAAATGTGTTTTGGGGGAAAAGTTCATTTTCTAGGAAAATATTGACTTTGCAATGAATTGCTGATAAGCTGATCTCTCTTTATAACATTCTGGAGTAAATGTAAATCACCATTATAAAACCTGATGCAGGAGACTTTGTAACAATTAACATTTGTATCATTCTCAGAACTTATGGCCATGACTGTATGTGTTTAGCCAAAACAATTTTTTTTATTTTAATAAAGTCATTCATCCTTCAGAGCACAGCTCATAACTCATAGTCATAGGCGGCCAAGTATAACAGGGAGTCTCTGCTGGCTGCAGCGCTCACATCCATGCGGAGGTTAACCAAATGTTGTGAGTCTGGATAAACAGAAGCGCTGCAGAGGAATTTCATATCTGGAGTACATACATATACAGAGACACATACATAGACATACACGCATACATAGACACATACATACACACACATACATAGATACATACATACATACATACATACATATACATTTTGTGTCAGATTGAAGATAAGAATCTCATCTTTAAGATCACACCAGGATTATGTCTCTGATCTATAGAACCAATAACACAGGCAGATAAATATATGGTTGGAAATGTGAGCTGCAGATACAGATCCTGTTCCTGCCTAGATTTTAACTGCCTGTGTGTCCAGTTCTATAGCTCAAAGAAACGTACATGATGGGATCTGGAAAATGAGCTTCTTATCATTAATAAGGCACCAGCAGCAGGTTTCTAGGTGCTATAGAACATAAGATAAAGGCTTCAGAAGTGACTCTCCTGCTGCAACCTCTAAACTTGACTCATTTCATGTGAAAATGAGCTGAGAAGAGTCATATTTGCCTGACTTTGAGGAAGATTTTTTTTATAAGCAATCAGGTGAAATTTAACATAAAAAAGTGAATTCTAGAAAGGACTTTTCATCCCCCGACCTGAGGGGGGTGCTAGTTTAATGGGGTCAAATCTGGTGACAGGTTCCCTTTAAGGGAGCAGTGACAGAGAGATGCAGATCACCCGAGAGACGCGGCATGCGATGACGCACACGGATTACTCTGCTAAGTGATCTGCGAGGATTTCAACTACTTGTGCCAGGGAGATGCAGAGCCCCGGGACGTCAGGAGGCGCCGGATGACATTATGTGCTGATTTACAGATCAGCTCCGCTTGGCCCCAATTATAGCCTTAATGTATTTAAAGGGAACCTGTCAGCAGCGTCATACGACCCCCTCCCCCCATCACTCACCCCTTACTAGAGTACCTTGTAGTGAGGTGTCCTGCAGCACAGGTTTACAGTATCTTATCTGTGTCCTGAATGCTGAGAAATGTCATTTTTATGGATAATCAGTTCTCTGTGGGCGGGGCCATGCATTCCAGTGCACTATAGGCGTGGCCGCAAGGTCAGATGCACCCTCTCTCTTACCTATTCTACCGCTCAGCGACTTTAATGCAGTCTTAGCGGACAGTGCACAACTCCTCCTGTAGTGCACCCAACCGCATGGCCACGCCCACAGTGCACCGAAATGAATATACGGGTTATATATGACCCCAGGGTGTCTAATATGATTGCTATAGTCTTAAAGGGATACTCTGGGATTATTGGTCAGAGGATGGGGGAGGTTCGGGCTCCCATCATCACCACCCATCAGTTTGCAGACCACACAGGGTTCAGATGAGCACTGCGGCCTCCTAAGTCCTTACAGCGCCATACATTTTATAGTGGTCGCTCTCGGTACTGCATCACATTCGCTCACTCTAGCCACATCCAAAGCTGCAAATCCATTACAGGAAGTCAAACAATGAGAAGAAAGCTGATGTAGCTTTGGAGGTGAATGGAGTATATAAAGCGGAGATTTTGAATAACTTGCGAGCAGCGTCTCCAATGTCCGTAAAACTTGTGTCGGATAATCAAGGGTGCGAAAACCTTTGCAAAACACAAAAGAAAAATCGCTGATGTTTTTTTGTTAAAAAAAATCTCTTTATTCATAGTGACAATCATAATATTATAAATAGACGACGGACTGAATATGTCATAAATAATTTGAGGAATTCTCTACCCTGTATCTGCCATATTTAATGGGGAATTCTACCTCAATATATCGCACTTGTAGAGTGTGGGAGGGGGAGGGTATATAAGCTTAATAGACGTTTCAATGATTTCAAGGGTGACTACAAAACAATAAGGGGCGGAGCTTGTCTGGTGTGTCATGCTCCGCCTTCCTCAGTGTCCCTTTAATTTTGAAGCAGATTTCCGTTTCTGTGTAACAGTGGGATGACACATTGTGACGTGCACTGGGTGCTCTATGTACAGTATATACAAGGATATAGATCAGTGCAGGGCGTGACTGGATCTTATGTACACATATATAGCGCCCCCTATACACTAAAAAACCTGGATGAGACAAGATCACTTTAAAACTGCAGTCTGCTGTCTGCCCCTCCTACCTGACTCCTCCGCCGGACTAGTGGTAAGGCCTTTTACATATTCTTCAGCTGAAATACTCTGTGCTGCTTGTAGCTTTACTTCTATGTTGTGCTTTGCAGATTTATTTTAAAGGATTGTAGCTTCTCTTTGTGCATTGCGGTTGTGTCCTCACACTTCTGTGCCCTCTGCAGGCAGTGTTAGGTATTGCCCCTTGAAAGATGTGTAATCAGACCTTTGTGTAATTTGTTAGTCGCAGCAGGACTGTGAAATGTGGATTTATATTCCAGGATTGTACTAGGTGTGTGTCCTCACACTTCTGTGCCCTCTGCAGGCAGTGTTAGGTATTGCCCCTTGAAAGATGTGTAATCAGACCTTCGTGTAATTTGTTAGTAGCAGCAGAACTGTGAGGAGGCATTACAGTGCACTTGCTACAGTCAGTTGCGCATTTTTCTTAAAGGTAAGTTCAAAATAGTTCAGTGTGTCCAATATAAATAATGGTTACATTCAGTATAAGTAGGAATCATATAGAATGCTGCACTCACACATGTAATACCGCTATAATAGACCGGCATGTGCACTATATACAGGCCGCACGTCACCCCCTGCAGAAGGCACCAGTTCTTAACCCCGAGAACGCCCGCGCATCGCCCCCAGTCAAAACACAGTGGAAGATTCCAAACTCTCTGTGTCCCCCTCCGGCTGTGAGATCCGGGGATCGGGCGGTGCCATTGAGACTTTATCTACGATATAGATCTGGCATTCCAGAGGAATCTCATTCCTGTGCGGAAAAATGAAATGGAAAATGAAAATATTAGAAATGAAATTTGAAAACCCTCAAAAACATGTAAAAACAATAAGAGCTGAATGAAACACAAAGTGCAAAAGTTCCAATTTGATCTCAAATATTATGAAGCAGAGAATTTGTATGTTTTACTTTATTTGAAATGTAAAAGATAATTTTGTTATTTTATATTTTTCTTGCATTTTAGTTTTGTCACATTTTTATACTTGTTTTTATTTACGGTATTATTTTTTAATGTCATTATTTTTATACATTCTTTGCATGGTCTGTGAGAGATGCGGCACAGGCGATGATGTGCGGTGATGCGTCTGAGGTCAAAAGATGCAGAGGCCTATGGCCAGATATGACCTGGTGCTGCATGATGTCATCACACGCCCCCTGCGTCTGCCCGCCCACACACTATGACGCAGCTGGTGATGTCATAGTATGCGTGTGGACAGAGAGCATAGACGCATCTACTTGCACTGCCGGGAACCCGAAGATCATAAAAGGACACACGGGATGAGCGCTGGAGGGTGAGTAATCAGTTTTTTGGGGGGGTTCCTTTTGACATCTTATCACTATGACAACTGGCTACTGTAGGACATTACTGTGACTGCTGGCTACTGGGGGCAACACTGTGACTGCTGGATACTGGGGGGCATCATTGTGACTGCTGACTATCGGGGCATCCCGGTAACTGCTGGCTACTGGGGGCATCACTGTGACTACTGGCTACTGTGGGAGATTACTGTGACTGCTGTTTACTGGGGGCAACACAATGATGTTCTGTTAAATAAAAAATACTATAAAAAAAATTCTATAACAAAATAACAAAAACACTTGATAAAAAATCTGAAGCACATATTTTAAAGGAATAACCAATAATCCAAAACACGTACAAAATAAAAAGTAATGAAATCACAACCGCATAGTAAAAAAAAAAAAACCCCTGATGTTTTTTATGTTGCATTTGCAGATTTTTTATATTTTCTAATTTAAAACGTTTCCATTTGTATTGCTATTTTATCGTTTGCTGTATTTTTTAAACTACATGTAATCTTTTAGTTAGAATTTTTCATTTTTTTTTATTTTCAGATTATATGTGGATTTTTATTTATTTTTTTTAAACAAGCACGAATCCCGCCCATTGGCGTAATATAGTCTCCGTATAGATCATGTAGATTCGGAGCGAAGTCTCTTCCATCCGCAATCTGACGGATAATGGATCTTATGTAATTTTTAAGAAGGATCACAGATGGTTTTTAAATAATGTAAATCTGGCCTGAGGCTTAATTTTTCTATTTTTAGAAATTTTTTGTTGCTTTTTTTTTTACTCAAAATGTTCAGCTGGCGGAAAACATTTTATTTTAAAGAGAAGGGAGCGGGGGCTGAGTGTTGAATGTGAGATTAACGTTGAGAGAAATTTCAGGGCCTGTGATATTAACAAAAGCAGAATGAGACGTCTTCTCTCTCGTCATAAGGAAAGTGAAGCTTTGAAATTCGTAACGGCGGCTGCGTCTTCATAAAGGAAGATTCATGCAAAAAGGAAGAAAATAGGTCACTACACAATGGGCTTCATTAATCTAATAGGCCTTGTCGCCCATAGCAACCAATCACAGCACAGCTTTCATTTCATCCACAGCTTTGGTAAAATGAGAGCTGTGCTGTGATTGGTTCCTATTTTCCTGACAGATTGTTTGGATAAATGTCACAATTTCTAAATCTGTGAGGAAATCTTGGGCCAATCCCCTTTAAAATAGAACATTTTTAAACTATAGCTTGCAAGGTCTGACCACTAAGACCCCAACAATCATAAGAACGGGGTCCCAGGGCCTTCACAGTGATTGGACTGGTGTTCAGGCTTCAAAACTACAATGCATTCACTAGGCCTCAATGTCTCATAGAGCAACCAATCAGAGCTGGGCTTTATCTCCTCAATGGCTGGGGGGAGGGGGGGAATGAAAGCTGAGCTGTGATTGGTCAGTAAGGTATAAGGCAGCAAATCATGGTTTATGGAACTAAGAATAACTACTTTTTAATTTAATAAACTATATATTTCTTTTAATTTTTCACTCTACTTTTATTTGCCTTCCAGGGTGCAATTTTTTAGGGACCACTATGAATGAATCAGGGGGGAGAGGACTCATGTATAGCTGGACTTGAATAAAATGATAGTAAACATGCGTTAGACACAAGACGATATAGACAAAGGCAATGCAGTAATAAGACGCAATATCCTGGTCAATTCCTTTATGCAAAATGGCTGCCTCTATAGCCCAGTGGCCTTTGCGCCTTAAACTTGGATAGAAAAGTTACACAACTTTTTTAGTAAAAATGTAAATTCAATAAATGTTATAGGAAAAACCTGATAACACCAGTGTCGCCCCTTTAAGTGACGATGATATGCGGAACGTGGTTGCGCCTTATTAAAGCAGAGTCCATATAGAAACAATGAGACTAAACCTCTCAGAGCCATTGGTGGTGAGAGATGGGAAGGTGGGAGAAGCGTCCAGGCGAGAGGAGGAGGAGGCGCCGTGCGGGGAATAGGGCTGGAGCTCTTCAGGACAGGCAGGCAGGAGGGTCCCGGGTAATCTAGCCAGGGGGCTGCTTAAAGGGGAGATCTGTACAAACGAGACAAAGGAAAATGAGAGGAGGAACTAGAAAAATAAAGCCCCACTGCTAAAGAAAATAGACTGTTCTGTCCCCTCAAGTTTCAGTGTGTCCCTGTCCCCCCAAGTGTCAGTGTGTCCCTGTCCTGTCCCCCAAGTGTCAGCGTGTCCCTGTCCTTTACCCCAAGTGTCAGCGTGTCCCTGTCCTGTCCCCCCCAAGTGTCAGCGTGTCCCTGTCCTGTCCCCCCAAGTGTCAGCGTGTCCCTGTCCTGTCCCCCAAGTGTCAGCGTGTCCCTGTCCTTTACCCCAAGTGTCAGTGTGTCCCTGTCCTGTCCCCCAAGTGTCAGCGTGTCCCTGTCCTTTACCCCAAGTGTCAGCGTGTCCCTGTCCTGTCCCCCCCAAGTGTCAGCGTGTCCCTGTCCTGTCCCCCCAAGTGTCAGCGTGTCCCTGTCCTGTCCCCCAAGTGTCAGCGTGTCCCTGTCCTTTACCCCAAGTGTCAGCGTGTCCCTGTCCTGTCCCCCCCAAGTGTCAGTGTGTCCCTGTCCTGTGCCCCCAAGTGTCAACGTGTCCCTGTCCTGTCCCCCAGGTGTCAGCGTGTCCCTGTCCTGTCCCCCCAAGTGTCAGCGTGTCCCTGTCCTGCCCCCCAAGTGTCAGCGTGTCCCTGTCCTGTCCCCCAAGTGTCAGCGTGTCCCTGTCCTGTCCCCCCAAGTGTCAGCGTGTCCCTGTCCTGTCCCCCAAGTGTCAGCGTGTCCCTGTCCTGTCCCCCCAAGTGTCAGCGTGTCCCTGTCCTGTCCCCCCAAGTGTCAGCGTGTCCTTGTCCTCTCCCCCCAAGTGTCAGCGTGTCCCTGTCCTGTCACCCAATTGTCAGCATGTCCCTGTCCAGTCCCCCAAGTGTCAACGTGTCTCTGTCCTGTCATCCCCCAAGTGTCAGCGTGTCCCTGTCCTGTCCCCCCAAGTGTCAGCGTGTCCCTGTCCTGTCCCCCAAGTGTCAGCGTGTCCCTGTCCTGTCCCCCCAAGTGTCAACGTGTCCCTGTTTTGTCCCCCAAGTGTCAGCGTGTCCTTGTCCTGTCCCCCCAAGTGTCAGTGTGTCCCTGTCCTGTCCCCCAAGTGTCAGCGTGTCCCTGTCCTTTACCCCAAGTGTCAGCGTGTCCCTGTCCTGTCCCCCCAAGTGTCAACGTGTCCCTGTTTTGTCCCCCAAGTGTCAGCGTGTCCTTGTCCTGTCCCCCCAAGTGTCAGTGTGTCCCTGTCCTGTCCCCCCCAAGTGTCAGCGTGTCCCTGTCCTGTCCCCCCAAGTGTCAGCGTGTCCCTGTCCTGTCCCCCAAGTGTCAGCGTGTCCCTGTCCTTTACCCCAAGTGTCAGTGTGTCCCTGTCCTGTCCCCCAAGTGTCAGCGTGTCCCTGTCCTTTACCCCAAGTGTCAGCGTGTCCCTGTCCTGTCCCCCCCAAGTGTCAGCGTGTCCCTGTCCTGTCCCCCCAAGTGTCAGCGTGTCCCTGTCCTGTCCCCCAAGTGTCAGCGTGTCCCTGTCCTTTACCCCAAGTGTCAGCGTGTCCCTGTCCTGTCCCCCCCAAGTGTCAGTGTGTCCCTGTCCTGTACCCCCAAGTGTCAGCGTGTCCCTGTCCTGTCCCCCCAAGTGTCAGCGTGTCCCTGTCCTGTCCCCCAGGTGTCAGCGTGTCCCTGTCCTGTCCCCCCAAGTGTCAGCGTGTCCCTGTCCTGCCCCCCAAGTGTCAGCGTGTCCCTGTCCTGTCCCCCAAGTGTCAGCGTGTCCCTGTCCTGTCCCCCCAAGTGTCAGCGTGTCCCTGTCCTGTCCCCCAAGTGTCAGCGTGTCCCTGTCCTGTCCCCCCAAGTGTCAGCGTGTCCCTGTCCTGTCCCCCCAAGTGTCAGCGTGTCCTTGTCCTCTCCCCCCAAGTGTCAGCGTGTCCCTGTCCTGTCACCCAATTGTCAGCGTGTCCCTGTCCAGTCCCCCAAGTGTCAACGTGTCTCTGTCCTGTCATCCCCCAAGTGTCAGCGTGTCCCTGTCCTGTCCCCCCAAGTGTCAGCGTGTCCCTGTCCTGTCCCCCAAATGTCAGCGTGTCCCTGTCCTGTCCCCCCAAGTGTCAACGTGTCCCTGTTTTGTCCCCCAAGTGTCAGTGTGTCCCTGTCCTGTCCCCCAAGTGTCAGCGTGTCCCTGTCCTGTACACCAAGTGTCAGCGTGTTCTTGTCCTGTCCCCCCAAGTGTCAGCGTATCCCTGTCCTGTCCCCCAAGTGTCAGCGTGTCCCTGTCCTGTCCCCCCCAAGTGTCAGAGTGTCCATGCCCTGTCCCCCAAGTGTCAGCGTGTCCCTGTCCTGTCACCCAAGTGTCAACGTGTCTCTGTCCTGTCACCCAAGTGTCAGCGTGTCCCTGTCACCTAAGTGTCAGCGTGTCCCTGTCCTGTCCCCCAAGTGTCAGCGTGTCCCTGTCCTGTCTCCCCAAGTGTCAGTGTGTCCCTGTCCTGTCTCCCCAAGTGTCAGTGTGTCCCTGTCCTGTACCCCAAAGGGTCAGCGTGTCCTGTCCTGTCCCCCCAAGTGTCAGCGTGTCCCTGTCCTGTCCCTCCCCAAGTGTCAGCGTGTCCCTGTCCTGTCCCCCAAGTGTCGGCGTGTCCCTGTCCCATCCCCCAAGTGTCAGCGTGTCCCTGTCCTGTCCCCCAAGTGTCAGCGTGTCCCTGTACTGTCCCCCCCACGTGTCAACGTGTCCCTGTCCTGTCCCCCAAGTGTCAGCGTGTCCCTGTCCTGTCCCCCCCACGTGTCAGCGTGTCCCTGTCCTGTCCCCCAAGTGTCAGCGTGTCCCTGTCCTGTCCCCCAAGTGTCAGCATGTCACAACCTGCTTACAGTTTCCAATAAATAATAAAATTTTGTGTATCTGTCGCCATCACTAGGGGGAGCTAGAACATCAAAATAGTCTTCAGTTAGTTCTCCAGCTCCCTCTAGTGGGTTGTTATAGCTCAATGTCTACGGAGGAGAATTTTAGCGCTGTATCAAGAGAATTGGCTGCAATTACAAAGATATATAAACAAGAAGTCCATGTAAACAATACTGGAATACATAAAGCGGTGCTGTGATGTGGACATCGGGTCAGCCACCATAGGCCTCTCACTGCTTAGGATACTTTCATGTATGAATATGGGAACACAGTCGTTATTGGGAATGTCTAATTTAGCTTTTCTGCCAAAAATATTGCTCTCTGGGGAATGAACCAGAAAGAGAAAAAAAAAATCTGACTTCGTGAGAGGTCTGGGAATAGTTGCATTCGGAGAAGCTTCGCTATGATGAGGAGCAGGGTTTCCTGTCAGTGATCCAATGCGAAAATAATCTCTACTGAAATATCTAAACAAGTAAATCTTGCAAAAAACTTAAGCTGCTGATGCCAAAAGAAAAAAAGTAGAAAATATGAACAGTTCTTTATTTCTCCAGTAGGTGGCAATAGAGGTTCATAGACTATTACAGGGTAATACCTCCTGCTGCGCTCTATTCACTAATGAGCAGTGCACCATATGTGAGTATATAAGATCACGTCTGGGAGTGTCAGCCTACACACTGCTATATATAAGAGGCGTGAGATTATACCGCAGCTACAGTATCTATGCACGGCCCCTCCCCATAAAAGTATATGATGATAAGAACATGAATCAGCAGTAACTTCATCAAATACAGCCTCTATAATACTACAGCCTTCATTCCAGGACTGCGCAGATTACAGAGGTCAAATACATTTATTTCTGGGTTTATTAGTTTTTAGTTCACCACATGAATAAGACCGCATTGTCCTGAAGAATTTATACTGACCACCGACCGCCAGGGGTCACATGTACAGCCAGAAAAGAGGGAAGAGGCATGTGGACAACATTATGGGAAAACCACCATGGAGGCCTATGATGTACAAGAATATAACTACTATAATACTGCCCCCTATGTACAAGAATTTAACTACTATAATACTGGCCCCTATGTACAAGAATATAACTACTATAATACTGCCCCCTATGTACAAGAATATAACTACTATAATACTGCCCCCTATGTACAGGAATATAACTACTATAATACTGCCCCCTATGTACAAGAATTTAACTACTATAATACTGCCCCCTATGTACAGGAATATAACTACTATAATACTGCCCCCTATGTACAAGACTATAACTACTATAATACTGCCCCCTATGTACAAGAATATAACTACTATAATACTGCCCCCTATGTACAAGACTATAACTACTATAATACTGCCCCTATGTACAAGGATATAACTACTATAATACTGCCCCCTATGTACAAGAATATAACTACTATAATACTGCCCCCTATGTACAGGAATATAACTACTATAATACTGCCCCCTATGTACAGGAATATAACTACTATAATACTGCTCCCTATCTGCAAAAATATATCTACTATAATACTGCCCCCATGTACAGGAATATAACTACTATAATACTGCCCCCTATGTACAAGAATATAACTACTATAATACTGCCCCCTATGTGCAAAAATGTATCTACTATAATACTGCCCCCATGTACAGGAATATAACTACTATAATACTGCCCCCTATGTACAAGAATATAGCTACTATAATACTGCCCCCTATGTACAAGAATATAACTACTATAATACTGTCACCTATGTACAAGAATATAACTACTATAATACTGCCCCCATGTACAGGAATATAACTACTATAATACTGCCCCCTATGTACAAGAATATAACTACTATAATACTGCTCCCTATGTACAAGAATATAACTACTATAATACTGCCCCCTATGTACAGGAATATAACTACTATAATACTGCCCCCTATGTACAAGAATATAACTACTATAATACTGCTCCCTATGTACAAGGATATAACTACTATAATACTGCCCCCCATGTACAAGAATATAACTACAATAATACTGCCCCCTATGTACAAGAATATAACTACTATAATACTGCCCCCTATGTACAAGAATATAACTACTATAATAGTGCCCTCTATGTACAGCAATATAACTACTATAATACTGCTCCCTATGTGCAAAAATATATCTACTATAATACTGCCCCCATGTACAGGAATATAACTACTATAATACTGCCCCCTATGTACAAGAATATAACTACTATAATACTGCCCCCTATGTGCAAAAATATATCTACTATAATACTGCCCCCATGTACAGGAATATAACTACTATAATACTGCCCCCTATGTACAAGAATATAGCTACTATAATACTGCCCCCTATGTACAAGAATATAACTACTATAATACTGTCACCTATGTACAAGAATATAACTACTATAATACTGCCCCCATGTACAGGAATATAACTACTATAATACTGCCCCCTATGTACAAGAATATAACTACTATAATACTGCTCCCTATGTACAAGAATATAACTACTATAATACTGCCCCCTATGTACAGGAATATAACTACTATAATACTGCCCCCTATGTACAAGAATATAACTACTATAATACTGCTCCCTATGTACAAGGATATAACTACTATAATACTGCCCCCCATGTACAAGAATATAACTACAATAATACTGCCCCCTATGTACAAGAATATAACTACTATAATACTGCCCCCTATGTACAGGAAAATAACTGCTATAATACTGCCCCCTATGTACAAGAATATAACTACTATAATACTGCCCCCTATGTACAGGAATATAACTACTATAATACTGCCCGCTATGTACAGGAATATAACTACTATAATACTGCTCCCTATGTACAAGAATATAACTACTATAATACTACCCCTATGTACAAGAATATAACTACTATAATACTGCCCCCTATGTACAAGAATATAACTACTATAATACTGCCCCCTATGTACAAGAATATAACTACTATAATACTGCCCCCTATGTACAAGAATATAACTACTATAATACTGCTCCCTATGTACAAGAATATAACTACTATAATACTGCCCCCTATGTACAGGAATATAACTACTATAATACTGCCCCCTATGTACAAGAATATAACTACTATAATACTGCTCCCTATGTACAAGGATATAACTACTATAATACTGCCCCCCATGTACAAGAATATAACTACAATAATACTGCCCCCTATGTACAAGAATATAACTACTATAATACTGCCCCCTATGTACAGGAAAATAACTGCTATAATACTGCCCCCTATGTACAGGAAAATAACTGCTATAATACTGCCCCCTATGTACAAGAATATAACTACTATAATACTGCCCGCTATGTACAGGAATATAACTACTATAATACTGCTCCCTATGTACAAGAATATAACTACTATAATACTACCCCTATGTACAAGAATATAACTACTATAATACTGCCCCCTATGTACAAGAATATAACTACTATAATACTGCCCCCTATGTACAAGAATATAACTACTATAATACTGCCCCCTATGTACAAGAATATAACTACTATAATACTGCTCCCAGCTGTGAGCTCTTCCTTTGACATGTGTGGGGCCTCAGTACTTGCTCTGCACATTGGTTGGAATGTTCACATGGTGTTATTTGTGCAGCACATATACATCTCGATTGTACTATATATAGACAGGGATTAGCAGATTCCTGGTTTCCCGCTGAGTGGATCATTCCATTTAATAGTTTTAATGTAATTGTTCCAAAATGTGAGAAGCTTCTGAGAAGCAAAAACGTTTCACATTCCACCGGTCGGCAGACTGAGACTGAGAAACACATAAAGGGGCAGCTCCTGTTATCATACAATGCTTAATGGGGTATATCCTAAAGTGACATGGCCTTTATCTGTCTTATCGTCAAAAGAGTATTTGTAAACTGTACAGGAAAGGAAAATAGATCCTAAAATGGAACAGCCCTTTAAGAAGGGACAGCTGGGGGAACATCGCGTGCGCTGGCACCTGTGACACGGCAGCTGGAGATCCGGATTTGCTTTCTCCATCTGATTTTGCATCTTGATCTGGTGGGAAGAGGAAGGCCGGGCTGGGGCTGGAGTGACGCTGTCGCCTCATAAAGGGGAAGACGCTGAAATAGTAAGAAGAAGATGTAAGATGTGCTGTTTCACCCCATAGTTTCAGCTTGGGGGTGTGTCCTCACACTGCTGTGCTCTTAGTTCTCTGCAGCTCCTCCCCTGTGCTTTGAGTGTCTGCTCTAATATTTAATATTAGTTTGTAACAAGTTTGTAACAGATTCTACTAAAAGCAGAAGGGAGGGGCTATAGAGTGTGTCAGTGCAGAGAGCTCAGAGCGCAGCAGTGTGAGTATCTGCCCCCCCCCCAGTGCAATATGAATCCATATTTTGCAGCCTTGACAGATTTTTCTTATAAGTGGCAAACACAGAGACACGTTACAAACCCTTTCTTTGTCTCAGGAGGGATGAAGGCTTGGCCTAGAAGACTTTTATACATTTCTGATTTCAAGTATCGGGGATATGAATCCTGGAAGAGAAACAGTTAATCAGTTATATCCCCTCCTCGTCTGCACCCCTACACCCCCCCCCCGCCATGTATACACCTGCATCACTGTGGACTGTGTATCATAATAGAGACCCCCAAAATCACAGCTTCCCCATTCACCACTTTGCTGCTCATCCTGACCTGCCTGATGCATGACTATAATGCAAGAGGGCAGTAAAGACTGACACATGAGAGGGATCGGAAAGAAAGATCTATTTTATGGTATTTTATGGCGGATCTGCCTATGTACTGTACACAGTATATAACAAAATTCCCAAAAATCTGTTCAAAAAGTCAATAAATAAGTGTGTGGCTTCCCGATTCACCACTTTGCTGCTCATCCTGACCTGCCTGATGCATGACTTTAATGCAAAAGGGCAGTAAATACTGACACATGAGAAGGATCGGAAAGAATGATGTATTTTATGGTATTTTATGGTGGATCTGCCTATGTACTGTACACAGTATATAACAAAATTCCCAAAAATCTGTTCAAAAAGTCAATAAATAAGTGTGTGAGGATAAGACATAAATCCCGTGCTCCAGACGCTACAGCAGTTAGCCCCCTCCTCCTGTAAAGTAATTATAGTAACACTTCAGGGGGTCGTTTTTAGAGAAATCTCGTAGCATTGTTCTGAGCAGCGGCAATCGCTCATAACCAGTCATCTCAATCAGCCGAGCCGATCCTGTCCCCGCGGAGCGCCACAAAGAGCTTATTACCCGGCACCAGACACACGCTAAATCCGGACTCCGGATATTAATCAGAATTTAAAGGGAACTCGTCACCAGAGCAGATAGCAACAAAGAGGACACCGGGCCCCTAAAATCAACAAAGGGCCCAGGCCTAGGTGCCTATAATTGCCAGGGGTCCGCATTTCTCTTTCATTAATGCCCAATTTTTATGTATGTGCAGTCAGGTCGGACAAATCTTAGCATCCTTGAGGAGGCGGGATTTCAGAGTGGGCGGTCCTTAATAATTTAGGGGTGGACTTAAAATATCTCTATTTTAGTAACTGTAATATTGGTAAATGTAGACCCCCTCCTTTGTAAAGTTTGAGATTTTTTTTAGAAATTGGTATAAAAAAATTATTATTTTATCTATATTGTGACCTGGGATGACTTTCTGATACCGAACTCCAAAGAGCCTGTGGACATAGAGTCAAACGAACTACTTCTTTCTGCAATTAGCTACCAGTAGGGGGAGTTGGTGAGTTTATCGCATACAGCTAGATCAGCAAGCTCTAATATAAGCTCCTGAGCGCCCCCTAGTGGTGGCTGCTAAAAACAACAACAAAGAGGAGTTCAGGTATCCCTCTCCTGTGTCCAACGTGTCCAACGTGTACTATGTATCCCTATGCCGAGTACTGGTTATATATAGACCTCCATAGACCATGGGACACCCGTGACCACTATGCCATGTGTCATTTATCCGTGATGTGTCACTATAGGGGCTTGACTCCTCCTCCTCTCTTCAATATTCACCTGTGTATTTTACAATCAGCTAGCAATATTCGTTTGCTTCTGTAGGGGGCACCAGTGGGTAGATGCAGAAAATCCCATCTCTGTATAAGGCAACACTAGCAGTGAATTTTCGGAGAACCCACCTTTTTCATCAACATGTAGATATGCATTTGGGCATCATCTAACACATAACGATGAGGATTCTTTATACCTTCTAGTGTCTTCTCCATTGTCTTGCTGTCAATGTTTACCCAGCGAGTTGCTCCGGGGGCCAAAAAATGCCTAAAAAAAATACAAGGAGCAAAAAAAAAGGAGAAAAAAAAATAAAAAATTTACTGTAGTGGTCTGGGGCCTCCATAGAACCTTGACTTCCCTAGTTGGAGGTGGGGCATAAGATATCATAGAAGATGTCAGCTCCACCACTAGTGGTCCTGAAAAGGCAATAGTCGCACCAAAAATTTTCTGCCGAAACCTCAAAGGTTTATTTTTGCCCCATTGATGGTATTTGGTTGGGCCCATTATGTAAAAAAGGGACAAATTTTTACTTTGGTCCTGACTGAAATCTACACAGGTCCCAATCAAGGTGTCCTTGACCCCGATCCATAGCTGGTGTGATAATCATGGCCAGGGGAGGGGGGGGGGCTTATACTACTCAAATCCCGCACTTCCCTCCAGCCTCATCCCAATTAGACTAATGGAGCTAGCTAACACTACAAAGGCTGCAGTGGCTTATTTACTAAGGGCCCGCGGCCGCATTTCCGTCTAGTTTTCCGACGTTTTCGCGGATCACGCCGGGGATTGCGTCGCACGCGACCGGATTTTGGCGCATCAGCGCTGGCTTTCACGCGACACAAATCTGGTGGGCGGGCCGCCGGACGATCCAACGGATTCGGACAACGCGCGGGATTTAACATTTAAATTGTGACGCAAGCACTTATATGCACCGGGAAGAAGAAGGTGAACTCCGGTGGACCTGAGCGGGGAGGCGACACATGCAGGATCTCGGGCGCACGATCTTCGTGAATCGCGGCAGAGTGCAGGATCGTCGGACAACGCACCTCTGGGATCGCGCAGGGACAGGTAAATTATGTGCCCCATCTCAGCACAAGGGGAACTACATTTTTGGATGGTTATTGTCAGGAGATCACAGTGCCCAATTCCCAAGGCTCTAGCATCCTTGGGTCAGGTTTGGTATAAATGTGATCCAGGGATTCACCCGGATCCAATGATACCAGAACCCTGACCATACAACTTCCCCTTGAGAAGCTATGACTTCTCCAATGTTCTGGACGTAATACCAGGTAGGAGGGACCCATGACCCCTCCTGGGGGTGGGCAGAGGTGTGCCTGCACCTGATATAATCAGAACACCCCTGATGCCCCTTGTCTTTTGTCTCAGAACCCATTTACCATCAAGTGCAGAGGAAGATCTTAAGGTGTGAACTATCAGGGTCCATTAGGCCACACACAAGGTAACTAACTTACTGCTGATACTTGTAGTGCTACCAGTGTATTTTGTACTCTGCTTGTTGCTCATTTATGTTGATCCAGGTTGGTTCCTCACCCTATATAATCCCGCTAATCCCGCTTATATTAACAGAGAACTGGTGGCAGCTTAATTGGGTTGATAAGGTTCTGTTTCACTGGGGCTAGTGAGAGGGATCGTATAGCCATTCAGGGCTGTGATTTATTGTTGGACAACTTTAAATCACTTCCTGCGCCTCTCAGAACCCTTGCGCTCTGGGAGTGCCTAAAAAGGATAATTAAGTGACCTTGCATAACCCTCAGGGGTCCGAAACGTCACGGTTTCCTTCAAAGCTGGCAACAGTCCCCATAGTCACCCCTCACAGTCCTGATCCTAGAACTGGTGGCTTTATGCCTTTTTTACCTGGCGTCTGTTAGTTATGAGTTTGGGGTTAATGACTTTCCTACAGCTGAAGTAAACATTGGGAACAATCCCGTTGTCTTTTGCTTCAATCCACAGCTCCAAGCAGTCCAGACAGTCACACCTCAAGTTTAGTCTCTCCCAAGAAACGTCTATTCTTATATTGGTGGTTATGTCCTTGAGCTTTCAGTTCCTATCTGCAGGATATAATGTTTGGCTGGGCCACGAAAGTGTGGAGGGACACTTGTTGAATTTGCTATGGCCACCTGATGTCTAGATTCACTTCCCGTTGGAAAACCTACCAGACCATAAGAAGGACCAAACCTAATCTGTTATGGACTAGCACAGACCTTCTAATAACATTGGTTGATCAACCTATATATTGGCCAACATTTATGTAGACCAGAACCAGAATGATTTCTTCCTTTAAAGGGTGAAATTACGAAAGATTCTGGTCTCATAAATATGTCTGGAAAAGAAGAACATGTAACAGTCCGAAGGATAAGTTCTACGCAGCCTGCCAAGTGGACAACGTCTACCAAGTTCTTTCACCTTCTGATGGTGGACCAAGTGTTCCAGAGATCCAAGGACATTACTCACTTTCTATGTCCGGCCAAGGCAACGGCCAAGAACATTTCTATTGATTTAATCCATTAGAAGACATAGATGTGATACCTCAATGACTTACTCATAGACGGACTGCACCGTAGACGCCACCTTAGAATGCTCCCCGTACCGTAACTCCTCACACGCCTCCCAGAAACACAAATTTTCAGCTACAAGAATAAGAAACGAAAGCAGGAAATTATTGAGTATTTTCTAAATGAGGAAAACCAGGCAAATCCTGTGCATGATTCTCACCACTAAATTCCTTCTCCAAGAACTGCAAAAACTCCCTCCGGCCTCGCTGATCATTCAAGAGCTCCATGAAGTTAAAAGTCCAACGTTCCACTCTGAGTTTGGTCGGCATTGGGACCCTGAGGGTAGTATCAACATTTCAGAAAATACTATCTGAGACAAAAGTTATCCCCCCCCCCCTTCTCTTAGAAGAAGGGAGGAATTAGAATGGGTTCTGACTGAGAAGAGGCTAAACTTTTGGATGTCTTATCTTTGAGTTGATTTCCTGTGTCCTACATACATGGGAGCGTTCGTCGTCCAGTACATGACATCATCAGTGATCCATGGGTTACTGGGGAGGCAGCCAGACATGATGGGATCGTGCGGGAGATACTGCTCGCTGAACTTCAGGAACCTGGAAGACAGATGGGAAAGGAACAAACTATTGAGGAGCAGAGGGCAGACGCTGCTGTAGATCTGCCTGGATTCTTCTAGTTTTTGAGACATCCCTAAAGGCTCTTCTAAGATGGAATTATGAATGAACCAGTTGGACCTTTGAGGTGTTCCTTGTGTAAGAACTTTTAAGAAAGGTTTAACTTAGCCATATTGGAATTTTTTGTGAAAAAGGAATGTGTCTGACTAGGGCTCATTAGGGTGTAAGAGACTCTGCTACTTCGGTGTGACCACGGTGGTAGCTATGAACACCAACAGAAAATAGTTCAAGGGGTTGTTAGGGTCTAAGGTAATCGTTTAAGAAACCAAATTTTAAACTAAGCCCTTTAATTTCTTGGTGTTGTGGGCCACAGCGCAAATTAGGTTCTGCCCCATTTTAACTGTGGAACCCTAAGAAAAAGAAAGAGACCAAGACATGACATTCGGGGTCAAAGGGGCTAACGGTTAAATGGGTGCTGCTTAAGGTCAAGAGTTTTGCTACAGGCACTGGGATCGGAGGACTCAAAGAAGAACTTGATGTCCAAACATAAAATTCTGGGATGAGACGTTCATAGGGGCTTAAGGTCAAGTGGGGTTTCTTGACATTGAGGACCACTACAAAAATTAGATTTTGCTACAGATATATTGGTCACAGAACAAAAGACAAAATGTAAAGGTCCACACTTGATATTCTAGGGTATATGTTCTGTTGTTTGTATAAGACGCATGGAA
Organism: Engystomops pustulosus; assembly: GCF_040894005.1. Lineage (NCBI taxonomy): Eukaryota > Metazoa > Chordata > Amphibia > Anura > Leptodactylidae > Engystomops > Engystomops pustulosus. Next base: position 14,970,079 of record NC_092418.1, read on the forward strand.
AGAAGAACCAACCCCATGTTGGCCCCATCCCATTTCCCAATGAGTAGTGTCTATAAATGGGACCATAAGAAGGACCGAGCTGAAGGTTGAATAATTTGGTACAACTTCTAATAAGCAAGGGCCATATGTTCTACAGAGGTGGTGGTCACACACAGGTCCCGGTGTCTGAGGGATCGCAATAGCCCTTCTTCCATACAAGAAGAGACCAATCTTCTAAAATTCACTTATTAGGTGGGGGCATGTTCCCGAATTTTGTTCTGGGGGATCATGAAATTTCAACTTATGCCCCCAGGTTCTATCATAAGAGGTAAGTAACGGCAAAAAATAAGCATTGGCCCCTCATGTATTTGAACACAGGGTGTTGAGTAATAATTTCCAGGGGTACCATTTCTAGTATCTCACCCTTCCAGGCAGATGGAGGATTTCACTCTCGTACGCGCCATGGCTTTTTTGAGGTACTCCATCTAGTAAGAAAAAGATAAATATGGGCCAAATTAAAACAAACCTTTCACCAGGTATGTCATTTTTAGCTGGTGACAGGTTCCAATAGCCTGTGCTATGTTGATTTTAAAAACTGCTGATACTTGTAGTGCTACCAGTGTATTTTGTACTCTGCTTAACTGTATATATATATATACATCAGAGTTATGTCTAAGTCAATTCCAGTTACGGAATAAAAGTCACTTCAATCCTGATGTGGAAGCACCCCACATTGAGGCTTATTTTACTGCTATTAAAAATGATTTAATGATGCTAAGGCATAACACAGGGGACCAGACACTGGATCACCCTAATTTGACAAGTCAAGAGATTAATGCACTCAATGAGCTGGCCCATGACGGCGACATCACCGTCAAGTCGGCCGACAAGGGCGGTGCTGTCGTCGTCATGGATACCAGCTCATATGTAATGGAAATTAAGAGACAACTATCTGACGTAAATGTATACCAGAGGATACAGGGGGACCCAAAATTTACATTAGCCAAAAAAATCAAAAACATTTTAGATGAAGCATTTAATAATAATATTATCAATACCGAAATGTATCATTTCTTACACATTGAAGACCCAATTACCCCTGTGCTTTATGTCTTACCTAAGATCCACAAAAGCTTACTGAACCCGCCTGGGAGGCCCATTGTCTCTGGTACAGGGTCAATTTGCTCCAATATTGCTACTTTCCTTGATAAAGCCCTTAGAGATTTAGCTATAACAGGATGCTCATATATACGCGACACATCGGATTTTATCAACAAGCTTAATGAGGTACACCTCCTTCCCTCTCAAAAGGTTTTGTTGGTATCATTTGATGTAGTTTCCCTCTACACCTCAATTGATCACCAAAGAGGTTTAGAAGCGGTGAGAAAAATGGTTACCACAACAATATTTTCTTCTAAAACCCAGGATTTTATTCTAACTCTACTTGAACTGGTCCTTAAAAATAATTATTTCCTTTTCGGTGATGACTATTATTTGCAGAAAATGGGTGTCGCAATGGGGGCCAATATGGCCCCCACGTATGCGAATATTGTCATGCGGGTGCTGGAGGAGGACGTCATCTATCCCTCCCCACTTTTCAGGCACTGCCTGAGGTGGTGGAGGTACATAGATGACGTCTTCCTCCTATGGACTGGTACCGACAGTGAACTACATTCGTTCCATGAATACTTGAATACAATTGATGAGACTATCAAATTCACAGTAGTTACATCTGACATAGAACTACAATTTTTTGATGTCTCTATCTCAATCAATGGGGATTCTATAGAGACAGATATTTACTCCAAACCAACAGACAAGAATACATTAACCAGATATGAGAGCAGTCACCCTCGATCTACCATTAACTCTCTACCGTATAGCCAACTCCTCCGAGTTAAAAAGATTACTAGTGAATCTTCCAAACTCCAAAAAAATTTGACAACTATGGCCAACAAATTTAGACAACGTGGGTACCCGAAAAAGATCATAGATAAAAATTTACAAAAAGTACAAGCAAGAGATAGAACAGAACTTTTATTGACTCACAACACTACAAAAAAATATGACCGTATACCTTTTGTTACGACATTTAATTCACAAAGCCACAATATCGCTAAAATCATCAGGAAACATTGGAGTAAACTATCAGGTAGCAGTGTAAATGTGCCTGAGTTCCTCAATCCACCTCTTATGTCCTATAGGAATGCCCAAACGATCAGGGACCGACTGGTCAGGGCAGACGTTGGACCATTTAGAAGAAACAGACAAACGGGAATACTGGGACAACTGAGAAAAGGCTGTTTCCCATGTTGTAAATGTGTCAACTGTAAATATATGATAAAGGGTTCAAGTTTTATACATAGGGACAAACATTACAATATTTCTCACTATTTGACTTGTGACAGTTCTTTTGTAATTTACTTGTTAAGTTGCCCTTGTGGATTATTATATGTGGGGGAGACCACGCTTGAATTAAAGACGCGGTTCAATCAGCATAGATATACAATCCGTTCAAATCGTAAAGATTTACCAGTTTCCAAACATTTCTCAGAGGCAGGACACCTAGAGAAACACCTCAAGTTTCGCATAATTGATCACATACCACCGTTACGTAGAGGGGGTGATAGAGAGGGAGCTCTAAAAAAACGTGAGCTTCAGTGGATCCATACCCTAGGTACATTAAAACCAAACGGCCTTAACGTAGATTTCAAATTGTGGACATTATAAACAAAACTCAAGCAAGTAAAACCATTAGTGATTAGTAGTTTCCTTTTTTGACATCTTTACTGGTATAACAATGAGTAATGTTTGTGACAAATTTGTTGGTAATTAATATTTCTTCTCTCTCTATAGACATTACGAGCCCACCTCAGATGTCTCCCCACTGGAACTCCGGACCCTGTGCCTGCAATATGCGCTCCATTATTCTTTTTGCCGCTTTATATATTGTTTGCAATAAGCATTGCCATGCTCCTTAATTCTTTTGTAAGTATGGGGGTCCTAGCCAGAGGATTTGCAGTTATTACTGTATATGCGTCCGAATAGGGGAGGGAGCAACAGTAAAGGGTGCCCCGTATATTCTGAGGGGTATACCCGATTCAGTACTCCCTTTTGAACAAAGGCGTCCCTGGGAAGGGTTAACTTTTGTCCAATAGTCCCCGGATTGCAGCTGTTATCACAGCATCTTTTCCTCATTAAGTGGCTGTACCCCCGTGGAATACTTCTTTTTCCTCCTCTTTATTAATTTCTCATAACATCAGCCATTTGGTGTATATAAATTAATTCTGACATAGAATACAAAAAATATATATCCTCTAACATCGCGGCCATAAGCAATAATTGTTTGGTTACCATGACGCCGATCCCGGATGTCGTTCTGCAGAGCGCATGCGCACAGGAGCGTGAAAAATATGCGTTCCACGGTGCGTGTCACAGCGCTTTCTCGTATCGATCTTTACAATCAAGCAGGACATTAATGGATCGGAAAGTACAACAGTTCGGGGAGACACCTGAGGTCCCTACACGGTGGCTTGGTCAGTACACTGGAGCACTTTATGCACTTCATGCACTTTTAACATGTTAACTTGTTTACGTAATGCATGTACCCATGTATACAGGGGAGCGAGACGTGCAGTTAGCCATAATTTTAATATATGTGCACTTGATACACTATTGTATGCATACCAGTACTATAAATTGTTGATGTTTAATATGAATTGTATGTTTTTTACGTCTGGTGGGTGGGGCATTATTGGTCATGTGACCATCTGAATGTGTATTTATATTCACCATGTTCACTTTAAAAAACGGCTTGAAAAAGGCTCTCTTGAGCCGAAACGTTGCTGTTATTACTCATCATGGAATAAAAAAAGAACCACGTTTTTCACACATCTGGAGTGCTGCTCATTTTTTGGAATTTTACTACTAGAGGATCTGAGGCCCGATCCCAGGACGCCTGCACCCGCTTCAGCTAACCAGATAGTGCCGCTGGGTCTTTCCACAAGTATATATATATATATATATATTGTGTGGACTGTTTGTCTGTTGTGTCCTTAAGGCAATTAAATATAAAATTTAACCTGTGTTGCTCATTTATGTTGATCCACGAACCCCACGTCCGTGTCTCAGTTATATACATGCTACCGGGTTGGTTCCTCACCCTATATAATCCCGTTAATCCCGCTTATATTAAAGGAGAACTGGTGGCAGCTTAATTGGATTGATATGGCTCTGTTTCACTGGGGCTAGTGAGAGGGATCGTATAGCCATTCAGGGTTGGGATTTATTGTTGGACAACTTTAAATCACTTCCTACGCCTCTCAGAACCCTTGCACTATGGGAGTGCCTAAAAAGGATAATTAAGTGACCTTGCATAACCCTCAGGGGTCTGAAACGTCTCCTTCACAGCTGGCAACAGTCCCCATAGTCCTCATAGTCACCCCTCACAGCCCTGATCCTAGAACTGGTGGCTTTATGCCTTTTTTACCTGGCGTCTGTTAGTTATGAGTTTGGGGTTAATGACTTTCCTACAGCTGAAGTAAACATTGGGAAGAATCCCGTTGTCTTTTGCTTCAATCCACAGCTCCAAGCAGTCCAGACAGTCACACCTCAAGTTCAGTCTCTCCCAAGAAACGTCTATTCTTATATTGGTGGTTATGTCCTTGATCTTTCAGTTCCTACCTGATAGGTGCAGGATATAATGTTTGGCTGGGCCACCAACGTGTGGTGGGACACTTGTTGAATTTGCTATGGCCACCTGATTTGCTATGGCCACCTTTAATATGGGCCAAATTAAAACGAACCTGTCACCAGGTATGTCATTTTTAGCTGGTGACAGGTTCCAATAGCCTGTGCTATGTTGATTTTAAAAACTCTTTTGTCAGCATTCTGAATTGTTTCAATACTTTATGTAAGTTTAATTCACATTACCTGGCTCCCTGCCAGCAGTGTGTGGTGAGTCCCGGAGGAGGGGCAGCTGCAGCCTGTGTGTGCATGTGTCTCCTCACGCAATCTTCCTCTTCTCCTCACCATCCCTCCCCTGTCTGCTCAATGCACATGACAGAAAATGGGGAGGGAGGAGATGGATAAATGTGGAGGAGAGGAGACGGCACACACAGGTACACACAGGCCGCCACCCCCTCCCTTCCCCGGGACTCACCACGTGCTGCTGGCAGGGAGCAATGTGAAAAATACTATTATAAACTACTTAAATGAATTAAAATGCTGACAAAGGCATTTTAAAAATCAGCATAAGCACTCAAATACTACCCCACAGTACTAAATCAATACTGTAGCACAGTCCCTAGATAACACCGTCATTGAGAGCTCAAATAATGCTGCCACTGCGTTCTCAAATGATACAATCTTACAGGACTGAAACAATAGCACCATAAATCTATAATAAAAAACAATCAAAGAGGACAGAACTATCCACTATATCAGTGATGGGCAACCTTTTGAGCTTGGTGTGTCAAAATTCGCCAAAAAACCGAGCATAACTCGGGTGGTGTGTCACCTTGACAAAAATTTTTTTGTGATATTTATAGTTTAAATAACAAATATGTATACTATTTAACTTCTAGGGTACTTTATCCGTGGATTGTCTGATTGATCCTACCATGTACTGCCATACAATCAGACAGGTGTGTAAATGCTTAGTAACCTGCAAACTTTCAGTCATGAAAGTTCACAGGTTATAGCGAGGGCGCAGGCACCGCTGTTCGCATTTCCTTCATGCCCTCTTGGCATGGAGAAGGTGTGCGGAGCAAAATAATCGCAATGTCTGGCAATTTGCAAGGCGTTGCGATTATTTCAGGGCTTGTACGTCACAAAACTGACACACAAGCCCTCATGACTGTCTTCTATCATTCAGTGCACTGACCTTACTCACTGTATGATGGGAGTCGTTGTCCTCCCTCATCCCTGCTCTGGAGCTGGTCAGTGTAGAGGTGGCAGCTGCTGGGACATCACACAAGGCAGCAGCAATGTGGCCTCTGACTGTGTTGCCATCCTACCCCCACCACAACATCAGGAGCTGCAGAGGAGCCTCCTGGGTGTATGGCCGGGTCACCTCTCCTGCTGTGCCCTGTGCTGATACCTGTTCTGACTGGAGACACCAGGCACAGCTCACACATGGGGAGTGGCCAGCCCGGGGGAGGAGGAGGAGGGGGGAGTGCTGGAAGCTCAGTGCAATCTCTCAGCCTCCCGGCTACTGCACCTGATCATGTAGGATGAAACATAACTCTCAGGCAGCCGCGTGTCAGTGAAAATGGCTACGTGTGTCAGCACTGACACGCGTGTCATAGGTTAGCCATCACTGCACTATATAGTGCTCAAATAACACAAAGCTGTGCTAAAATAATACCGCAGCAGAGTCACCAAATAACACAGTCATATAGACAGTTATATTCCTAATTCGAGAAGAAAAGTCTTACCTCGCGTTTGTAATAATCTGCATTTACACCCTGCAAAAACACAATATAAATATATGAGTTATAATAATATAGTATTGGTCATGAATCAAATCCAAAGCTCCAGTAAAGACTGACACAGAGCCAGGCAGTTATTGATCCAAGACTAATAACAACCTCTGTTTTGGGCTTCAAACATGAGAATTCTAGACTTTTGTCATTTATCTCAAGTCTTACAATATGACACCAGAAAAAGAGTCAAACGTCATCGAAACAACTAATAACTCACCAGCGGCATTCTTCCCGAGCAGCAATTTCCTCTCTCTGGTCCACGCTCCATCACATTGAGGCATCCCGCCTGAAATACACAGCGCAAGAGATAAGGGAAATCTATAGTTTAAGGACTTAAAGGGATTGTCTTTATTTGGAGGCAATATGTCAGCACATTAAATAGTGTTGGGTATTGTCTCTGTAGAGAATTGTAATCATACTGTTGTGTTGGATATATATGCATGGGTGTATCAGCCATGAGGCGAGTTGAGCCTCTTGCCTCAGGCAGCACCACCTGCAGGAAGATGGAAAACCCACTTACTAAGGCTACATTCAGACGATGTATGCCCGCCATACCGTAGCACAGTGGGCATACATTGGCGCTGCGGAGAGGAGCAGGGGATGAGTGCAGCTCACACCCGCCCCTCTCCATAGGAATATACAGCGCCCGGCGCCGTATCACGTAGAAAGATAGGAAATTCCTATCTTTCTACGGGCTACGGAGCGGTACATTCCCGCACGTGTGCTGCACCATACCGCTCCCGTACAGGGCCGTGAGCCCATAGAAGTGTATGGGGAACATATATTTCGGACGTATATACGTCCCCCCATATATGTGTGTGAATGCAGCCTAAGAAAAAAATAAACTGATATATTACTACTGGTTGGAACAAAGGGCAGCATAGCTGGCCTCAGGCAGCAGAGAGTTTAGGTTCACCCCTATTTATATCCCAGGATTATAGCGCTGATTTCCTCACACTGCTGTGCTCTGGGTTCCCTGCATTGTATATTCTCCACAGCCCTTCCCTCTGATCTGAGTAAGCGCTCTCGGATCAGATGGGAGGAGCAATGCAGCATCCGCATTCTCTCGGATCAGATGGGAGGAGCAATGCAGCATCTCAGTGCAGACACCTAAGAGCACAGCAGTGTGAGCACACAGCATCAATGAACAAACCTGGAATATATACCAGTTTTCACATTCAATATACACAAAAGTATAGGTAAACAGCTCTTAAGGATACATAGACCTACTCAAAGATGCAATTTAAAGTGGTGTTCCATATGTATAGCAAAAATTCGATTTCTATCCTTGGTGCTCTACACTGAATCTTTTTTTTGTTCATTACATCAGTGCTAAGATGTTTATTACTACAATCAATATTACCAAGGGGATGGGGCCAATGCAAAGGGGAGGAGCTAATTTATTTACAAAATAATAATAATTCTTTATTTATATAGCGCACACAGATTACACAGCGCTCGACAGAGTTTGCCAAATCAGTCCCTGTACCCATGGGGCTCACAATCTAATCAACCTACCAGTATGTATTGGAGTGTGGGAGGAAACCGGAGGACCCGGAGGAAACCCACACAAACACGAAGAGAACATACAAACTCTTTGCAGATGTTGACCCTGGGACTTGAACCCCAGTCCCCACCGCTGCAAGGCTGTAATGCTATACATTAACCCACCGTGCCGAATTATTATCATTTTTATTGCAATTATGTATCATACGTTATGTCTACCTTAAATCTGATTTCAAATCTGCAAATCAGTTCTGTGTGGAGTTGATCGTTTCCATTAATTTTCAGTTTGAACACTTGCCAAGGAGCGAGGCTATATTTAGTGCAATAAAAAATAAATGCCGGCTGCGGGGTATAACGTGAAATTATACACCTCTAATTACACACCGCTCATACAAACCTTGTGCTATAGCACACAACCGACCCTGCTAGGACAGAGAAATGGGGCAAAAAAGATACGAAAGTCGTGTGCAGGCGACATGAAAGCCCCGGCATTGGTTTTCCCCTGTGTCGGCAATGCAAATATTGTGTCCTGGAAGATCAGACCCTGCGATAAAAGCGGAGCGTGGGAGCTGACGCTCCTGAGTGGGACAGATGTAAGGACGCCGCAGTAATGACTCACAACCTGCCGCTTTGTACCAAAACTATGTCTTAAATACGGAAGAAGGCGGCGGGAAAAAAATTGTTTGGAATCTTTTATGAGACTGAATAAGACTAGCATGTTACTCAACTTTTATTAAAGGTGTTTTCCAGGATGTTATAAATAAAGTTTATTGAAGAGAGCGCTACTTATGCTCATACTTTGTAATATATCTCCTGTAGTTATTCATTCCCTGACAGCAGATATCTGGGGTTGTTTACATACGATAAGTCGGGGACATGACATGTACAAATAGAGGAGAATGTGCTTTTCAATCAACTTTATTTAGAACATTTAGAAGAACACATAATCAAATGCTGATATATATACTGTATATATACTTACCGATGGTTTGCTTACGAGCCAATACGCCTGCTCCTGACACTCAATCACAATCCTGTCTCCTTTACGCCGCTGTTTGGCGGCCCTATGGAGTAGAAGATATAGTCAAAATCCAAAATGTATCCTTAAAATATGGTGGACATGGTGTATATGCCGCAATGAGTGTCTATGCATTCAAACAATCTCTCCTACGCATATGGTTCAAAGATTAAAGTTGAGCGTCACTAAATTTGGCTATGTGTAACTAACTAGGCCTTGTTTATCATGACTGTTACCTATAGCAACCAATCAGAGCACAACTTTCATTTTTCCAGAGCTGTTGTAAAAATGAAAGCTGAGCTCTCATTGGTTACTGTAAGGAACATGTCCCAATCAGGCCTAATGGGTCATGTAGGCCCTCTACTAATAAACTGACACCCATACTACCTTGTACTTTGGCTTTTTCGGTGTTATCATATGGAATGTGTAAATTAACAGCCTCATACACGTTCCATCAATGTCCCTGTGATAACACTGCGGGGACAGGAAGAATTGTAAGAGCATACCTCCCAACATCTGTGAAAGGGAAAGAGGGACAAAATGGCGGCACGCGTAGCGCGGCGATCCCCCTAAGCCACACCTCCAATCACTCCCTGGCCACGCCCCAAATTTTAGCCATATTATAATAATAAAAATCATTCATTGTAATGAATGAGCTGCAAAAATGCCATATATTGCAATACAGAAGTATTGCAGTATATAATAGGAACGATCTGACCATCTAGGGTTAATGTACCCTAGATGGTCTAAAAAAATAGTGAAAAAAAAAAGAAAAAAAAAGTTTAAAAAAGAAAAAAAATTTATAAAATATTAAAAATTCAAATCACCCCCTTTCGCTAGAACTGATATAAAACATAATAAACAGTAAAAATCACTGACATATTAGGTATCAAAATATAAAAACGGTTACGGCCGGCGGTGACCTACGAGGCGGGAAATGGCGCCCAAATGTCCGAAATGCGACTTTTACACCTTTTTACATCACATAAAAAATGGAATAAAAAATTATCAATATGTCGCACAGACCTCAAAATGGTAGCAATGAAAACATCGGCTCATTTCGCCAAAAATGACACCTCATAAAGCTCAGTGCGCTAAAGTATGAAAAAGTTATTAGCTTCAGAAAATGGCATTTTTTTTTTCTTTTTTGTACACATTTGTAAAATTTTTTTAAATGTATTAAAACACAATAAAACCTGTATAAATTTGGTATCACCGCGATCGCACCGAACCAAAGAATAAAGCTGAGGTGTTATTTTGAGTGCACAGTCAAAAGTCGTAAAAACTGAGCCCACAAGAACGTGCACGTGCGTTTTTTTTTCAACTTTTCTACATTTGGAATTTTTTTTCAGCTTCGCAGTACACGGCATGTTAAAATAAATAATATTACGGGAAAGTAAAATTTGTTACGCACAAAATAAGCCCTCACACAGCTCTGTACACGTAAAAATGAAAAAGTTATGGATTTTTGAAGGTGGAGAGCGAGAAATGAGCGAAAAAACCCTGCGTCCATAAGGGGTTAATGCCTTGGTATATAGAGAGGGATCTTCTCAGAGATTATTGTAATTATTGCGACTATTATTATTATTATTATGGAGATTATTATTATTGAGATGATTATTATTATTTTTTCTATTATTAATAATCATCTCCATAATAATAAAAATAATAAAATTTATAATAATAATAATAGTCTCAATAATTACAATAATAATCTCTGAGAAGATCCCTCTCTATATATCAGTGCATTAGTCTGTATCACAATGTAACACTGGCAGATAACACTTCTTAGTTACCAGAAATCCTCAGCTCTGTATCACTTATAGCTCAGTTAGTTAAGCTCCCGTCTATGGTGCAGGTTCGATTCTCATCCTGGGCAAAACTTTATGTAATTTAATTAAATAAAGAGCTTGTGTCTGGGGAAGCCCTGGAGACCATATATGGACAGATACTGATCAGACCTGATGACGTGGTCCCTGCTCTCTGCTAAGCCGACACTTCTCTGAAAAGGATTCCCTGCCCGATGTCTGCTCTGGGCAACCCTAGGAGATGCAGTGACCATATATGGACAGATACTGATCTGAAGCTGATGACGTGGTCCCTGCTCTCCTCTAAGCCCGACACTTCTCTGAAAAGGATTCCCTGCCGATGCCTGCTCTGGGGAAGCCTAGGAGATGCAGTGACCATATATGGACAGATGCTGATCTGAAGCTGATGATGTGGTCCCTGCTCTCTCTGCTAAGCCGACACTTCTCTGAAAAGGATTCCCTGCCCGATGTCTGCTCTGGGGAACCCTAGGAGATGCAGTGACCATATATGGACAGATACTGATCTGACCTGATGACGTGGTCCCTGCTCTCAGCTAAGCCGACACTTCTCTGAAAAGGATTCCCTGCCCGATGTCTGCTCTGGGGAACCCTAGGAGATGCAGTGACCATATATGGACAGATGCTGATCTGAAGCTGATGACGTGGTCCCTGCTCTCAGCTAAGCCGACACTTCTCTGAAAAGGATTCCCTCCCGATGTCTGCTCTGGGGAACCCTAGGAGATGCAGTGACCATATATGGACAGATGGTGATCTGAAGCTGATGACGTGGTCCCTGCTCTCCGCTAAGCCCGACACTTCTCTGAAAAGGATTCCCTGCCTGATGTCTGCTCTGGGGAAGCCTAGGAGATGCAGTGACCATATATGGAAAGATGCTGATCAGACCTGATGACGTGGTCCCTGCTCTCCGCTAAGCCGACACTTCTCTGAAAAGGATTCCCTGCCCGATGTCTGCTCTGGGGAACCCTAGGAGATGCAGTGACCATATATGGACAGATGCTGATCTGAAGCTGATGACGTGGTCCCTGCTCTCCGCTAAGCCCGACACTTCTCTGAAAAGGATTCCCTGCCTGATGTCTGCTCTGGGGAAGCCTAGGAGATGCAGTGACCATATATGGAAAGATGCTGATCAGACCTGATGACGTGGTCCCTGCTCTCCGCTAAGCCGACACTTCTCTGAAAAGGATTCCCTGCCCGATGTCTGCTCTGGGGAACCCTAGGAGATGCAGTGACCATATATGGACAGATGGTGATCTGAAGCTGATGACGTGGTCCCTGCTCTCCGCTAAGCCGACACTTCTCTGAAAAGGATTCCCTGCCCGATGTCTGCTCTGGGGAAGCCTAGGAGATGCAGTGACCATATATGGACAGATACTGATCTGACCTGATGACGTGGTCCCTGCTCTCAGCTAAGCCGACACTTCTCTGAAAAGGATTCCCTGCCCGATGTCTGCTCTGGGGAACCCTAGGAGATGCAGTGACCATATATGGACAGATGCTGATCTGAAGCTGATGACGTGGTCCCTGCTCTCAGCTAAGCCGACACTTCTCTGAAAAGGATTCCCTCCCGATGTCTGTAGAAGCCATTCTGTACTGTGAGTTCAGACTTTCAAAGTATTTACTATGCGGACACAGCGCCGGGACACAGCGGGACCTGGGGGGAAAATCCGTGACAATCTCATAGCTGCCCGTGACGCGGGGCAGAGGTACGAAAACGGGAAAGTCCCGTCAAAATCGGGACGGTTGGGAGCTATGGTAAGAGGGACAAATTAAATTATTACATGATCATTAATAATGAGTCCCAATTACTTCGACCACTATTGTCTCATTGTAATACACAAGATATTTGTATTAGTTTGTCAGCAGGGAAGAAGCACTAAAACATATCACAAAAACTGACACACTGTAACGACTATTATAGTCAGATTGTCTGGGACAGATAACATGTCACAGGGCAATGAAAACCACACTGTACAGAAAGCAAAACGGACACTTCTATATATGTAAGGGGTGGACTATGATAACTCTACACAATGAAGCGCTGTGGCGTGCTTCCAGGAATATCCATACACATATTCCACATGATCCTGAATTTTTCATGATGGATTTACATGAATATTTCATGTGTGCCGTCTGTATTAAGTATACTGCATAAACACGTTACTTATTTATGGAGGTTTAAAACGCGCTCTCTCAAAAAAGCGTACATTTGCGGGAGCGCTTTGCTTTATGGGAGATCAGTCACAACCAGGGATTTTACAGCCAGGGTTATGATTTTTATGTAGAAGGGGAGGGTCTTGTGGGAATTGGGTAAAATATGAGGCTAATAAAAGGAGATGTCTGGGGTTTCCGGTACTGCAGCTCATATTCAGTGACGTGAATGGAGGTGAGCCGCAGTACTTCTTACTACCTGTGGACAAGTGTGGCACCCTGGATGAAAGAATTCAGTTTTTATTCCATGCAGAGACCCATGTTCTCAAGATACCAGGGGTGGGCATGACCCCTTTAGTGTAAGTTGGTGTGGGTCTGCCAAGACTGGTCCATATCAGTCTCTGACGCACTCCTGATGCTATTGGCACCAGGGCACCAGGGCACCGGTGTGACCTCCATTGTGCAACCCCTGTAACTGTGGTAGTAAGTGTGCAGATGACCCCCAGGAATCCTACACATATTGGGGCACACTTACTAAGAGTCCGAATCGCGTTTTTCTGCCGGGTTTCCCGAATTGCGCCGAATTGCCGGCTTTCATGCGACAGAAATGGGGGGCGTGGCCGCCGGAAAACCCAACGGATTCGGAAAAACTGCGGAATTTTTTAAAAATTTGTGTCGCAAAAATAGCACTCACATACACTGAGACGAAGAAGGTGAATTACGCCGGACATCAGCGCAGCAGCGACACCTAGTGGACATCGGGCACACAACCTTAGTGAATCCCGGCAGAACCCGAATCAGCGTCGGAGAACGCGCCGCTGGATCGCGACTGGACCGCTGCCAGGAGGACTCGTAATCTGAGGAACCCAAATTCATTAGTCCTAAAATGACATCCAAAAAGTTACAAAACCACTAAACATACCCAGACTGTATATTTGGAGGGACACGGAGATGCCGGATAAGATATGATTTTTGAGAAAACAAGAAACTTGGACATGAAGATTGGTGACATGCAAGGAAAGTTCTGTATATCAATAGTGGTCTTAAAGGGAATGTGCCGAAATGAACAACATGGTTATAAAATTTAAGCTCAAAGATTACACTTTTCCTTCCAAATGCTCCCTGAATAAAAGGGCTATACACATCAATAAGCAGCTCCGCCTTCTTGACTCCTAGGTACTTCCTGTTCCTAAGGAGTCACGTATGAAGGAAAGCGCATCATGTGACCCTTCTCTGCTCAGCTAATTGGATACATTGGTCCACAGAGGGGAGGAGCACATGTGAATAGCTATTTATCGGTAGTTAGATGTCATCTAACAGATATAACTCCCTTCTTCAGATCAACACTATTTGGAATATTTGGAACTAATTATCTTTCAGGCAGAACAGAAAGTGGCTACAATGAGGGATATCATACTCCCAACATGTCTGTACCTTACACAGAAACTCTGCCTTGTAATATCTACTTTCTCCTGCGGGGGCACTGTAGGGAAGCTACACACCTGTTACAGGTTTGCTAGAGAGCCCGGTTAATCACTAGAGATCCCTGGGGAAGATCTGGAAGGCCCTATCACCAAAAAACAATTGTTCAATGCAGATGCCCCCTTTAATGGGGTGTAACCTGTAAAGAAAGCAGCTGTCATGTGTCACACACAGATTTATGCTTGCACTGGTTCATGGCTGTGCCTACAAACCTGATCTGTTCTCTGGCTTGCATTACCACAAAGTCCCACGTGTGATTAATTCTTTTGTGCAGCTGATTATAATTATCCTGCAAAATCCCAAGAAAAAGATAAAAATGAAGACGCACACAAAATAGAATGATCTGGAAGCAATATACTGCCGTGTATTATACCGCCACACCATACACATGGTAACATACCGACAGACCGGCTAAGGTGGACCGCTCTAGCATTAGAACTTTACTTTGTGTTATCCCTCTGTTATTCCTCTTTATATATAGAGATATAAATAGACAAATGGGCGCTCCCATTCTCATAATTGAAAGGCTGTGTAGTCTAATACTGAAGATCCTGTCTGGCTATATAGCAGCGATGGCGAACCTTTTAGTGCCAAAAATACAACCAAAACCAACTTGTATGTCGCAAAGTGCCAACATGACAATTTAAGCAGTAACTTATTGATCCCTGCTGTATCACAGGTTTCAATCGTATTGGTGTCCTGAGTTCACCAATACAATAGAAAGAAGATGGAGAAATCTGTCTGGATCTACAATGATAAAATATACAGTTTTGATTTAGATACAAATTCAACTTAAGAACAAACCTATGGACCCTGTCCTGTACGTAACCCTGGGACTGCCTGTACTGACCTTCTCATACTCCACGAGGTCTCCTTGTTTCCTAATATTCTTCTTTGCAAGATAGATGGCTAAAAAGAAGAAAAAAACATTCACGTTACATGTATCCCAATATTTTGATACATCCAGGGGTCCTGTAATATCTGACCCAGGATTAGAATGGGGTTTACCGTAGTCCAGCTCTGTAGCAGGCCATTTATTGGTGGTCCAGAAATAAGGTGTCTAGAGGAAAAAATAAAACACAAATGTATATTAGTTAAATATTATTATCACATAACACAATTATTTTAGTATTAATAATTCATTATTATAGTTAATATTGTAATCACATGATCATATTTATCACTACTAGGAGAGAAGGCCCTGCCCTGGAGGCTATGTGATCCATAGTGTCTGGGTACAGGCCAATGTCTGGGACTGCGATTATTGGGGTACACCTTGACTAGCAGGCTGGTAATGGGGGCATTCTCTTCATGAGGCACTTTTGGTTAGACATTGGGGCTTATTTACTAGGGATCCGCGGATCACACTTTCGTTGGGTTTTCCAAGGTTTTTGGGATTTGCACCGCTTTGGCAGGTATGTAACTGGGGATTGTGTCGCATGCGATTGGATTGTGCCGCAGCTGCGCTGCTTTCATGCGACAGAAATCGGGGGGCGGGCCGTCAGATGATCCAACTGATTCGGACTGAGCACAGGAGTTAACTTTCAAATTGTGTCGCAAGATCAAACACTTTACATGCACCGGGAAGAAGAAGGTGAACTTTGTCGGACCTAAGCGGGGAAGCAACACATGCAGGAAATTGGGCGCGCGTTCTTAGTGAATCACGGCACAGTGCGTTATACACGGACAATGCACTTTCGGGATCACGCAGGACGGGTAAGTAAATGTGCCCCAATGTGTTTTGATGTTTACACACAGCTCACACTATCACAGGAGGTGGAGGAAATAGTGATCATGCCTCCACAGGAAGAAAACCAGGACCAGTGGGGTATGATGGAATGAAACTGATGGAGATGGTGGGCATGCCTTCAAATGAAGGGGCAGGATCAAAGGGGAACATGAATATTGGGGTATGATGGTAGAGGAATAGATAGCAATGGTTGACACCTATAGTGGAGGGTGTCATTGTAGAGAAATAGATGCCCCTGTAGGAAGACGCCAGATAGAGAGGACATTAACAGCGGCTGGCTGTGGTGGTATGACCCACAAAATACAGGGGTCCTCTGATATTCATTTATTCTCAGTAACCTTGCCAACGTTTGCCATATCATCATCATCAGATGTGGGAATGCACATAACCTGTTCCCATGTCTGAGGGAAGGAGGATGAGACATTTGGGAAGAGCAGGTGAAGCCCAGAGCCACTAACATGGAAGGATTAGATGGGTCCACGCTGACAGCTGATATGTGGCAGGGACCCAGTCCTATAACCCATTTACATCAATCTCCCCCTGACATGGCTCCTCTTATTGTCTTCTCAGAGCCTGAAGAGCAGAGGCTTCACGTCTACCAGGCGGAGACTCAAGACAGATTGCGCTAATAACAGGGGATGGCAGCGCGTCCTGCTGTGTTGGGCAATGCTCCTGTCAAAAGAAATATCCTGTCCCCTTAAGAAGAAACACAAGATATTCATAGACCCAAAGTGTAACTGACATAATCTCCTTATTCTTTCCAAATTTAGCAGCATGTCCCTTACAGGCAACATCCTTGTTATTAATCATCTCAGAACACCTCAATGTCTGAACAGCTCAGAGACTGGCACAGAACCGTCACATAGAGGGCAAGTCCAAGCACTCCTGCAGGAATACTCATTCCTATGTAACAGGATATTGTATATAGGGGACAGTATTATAATAATCATATTCTTGTAACACTACTATAATACTGCACAATAATATAACTTTTTTATTACTGCCCCCATGTATAAGAATATAAGTACTATAATACTGCTCCCAATGTACAAGAATATAACTACTATAATACTGCCCTCTATGTACAGGAATATAACTACTATAATACTGCCCCCTATGTACAAGAATATAACTACTATAATACTGCCCCCTATGTACAAGAATATAACTACTATAATACTGCCCCCTATGTACAAGACTATAACTACTATAATACTGCCCCCTATGTACAATTATATAACTACTATAATACTGCCCCCTATGTACAAGAATATAACTCCTATAATACTGCTCCCTATGTACAAGAATATAACTACTATAATACTGCCCCCTATGTACAAGAATATAACTACTATAATACTGTCCCCTATGTACAAGAATATAACTACTATAATACTGCCCCCTATGTACAAGAATATAACTACTATAATACTGCCCCCTATGTACAAGAATATAACTACTATAATACTGCCCCCTATGTACAAGAATATAACTACTATAATACTGCCCTTATGTACAAGAATATAACTACTATAATACTGCCCCCTATGTACAAGAATATAACTACTATAATACTGCCCCCTATGTACAAGAATATAACTACTATAATACTGCTCCCTATATACAAGACTATAACTACTATAATACTGCCCCCTATGTACAGGAATATAACTACTATAATACTGCCCCCTATGTACAAGAATATAACTACTATAATACTGCCTCCTATGTACAAGAATATAACTACTATAATACTGCCCCCTATGTACAAGAATATAACTACTATCATACTTCCCCCTATGTACAAGAATATAACTACTATAATACTGCCCCCTATGTACAAGAATATAACTACTATAATACTGCTCCCTATATACAAGACTATAACTACTATAATACTGCCCCCTATGTACAGGAATATAACTACTATAATACTGCCCCCTATGTACAAGAATATAACTACTATAATACTGCCCCCTATGTACAAGAATATAACTACTATAATACTGCCCCCTATGTACAAGAATATAACTACTATCATACTTCCCCCTATGTACAAGAATATAACTACTATAATACTGCCCCCTATGTACAAGAATATAACTACTATAATATTGCCCCCTATGTACAAGAATATAACTACAATAATACTGCTCCCTATGTACAAGAATATAACTACTATAATACTGCCCCCTATGTACAGGAATATAACTACTATAATATTGCCCCCTATGTACAAAAATATAACTACTATAATACTGCCCCCTATGTACAGGAATATAACTACTATAATACTGTCCCCTATGTACAAGAATATAACTACAATAATACTGCCCCCTATGTACAAGAATATAACTACTATAATACTGTCCCCTATGTACAAGAATATAACTACTATAATACTGCCCCCTATGTACAAAAATATTACTACTATAATACTGCCCCCTATGTACAAGAATATAACTACTATAATACTGCCCCCTATGTACAAGAATATAACTACTATAATACTGCCCTTATGTACAAGAATATAACTACTATAATACTGCCCCCTATGTACAAGAATATAACTACTATAATACTGCCCCCTATGTACAAGAATATAACTACTATAATACTGCTCCCTATATACAAGACTATAACTACTATAATACTGCCCCCTATGTACAGGAATATAACTACTATAATACTGCCCCCTATGTACAAGAATATAACTACTATAATACTGCCTCCTATGTACAAGACTATAACTACTATAATACTGCACCCTATGTACAAGAAAATAACTACTATAATACTGCTCCCTATGTACAAGAATAAAACTACTATAATACTGCCCCCTATGTACAAGAATATAACTACTATAATACTGCCCCCTATGAACAAGACTATAACTACTATAATACTGCCCCCTATGTACAAGAATCTAACTACTATAATACTGCCCCCTATGTACAAGACTATAACTACTATAATACTGCCCCCTATGTACAAGAATATAACTACTATAATACTGCCCCCTATGTACAGGAATATAACTACTATAATACTGCCCCCTATGTACAGGAATATAACTACTATAATACTGCCCCTATGTACAAGACTATAACTACTATAATACTGCCCCCTATGTACAAGAATATAACTCCTATAATACTGCTCCCTATGTACAAGAATATAACTACTATAATACTGCCCCCTATGTACAAGAATATAACTACTATAATACTGTCCCCTATGTACAAGAATATAACTACTATAATACTGCCCCCTATGTACAAGAATATAACTACTATAATACTGCCCCCTATGTACAAGAATATAACTACTATAATACTGCCCCCTATGTACAAGAATATAACTACTATAATACTGCCCTTATGTACAAGAATATAACTACTATAATACTGCCCCCTATGTACAAGAATATAACTACTATAATACTGCCCCCTATGTACAAGAATATAACTACTATAATACTGCTCCCTATATACAAGACTATAACTACTATAATACTGCCCCCTATGTACAGGAATATAACTACTATAATACTGCCCCCTATGTACAAGAATATAACTACTATAATACTGCCTCCTATGTACAAGAATATAACTACTATAATACTGCCCCCTATGTACAAGAATATAACTACTATCATACTTCCCCCTATGTACAAGAATATAACTACTATAATACTGCCCCCTATGTACAAGAATATAACTACTATAATACTGCTCCCTATATACAAGACTATAACTACTATAATACTGCCCCCTATGTACAGGAATATAACTACTATAATACTGCCCCCTATGTACAAGAATATAACTACTATAATACTGCCCCCTATGTACAAGAATATAACTACTATAATACTGCCCCCTATGTACAAGAATATAACTACTATCATACTTCCCCCTATGTACAAGAATATAACTACTATAATACTGCCCCCTATGTACAAGAATATAACTACTATAATATTGCCCCCTATGTACAAGAATATAACTACAATAATACTGCTCCCTATGTACAAGAATATAACTACTATAATACTGCCCCCTATGTACAGGAATATAACTACTATAATATTGCCCCCTATGTACAAAAATATAACTACTATAATACTGCCCCCTATGTACAGGAATATAACTACTATAATACTGTCCCCTATGTACAAGAATATAACTACAATAATACTGCCCCCTATGTACAAGAATATAACTACTATAATACTGTCCCCTATGTACAAGAATATAACTACTATAATACTGCCCCCTATGTACAAAAATATTACTACTATAATACTGCCCCCTATGTACAAGAATATAACTACTATAATACTGCCCCCTATGTACAAGAATATAACTACTATAATACTGCCCTTATGTACAAGAATATAACTACTATAATACTGCCCCCTATGTACAAGAATATAACTACTATAATACTGCCCCCTATGTACAAGAATATAACTACTATAATACTGCTCCCTATATACAAGACTATAACTACTATAATACTGCCCCCTATGTACAGGAATATAACTACTATAATACTGCCCCCTATGTACAAGAATATAACTACTATAATACTGCCTCCTATGTACAAGACTATAACTACTATAATACTGCACCCTATGTACAAGAAAATAACTACTATAATACTGCTCCCTATGTACAAGAATAAAACTACTATAATACTGCCCCCTATGTACAAGAATATAACTACTATAATACTGCCCCCTATGAACAAGACTATAACTACTATAATACTGCCCCCTATGTACAAGAATCTAACTACTATAATACTGCCCCCTATGTACAAGACTATAACTACTATAATACTGCCCCCTATGTACAAGAATATAACTACTATAATACTGCCCCCTATGTACAAGAATATAACTACTATAATACTGCCCCCTATGTACAAGAATATAACTACTATAATACTGCCCCCTATGTACAGGAATATAACTACTATAATAATGCCCCCTATGTCCAGGTATATAACTACTATAATACTGCCACCTATGTACAAGAATATAACTACTATAATACTGTCCCCTATGTACAATAATATAACTACTATAATACTGCCCCCTATGTACAAGACTATAACTACTATAATACTGCCCCCTATGTACAAGAATATAACTACTATAATACTGCCCCCTATGTACAAGAATATAACTACTATAATACTGCCCCCTATGTACAAGAATATAACTACTATCATACTTCCCCCTATGTACAAGAATATAACTACTATAATACTGCCCCCTATGTACAAGAATATAACTACTATAATACTGCCCCCTATGTACAAGAATATAACTACAATAATACTGCCCCCTATGTACAAGAATATAACTACTATAATACTGTCCCCTATGTACAAGAATATAACTACTATAATACTGCCCCCTATGTACAAAAATATTACTACTATAATACTGCCCCCTATGTACAAGAATATAACTACTATAATACTGCCCTTATGTACAAGAATATAACTACTATAATACTGCCCCCTATGTACAAGAATATAACTACTATAATACTGCCCCCTATGTACAAGACTATAACTACTATAATACTGCCCCCTATGTACAGGAATATAACTACTATAATACTGCCCCCTATGTACAAGAATATAACTACTATAATACTGCCCTTATGTACAAGAATATAACTACTATAATACTGCCCTTATGTACAAGAATATAACTACTATAATAATGCTCCCTATGTACAAGAATAAAACTACTATAATACTTCCCCCTATGTACAAGAATATAACTACTATAATACTGCCCCCTATGAACAAGAATCTAACTACTATAATACTGCCCCCTATGTACAAGACTATAACTACTATAATACTGCCCCCTATGTACAAGAATATAACTACTATAATACTGCCCCCTATGTACAAGAATATAACTACTATAATACTGCCCCCTATGTACAGGAATATAACTACTATAATACTTCCCCCTATGTACAAGAATATAACTACTATAATACTGCCCCCTATGAACAAGAATCTAACTACTATAATACTGCCCCCTATGTACAAGACTATAACTACTATAATACTGCCCCCTATGTACAAGAATATAACTACTATAATACTGCCCCCTATGTACAAGAATATAACTACTATAATACTGCCCCCTATGTACAAGAATATAACTACTATAATACTGCCCCCTATGTACAAGAATATAACTACTATAATACTGCCCTTATGTACAAGAATATAACTACTATAATACTGCCCCCTATGTACAAGAATATAACTACTATAATACTGCCCCCTATGTACAAGAATATAACTACTATAATACTGCTCCCTATATACAAGACTATAACTACTATAATACTGCCCCCTATGTACAGGAATATAACTACTATAATACTGCCCCCTATGTACAAGAATATAACTACTATAATACTGCCTCCTATGTACAAGACTATAACTACTATAATACTGCACCCTATGTACAAGAATATAACTACTATAATACTGCCCCCTATGTACAAGAATATAACTACTATAATACTGCTCCCTATATACAAGACTATAACTACTATAATACTGCCCCCTATGTACAGGAATATAACTACTATAATACTGCCCCCTATGTACAAGAATATAACTACTATAATACTGCCCCCTATGTACAAGAATATAACTACTATAATACTGCCCTTATGTACAAGAATATAACTACTATAATACTGCCCCCTATGTACAAGAATATAACTACTATAATACTGCCCCCTATGTACAAGACTATAACTACTATAATACTGCCCCCTATGTACAGGAATATAACTACTATAATACTGCCCCCTATGTACAAGAATATAACTACTATAATACTGCCCTTATGTACAAGAATATAACTACTATAATACTGCCCTTATGTACAAGAATATAACTACTATAATAATGCTCCCTATGTACAAGAATAAAACTACTATAATACTTCCCCCTATGTACAAGAATATAACTACTATAATACTGCCCCCTATGAACAAGAATCTAACTACTATAATACTGCCCCCTATGTACAAGACTATAACTACTATAATACTGCCCCCTATGTACAAGAATATAACTACTATAATACTGCCCCCTATGTACAAGAATATAACTACTATAATACTGCCCCCTATGTACAGGAATATAACTACTATAATACTTCCCCCTATGTACAAGAATATAACTACTATAATACTGCCCCCTATGAACAAGAATCTAACTACTATAATACTGCCCCCTATGTACAAGACTATAACTACTATAATACTGCCCCCTATGTACAAGAATATAACTACTATAATACTGCCCCCTATGTACAAGAATATAACTACTATAATACTGCCCCCTATGTACAAGAATATAACTACTATAATACTGCCCCCTATGTACAAGAATATAACTACTATAATACTGCCCTTATGTACAAGAATATAACTACTATAATACTGCCCCCTATGTACAAGAATATAACTACTATAATACTGCCCCCTATGTACAAGAATATAACTACTATAATACTGCTCCCTATATACAAGACTATAACTACTATAATACTGCCCCCTATGTACAGGAATATAACTACTATAATACTGCCCCCTATGTACAAGAATATAACTACTATAATACTGCCTCCTATGTACAAGACTATAACTACTATAATACTGCACCCTATGTACAAGAAAATAACTACTATAATACTGCTCCCTATGTACAAGAATAAAACTACTATAATACTGCCCCCTATGAACAAGACTATAACTACTATAATACTGCCCCCTATGTACAAGAATCTAACTACTATAATACTGCCCCCTATGTACAAGACTATAACTACTATAATACTGCCCCCTATGTACAAGAATATAACTACTATAATACTGCCCCCTATGTACAAGAATATAACTACTATAATACTGCCCCCTATGTACAAGAATATAACTACTATAATACTGCCCCCTATGTACAGGAATATAACTACTATAATAATGCCCCCTATGTCCAGGTATATAACTACTATAATACTGCCACCTATGTACAAGAATATAACTACTATAATACTGTCCCCTATGTACAATAATATAACTACTATAATACTGCCCCCTATGTACAAGACTATAACTACTATAATACTGCCCCCTATGTACAAGAATATAACTACTATAATACTGCCCCTATGTACAAGAATATAACTACTATAATACTGTCCCCTATGTACAATAATATAACTACTATAATACTGCCCCCTATGTACAAGACTATAACTACTATAATACTGCCCCCTATGTACAAGAATATAACTACTATAATACTGCCCCCTATGTACAAGAATATAACTACTATAATACTGCCCCCTATGTACAAGAATATAACTACTATAATACTGCCCCCTATGTACAAGAATATAACTACTATCATACTTCCCCCTATGTACAAGAATATAACTACTATAATACTGCCCCCTATGTACAAGAATATAACTACTATAATACTGCCCCCTATGTACAAGAATATAACTACAATAATACTGCCCCCTATGTACAAGAATATAACTACTATAATACTGTCCCCTATGTACAAGAATATAACTACTATAATACTGCCCCCTATGTACGAAAATATTACTACTATAATACTGCCCCCTATGTACAAGAATATAACTACTATAATACTGCCCCCTATGTACAAGAATATAACTACTATAATACTGCCCTTATGTACAAGAATATAACTACTATAATACTGCCCCCTATGTACAAGAATATAACTACTATAATACTGCCCCCTATGTACAAGACTATAACTACTATAATACTGCCCCCTATGTACAGGAATATAACTACTATAATACTGCCCCCTATGTACAAGAATATAACTACTATAATACTGCCCTTATGTACAAGAATATAACTACTATAATACTGCCCTTATGTACAAGAATATAACTACTATAATAATGCTCCCTATGTACAAGAATAAAACTACTATAATACTTCCCCCTATGTACAAGAATATAACTACTATAATACTGCCCCCTATGAACAAGAATCTAACTACTATAATACTGCCCCCTATGTACAAGACTATAACTACTATAATACTGCCCCCTATGTACAAGAATATAACTACTATAATACTGCCCCCTATGTACAAGAATATAACTACTATCATACTTCCCCCTATGTACAAGAATATAACTACTATAATACTGCCCCCTATGTACAGGAATATAACTACTTTAACACTGCCCCCAATGTACAAGAATCTAACTACTATAATACTGCCCCCTATGTACAAGACTATAACTACTATAACACTGCCCCCTATGTACAAGAATATAACTACTATAATACTGCCCCCTATGTACAAGAATATAACTACTATCATACTTCCCCCTATGTACAAGAATATAACTACTAT